>NC_045783.1:3503500-3822000 GCF_008692025.1 Phocoena sinus
TTGTACTGGCATAAAAACAGAAATATAGATCAATGGAACAGGATAGAAAGCCCAGAGATAAACCCACGCACATATGGTCAACTTATCTTTGATAAAGGAGGCAGGAATGTACAGTGGAGAAAGGACAGCCTCTTCAATAAGTGATGCTGGGAAAACTGGACAGGTACATGTAAAAGTATGAGATTAGGTCACTCCCTAACACCATACACAAAAATAAACTCCAAATGGATTAAAGACCTAAATGTAAGGCCAGATACTCTAAAACTCTTAGAGGAAAACATAGGCACAACACTTTTTATGACATAAATCACAGCAAGATCCTTTGGTCCACCTCCTAGAGAAATGGAAAGAAAAACAAAAACAAATGGGACCTAACGAAACTTAAAAGCTTTCCTGCAACAGAGGAAACCATAAACAAGAGGAAAAGACAACCCTCAGAATGGGAGAAAATATTTGCAAATGAAGCAACTGACAAAGGATTAATCTCCAGAATTTACGAGCAGCTCATACACTCAATAGCAGAAAACCAAAAACCCAATCAAAAAATGGACAGGGGCTTCCCTGGTTGCCCGGTGGTTGAGAGTCCGCCTGCCAATGCAGGGGACGCGGGTTCGTGCCCTGGTCTGGGAAGATCCCACATGCCGCGGAGCGGCTGGGCCCGTGAACCATGGCCGCTGAGCCTGCGTGTTCAGAGCCTGTGCTCCGCAACGGGAGAGGCCACAACAGTGAGAGGCCCGCGTACCGCAAAAAAAAAAAAAAAAAGGGCAGAAGACCTAAGTAGACATTTCTCCAAAGAAGATATACAGATTGCCAACAAACACATGAAAGGATGCTCAACATCACTGATCATTAGAGAAATACAAATCAAAACTACCATGAGGTATCACCTCACAGCAGTCAGAATGACCATCACCAAAAAATTTACAAACAATAAATGCTGGAGAAGGTGTGGAGAAAAGGGAACCCTCTTGCACTGTTGGTGGGAATGTAAATTGATACAGCCACTATGGAGAACAGTATGGAGGTTCCTTAAAAAAACTAAAAATTGAATTACCATATGACCCAGCAATCCCCTTCCTGGGCATATACCCTGAACAAACCATAATTCAAAAAGAGACATGTACTACAATGTTCATTGTAGCACTCTTTATTATAGATAGGACATGAAGGCAACCTAAGTGTCCATCAACAGATGAATGGATAAAGAAGATGTGGCACATATCTACAATGGAATATTACTCAGCCATAAAAACAAATGAAATTGTACTATTTGTAGTGAGGTGGATGGATCGAAAGTCTGTCATGCAGAGTGAATTAAGTCAGAAAGAGAAAAACAAATACCCTATGCTAATACGTATATATGGAATCTAAAGATAAAACGAAAAGAAATGTTCTGATGAACCTAGGGCCAGGACAGGATTAAAGACGCAGACATAGAGAATGGACTTGAGGATACTGGGAGGGGAAGGGTAAGCTGAGACGAAGTGAGAGAGTTACATTGACATATATACACTACCAAATGTAAAATAGATAGCTAATGGGAAGCAGCTGCATAGCACAGGGAGATCATCTCGGTGCTTTGGGACCACCTAGAGGGTTAGGATATGGAGCGTGGGAGGGAGATACAAGAGGGAGGGGATATGGGGATATGTATATATATAGTTGATTCATTTTGTTATACAGTAGAAAGTAGCTCAACATTGTAAAGCAATTATACTCCGATAAGATTGTTAAAAAGAAAAGATATATACGTTTCAAACATTAACTGAGTTGTTTTTTTAAAGTTTTGTCAGTGATCCCTGAAGTTAGATAATTAGAGTATACTTGACAAATCCTCTTATGTTAATTATTTAAATAATTATTTAACCAAATCCTCATGTAGACTTAGGCTGAGGCGTATTCATGCAGTGTCCTAATAGAGCTTTATTCCTGATAGTTTCAATTTATTTATACTCTGATGTAATTTAAATAATGTTATGAAAATTATTTAAGGGCATCTTCTCTTTATGTAATGCACATATTAAACCACTTTCATAGTCACTCATTTATTACAATAACTTTTTATCCAGAAAGTACTGTAACCCCTCCTGCCTTAAAATACTTACTGTTTTTAATAGTAAGTAGCTTAAACTTAAGTCAATTTGTATTTTTCTATTTATATATACAGTCTCTAAATACGGAACTCAAATATGGGATGTTGATACTTTAAGAGATCATTATTAAAACTGCCTTATGAATTTAATTATATTGCTTAGATAAGAGCTTTCTTTTTTAGCACAGAAAATGTTTCATTTGAAATGCAAATCAAAACTACAATGAGGTATCACCTCACACTGGTTAGAATGGACATTATCAGAAAATCTACAAACAAAAAATTCTGGAGAGGGTGTTGAGAAAAAACCCTCTTGCACTGTTGGTGGGAATGTAAATTGATACAGTCACTATAAAGAACAGTATGGAGGTTCCTTAAAAAACTAAAAATAGAATTATCATATGGCCCAGCAATCCCACTCCTGGGCATATACCCAGAGAAAACCACAGTTCAAAAAGACACAGGCACACCAGTGTTCATTGCAGCACTATTTACAATAGCCAGGTCCTGGAAGCAACCTAAATGCCCATCGACAGACGAATGGATAAAGAAGATGTGGCACATATATACAATGGAATATTACTCAGCCATAAGAAGGAATGAAATTGGGTCATTTGTACAGATGTGGATGTATCTAGAGACTGTCTTACAGAGTGAAGTTAAGTCAGAAAGAAAAAAATAGTGTATATTAACGCATATATGTGGAATCTAGAAAAATGGTACAGAACTGGTTTGCAAGGCAGAAATAGAGACACAGATGTAGAGAACAAACGTATGGACACCAAGCCGGGGTGGCAGGGTGGTGGTGGGATGAACTGGGAGATTGGGATTGACATATACACACTAATACGTGTAAAATGGATAGCTAGTACGAACCTGCTGTATAAAAAATGAAATAAAATTAAAAATATTTGTCTCATTTGAATGAATGCTAAAATAAAGTATTTAAGAAAATCACATCAAACTATTACATAATTATTTTTTGTTTTTATTTTTCTTTTTGAGTTACTAAGTGTAATAGCAGACATTAATGAGAGCTAGTCTGCTTACTACCTTACTCTCAAAGTAATCACTGTGATAGTTTTTCTTTTCTATAATTTTTAGTGACAATACACCTCATTTGTTTGAAATCATCAAGGAGGAAGTTAGGCAATGAAGTGTAGTTCCTTCAAATTTAAACATTAAATTATATCTGCTCGTGAAATTTAGTCTTGAAATTATTTTCCTCTTGTCACAATGTTGAAAACATCGAGGATTATATACACATGTATATAATCTTAGAATTGTCATTCATAACATCAAACATTACAGTGTTACATTTGGCTTTTCATACACTGATATTTTAAGAGCTATTATGGTGCAAAGTGTTGTTCAGCCCAAGCTTGTGTTATTTATTTGTATTTTAATCTGGGCTTGTAAATTTGATCCAGTGTTGTTTTACATGGCCAAAAGTTTGCTTTAATCTCTCTCATTTCATTTTCGTATTGCTGCTCCCAATGTTAAAAGGTTTCAGAAATAAGCAGCTTCTGAGGTTGTAAGTAAATTAAGAATTAATAAATTATTAACTCAGAGTAGTGGCTTTAGACACTAAACACTTTCCAAAGATTTAAAATGTATTAATTCGATTTTATGAATTTCTGGTTTCTTCTTTAGAATTATTTTACGTAATTTTAGAAAAATGCTTTCTTTAGAATTACGATAGGCATTATCAGTTTTCTGGTTGAAAGCCAGGCAGCTCATTCCTTCTTACGTGCAGTATCTCTGGTTTGTGTGGTTGTTTGCCATTTGCAGATCCATGTACCCAGGAAAATCTTCTCCCCTCAAGGGTGTGGTCATTAATGGTGAAAATCACATGCACATGTTACCCAAACGTATTCAGTGGGAATCAGGAGAAGTCAGCTGGAGGGCATCTGGGAAAGGATTTGTCATCCATAAATAGGTACCCACGGAAGAAAATGTAGTTGTCTTTGTTGGACATTGCAGTTTTTGCCTGTGACACCTAGAATCTCATTAGCCATCTAGCAACAGAAAAACAAAAAACAAACATAAAATTCCCAGCACGCTGAGAATGGCAGGGCAGAGGGTTGCAAATAAGCTCGATTTGTGATGTGGTGTCAGGATTGAGCTGACGTTTGTTTATAATTACCAGTAGCAGTGAACATTCTCTTCAATACTAAGGGCAAGATTGTATCTGAGACAGTTGAAACTACTACATAAGTGGATTCTTGACAAACCATGTGCTGCTGGATTTGGTACTAATATTCAAGGGTAAATAGAGAGGATGTGTCCTTCAAATGCAATTCTTCATTCCCATGTGTCGTTTTTCTCTTCTCTCTCCTGGCTACATTTCTAAGTATTGAGTAATGAGAAACAATATATACAACATGCAGTAGACTCATGGACTGCAGTGCTGGTGTGGAATGTTCTAATCCTTTAATTTTGTGACTCCTTTAGGAATGCTATGTCATTAGTATTTAAATCACTTCATAAATATTTCATTTTAAATACCATTGTAATATCTTGTGTATGCCTTAATTTGTGTGTAACATAATGGTTTTGTATAGTGAGACAGTTTCATCAGGGCACTTATACGATTAAAAAGAGATTTAATGGAACACTTTATCGTTACTTTGAGTTGACCATGGAACAGAAAGCAAGAGCCTATTTATCTCTTGCGGAAATAGCTTCTTATATTTAGATGCTTTGTTTTTTTAAAGAAAAATCAACATATACATGCCACCCAATACACATTCAGGAAAATTGTAGACACTACAGCTTTGGTGGAAGAGGTAAGCAGAGAGAAGCAGGGGATAAAACCGTCAAAGTCCTGAGATAACCTTGTATGAGGAGATTGAGGGACGGGGTAGCAAAGGAATAGGGGGGCACAGATGAAGGTTAAAATGGGGGGATTTAATTTATTTATTTACATCTTTATTGGAATATAATTGCTTTACAATCGTGTTTTAGTTTCTGCTTTATAATAAAGTGAATCAGTTATACATATGTTCCCATATCTCTTCCCTCTTGCATCCCCCTCCCTCCCACCCTCCCTATCCCATCCCTCTAGGTGGTCACAAAGCACCAAGCTGATCTCCCTGTGCTATGCGGCTGCTTCCCACTAGCTATCTGTTTTACATTTGGTAGTGTATATATGTCCATGCCACTCTCTCACTTCATCCCAGCTTACCCTTCCCCCTCACCGTGTCCTCAGGTCCATTCTCTACGTCTGTGTCTTTATTCCTGTCCTGCCCCTAGGTTCTACAGAACCATTTTTTAAAAAATTATTTAATTTTTTGGCTGGCTTGGGTTTTCCTTGCAGTGTGTGGGCCTCCCACTGTGGAGCACAGGCTCCAGGTGCACAGGCTTCAGTAGTTGTGGCTCGCGGGCTCAGTAGTTGTGGCTCACAGGCTCTAGAGCACAGGCTCAGTAGTTGTGGCCCATGGGCTTAGTTGCTCCGCAGCACGTGGGATCCTCCTGGACCAGGGCTCGAACCTCGTCCCCTGCAGTGGCAGGCAGACTCTCAACCACTGTGCCACCAGGGAAGCCCCCAAATGTGGGTAATTTCTTAAGCTTATGAAAGCTTTACTTTCCTTGACCTTCTTTTCATTGTTCTTCCATTAGAGTGTCATTATAGAATATTCAAGAATTTGAGGGCCATATGGACACATTCTACAGGAAAAACATCTGAAGAGATAATATCCCCAGCATTTCCCTGTGCACATGATGGAAAAATTGAGGTTTATTTTTTCTTCCTCCTCTCTTAAAGGTGTATGTGATGAAGACCAGAGAGGCACTTTCTTTCCCAGAGCATCCCATTCTTTATATAGTTAGTTCTTATTTTCATTGAAAGTCCTCTTGAACTTACTAAATAGAGGATTATATCTTGTGCTTTGCATCTTCTATAGTATCCAGATAGCTAAGCAATAATTGCTGAATCTTTAAAAATGTACTTTTGAAGATTTGTCTCATTATCATGACAGCATACTGTCATGTGTTCTTGCTTGCCCTCAATCATTATATTCTTAATCATGAAGTAAAGATTTTGAGATATTTTTAAATTCCATTCATATTTGGGAAAAGAAAATTTGGAGGAAATATGACTCCAAATTACACACGAGCAAAAGTTACATTTAACTTGCAGAAATCCTTTAATAAAATTAAACCATTAAGGCTGTATGCTAGTGTCTGTATATTGACTCTTTTAACTGTGTATTATAAGATGTTGACCCTGAAAACAAAAGGACACTATAATAGAGAGCTGAGTCATTGTTTTCAGGGAAAAGCATGCTGATGTCTTGTGAAGAAAGTTACAAAGTGCAGTGGCATTGAGGAGACTCGCAGCTCACTCTAAATTTTAAGGGAAATTAGTGCCGGTAAGTGTATATTAAAATCACGGCTGACTTACCTCTAGAAAGCAGAAATAGGTTCTCCTTGAATGTTACCTATTTTTTCCTACAGACTGACTTCTCAGGGTTAGAGCCAATGGAAGAAAATAACATCAAGCTTGTATTTTTATAAACTTTGCTTAAAGGGAAGTCCAAGGGATAGGAAATATGAAAGAAAATTTAGGGGACATGGAGGCTAAATTAGAATGTCCAAAGAATGTTTAGAAAGTATCGCAGAAGGATAGAATAAGAGAGAATTAGGGGAGACAATATTGAAAGAAAACAGTGACTGAGAATTTTTCAGAGTTGATGAAACACGTAATCCTCATATTGTTGAAGCCTAAGAAGTCCTGAAGAGTATTTTTATTTTTAATCCATATCCCAGTAAAATGCAGAGAAGAAAGAAAAAGAGAGACTTACAAAAAGTGAGTGATCTTACAATGATCAGGCTTAGTAGGTTACCAATAGATTTTTCAAAGGTAACAGTAGATGTCAGAAGATGAGGGAACACAACTGGGTCATATTTCACTTGTTTAAAGTTCAGCAAGTTCAAAACAACCACGTTCATCAGCAGGTGTAGACAGATCACGGCTTATTAAGTACTCTAGAGCATACACTAGTCTTCAGATGCTTTGCATTGTGAACTGAGCTGAATCTCCATAGCACTTTCAATACCAGAATAAAATCATCAAAGTTGTTGCTGCTTTTAAAGAATAGCCATATACCATTTGAATGAACATCATATGAATCTTGACTACATTGTAGTCGAGGACATGTGTCTTCTCTGCCTCTGTGCTGTTAATTTGTCACCACTTTCTCACTTGATCTGGGATGAGTTAGAGCAAGCAGATAGAGGACTGATCTTATCTATACTGTTCTCTCATGTCAAGGAAGGCATGGCAAATAGCAAAATAATAACTGTGTCACTATTTGAGACAATTGAATACAATCAAGTTGGAGAAATCAGGTGGCTGTGGAGTAAACTTCATTCAAATTGGAACGTGATCAAAAACACATAAATATAGTGAAATAGAGGGATATAACACACAGTATTGAGTATGCTTATATTAAATTTGCATATGGCACAAACATATTCTAACGTCTTCAAATTTCTGGGAGTAGAAAAAGTAGTATGAAACCATGACTTGACAAGAAAGGATGAAATTAAAAGTCACTTTAGAAAAAGATAAGGGAATTTACTTCTAATAGAACAAACTGGAAAATAGTAATAGAGGATTTGAAAAGAAAAGTATTTTTCCTAAAAGAAAATTTTGAGAAGAAATACTGATGATCAGATACGTTGATACTGTGTGGCAGAAATAACAATAATGACTAATTTGACATATGAACAAATGAGGTGGAATTTAATGCTGAAAAATGTACCATGGGGGCTGGTAATCACAATTATGGGAGTCTAAGGTACATTTTTCAATGTCAGTATTTTCCAGGAGATCATGGTAAAATTAACTTTTTAAAGTTAAAGTTTAAAATTAACAATTTAAAGGTAGTCAATGAGGAATAGAAATATAACATCAAATGTCTAAATCAAGAGTAGAAAGGTGAGGGGGGCCTGAAAACTAATCAATTCTAAGGAAGGTCAAATTAATAAGAAAGAGGACAAATTAATAAGAGAATAAGCAGGGTTAAAGGAAAGAATGAAAAATGGCTAGTAACAACAAATACAAATATATCAATAATGATGACAAATCACCAGTTAAAAAGGAAATTGTAAGGTTTTCTTCCTTCAAATCCAGCTATATACCACTTATAAGAAAACAGATTGAAACTTAAAAATTAGAGGATAAAGTTAGTGTTGGTGTATTGACACAGAAAATGAAAGTACTTCCAATCAAAAATCATTAATAGGGCTAATGATTAATGATGGTCACTACAAGATGATAATGAAAAATTCTCCAAGAAGCTTCTACACTTTAAAATTGGAGTATACATTACAACATATGGAATTTGGCAGAATCACAAGTAGAATCTGACAAATTCATATCAGAGGAGACAACATTACAGTTGTACTATGTTCTGCATAATATAGGAAAGCTTTATGGGGTAAAAATTCTTCATTGGACTTGAAGAAATATAGGGCCAAATAAAAGCTTTATCCTTAAATTTTGAACAATCCACTTGACATTTCTGAGCTTCAGGTGTCTCAATTGTAAAATGATTTACTTGTGTTACATGTTTTTATGAGTTCAAACATTCTCATACAAATAATGCTATTTATGATAATACTTTTAAAGCCATGTGCACAACTTCTTCCAGGAAGATGGAGTAGACATACTTTTCCCTGTTCCTTCAATTAAGTACAATTTAACCCCTGGGCATTATATATAAACCATTATATTTAAGCAGACTCTGAAAGGTATAGAGTAGAGGCAGATTAGCCAGGGACTTCAGGACACGAGGGACAATGTGATAGTGAGTTCTCTGGGCTTTTGTAGGAGAAGGTGGCAACCCAGAAATGCCAATGGGTGCAGACAGTATAGACCCCAACAAAAGCCTGCTCTCTCTAGCTAGATGACCAGGACAGAGGACAATAACTGTACAGAAAACATTTGGTCAATACTGCTCTACTCCAGCCACAAACCCCAGGAAAAAAATGTAGCCCCATCTATAGTCACAAAAGCAAAGGTCCAGTGGGGAGCCTGGACTTCCGTACTTTGCAGGTTGTAATGAGGTGACTGAAGTATTCCCATTGCCGTGCCAGGGTGGTATGAGAGAAGGCTGAGTAGGGAATCGGGATTTTCATTCCTTCCAGGAGTTAACTAGGAAGCTCTTTTCAACAGTGTCAGTGAAGACCACGTGGAGGGTGTGATGAGCAATCAGCCACTTTGAGTTTCCGCCTAGGCAGTCTTACGTTATAGCAACCCTGCTCACACCCAGGATCTGGACGTTGAGGTAGGGCAGCTCCACAAGTTGCCACCCTGCTTTTCCTGGGCACCTTTACAAATGACCACTCAGACTTGAGGCCTTGAAAAATTAGTGACCTCTTCCCCAAGCACCTTCTAAGTGATAGGTGGTTGCTACCCTGCTATCTTTTCCGGTTCCCTCGTGACCTGCGTGGAAGGACTGTCTTCTCCTGGCTCACTGTGCTCCCTTTCTGGGATCTGTAAGTGATAAACCCTCCGACTCCGTTTCCTTTGTGTGAGTGTACTGAAACTGCACCTTCAGTCAGACTGCCCCTCCTGGACGTTAACTTCCATGAAGCCGGAGCCCCGTGTCTAGGGAGCGACCTGATGACCCCGTGTGGGTGGCTTTTGATCCGCATTCAGCAGGTCATCACCTGCATATTCTTAAGACACGGGCGCTGGGTTTTCCAACAATGAGGGCCTGGACTTCAACCCCCAACCTGGCGGAAATGGTGTGTCTCACACCTTCCCCAAGAGGGTGCTGACAAAGGAGGCCCTAGTGGAGAGTAGGGACTTTCACCAGTGACCAGTGATAACAGGGCAGCCCGTGTCTCCCACAGTGTCAGTGCAGGCCATGTGGAAAACTGTAGCAAGACCCTCCTGCACTTCCCGGTAGCGTGGTATTAGCAGAGGCCTAGGAGAAAACCAGAATTCTGTGTTCAATGAGAAGTCTTAACTGTCCTGTGCTGTTCATGGGATTCTAAAATTTAATTTTCAACAGTTTGAGGTATTAGGTGCTTATGACTTTCTAACATTGAAAGGTCATGAATTTATAGAAACTTTAATCTTTCTTTTCTACTTATAAACCATACGATTCCCTTCCTGATCTCAGCTCTTTCTTGTCATGCTTTGCCCAAAATAGTTAGTATCAACCAACACATACAACTATGACTCATTGTCATACAACTATGTGTTGTATGACCCATACAACTATGACATTATTTTCTTACCTTGCAGCAGAGAAGCATATAATCATGCTATTAAAGTTGAAACTTTTAGAAAAAATTTTGCTTATACAAAATATATATTTTCCAATAATCTGTATACAAATTCCTTATCACTCACCATCTGAATACTAGGCCAATGACACATAAAGATGTGTTACCACAGCACCTCAATTCTACATACAAATTTCTGGGGGTTTTTTAGTGTAGGTTAAGCTATTCCATAGGAACAAAGGAACCTCAATATCTCAGTTACTTTAATACAACAAAGTTTTATTTCCTGCTCAAACAAATGGAGATGTTTTTGTTTGTGTAGGTCTTCTGAATACTTCTCTTTTATGTAGTGGCTCAGAGAGCAGACTCTTCCCATCAGTACTTTCACTTTTCCTCAGTCTTGGGGGCCCACCCCAGATTCTTGGTGTCTAATTGGGCAGTGAGGGAGAAGAAGGAGGGCATGTTCATGGGCATTTCCAAGGCTGGGCCAGAAATTGATATCTGTTCATCCCAGTGGCCCAGACTGATCACATGGTCCCACCCAGCTGTAAGGGGGGTTTGCTAATGTAGCTTTTATGTGTGCCCAGGAAGAAGAAGAAAACTGCCTATTGGTCAGCACAAAGGCCTCACTAACTTGGAGCTGGAGAATTTGGTTGCTGGGTGGACAGCCCACTTAAAATATTCTTAGAAAAAAACAGAAAAGTGGATTTTGTTGTCTAAATAGCAATCTCCATGCCAAATATAAGCTTAAATTTCTAAGAAGTCTTAGGACATAGGGCAGTTAGGATCACTATAAATGAACAATGTTTTTGAAATCCCCATTTCACTTAAAAGTTCAGATATTGCAATTTACTACACAATATATCAATGTTAATTTAACATAAAAAGAAAACTCTTTTGCAACTACACTCATTTTGGTAAAATGGGTACCCTTCCAAATATGAAATACTTCAATCTGTGCTGACCAAATATATATTCAGCACTTATTTGATGACAGACATACAGTGGGGGAATGGGATGTAGCAGTGAACAGAATGACATGGCTACTGCCTTCATGGAGTTTGGAGTTTAACTGATATGGCCTTTCTCTAGCCACACCCCTAAATGCCCCATTTGGTAAATGTGCCCCAACTTGAGAAATTGTCTTAAACACTGCTGAGAGGGATGTAGATTTAATTATTTAAAGGATTCTCATATTTAAGCTGGTTTCAATGATCATTTCAGGTTTTACAGCTATTGAGTCATTCAAACAGGATCAGATCTCAGCTCTGGAATATTTCACCTTCCTGTCAATGCTGATATGAAAAACAAGGGGATTCAGTGATCTTATGCAGTGTCAGAAGTGAGATAAGATTTAGATAGAAGTAATATCTGGAACTCTGGGAGTGTTTAAAATATTAGAAAGAGCTCAAGTTTTTGTTTATTTGTTTTGTGTTAGGTTACTGTGTGATCCAACATTTTGATCAAGTATTTAAGGATTTTTTCATTAGATGATTAATAAATCAAAACTGTATTTTATAGTTTTTAATAAACAATCACATTATAAAATAAATTATTTCTCCAAAATGTATTAAATAATATAGTAGTACACTTTCCCCAAACATGTAAAGATCCACTTAACAACATACAAGGAATTTAGAGCATTTGCCACTATGTTAATTAAGGGTAAATAGACTGATCTGAATTACATTTGTACTGGTTAATATCTCAGAAGGCAGTCGAACATTTCCCGTTTAGAGTTAATGACAGACACTGAAAAGTCCATTGGATTTAAAGGTGGTACTTTTCAAGAACTTAAAAGAGAGGAAATAATCAGTAGGTGCAATGCCTATAATTATAATTGTCTCTTATTTTCATCAGAGACACTTTGGCATTCTTATCATATGTCCCGAATGTCAAAAGCAAATCCATAATTATTCCAAAATCATTTGCCCTTATAAGCGTAGTATAAGGATTTTGCACACACAAGACATGCACTGAAATAATACCAGTGTTAAATGCTAATTGTTTCATAATGTATCAAAAGAGTTTACACTTATTACTTTTTAAAGCCACATGTGGAAAACAATGAGGAACAAAATGCTTTATATTTCATTCTAAAGATTCTCGTCCTGTCCTGTCAAGCAGTGTTGGTTTCTGCCACCATCTTATGTACAAGGCGGCATGAGGTTTGTTAGCTTGACTTACCGTTTCAAAAGCAGGAGTCTTTTCTGTTTAAGCTCAGTGTCAGTTCTCTGTGGACTGCCTGCTGCTTCCCAACTATGAATCTAGAATTTTGTAGTCTAATTGCCACTTGCACAGTGGTATTGTACGTAAACACAGCAGCTGCTGCTGTATGTTGGAAGTGGCTTAGAAAAATCTATGGACACTGTTCAGCTTTGACTAAAAAGCCAAAAAATTTAGACGCAGCTGCATTACTCTTAACAGCTTGCAATATAACGCCTTAACGGAAAGAATGCAACTCATTGGAAGTCTACTTACAATATGTTTGCAGCCACACTAGAGAAAATTGCATGGAGCCATGTGGTCTAGTGGTAAAACTTCCCGGAAATGAAGATCATCTCTCCCTTTTTTGCTAGTCACACAGGTCCTTACCTTTTGTTCGTTAGTATTCTGTATTGCTAGAGATAGCCACTAGAGATACAAAAGCTAATATGAAACTTGGATATCTTCCTGTTACCAGGTAGAGATCATGTTCTTTTTTGGTTAAACCAATTAAAAGTGTGAAGCCAAAGGAGAAATGCACAGAAACCTTGACAGAAGACCTCTGTTGCAGCAGTTTGCTGACTTTTTTTTTTTTTTTTTTTTTTTTGCGGTACGCGGGCCTTTCACTGTTGTGGCCTCTCCCGCCGCGGAGCACAGGCTCCGGACGCGCAGGCCCAGCGGCCATGGCTCACGGGCCCAGCTGCTCCGCGTCATGTGGGATCTTCCCGGACCGGGGCACGAACCTGTGTCCCCTGCATCGGCAGGCGGACTCTCAACCACTGCGCCACCAGGGAAGCCCTACATATATATTTTTTTGAAGCAGAAAAATTAGAAAGCCTTTTTTTCACAGGTAAAGAAAATGCAGGGCATTGCAGTAAAAGAAGAAATCAAGACAACTTCATTTGTTTTATACTTCCTTGATGTTTATCTCCCCCTCGCCTTATGCAGAGTTTTCCATATTTCAGTATTTAGCAGTCCAAGTAGCATTCTTAGAAGAATAAAACTTCCCCTTGGAATTAGAAGCTAGACATTATAGGTTCACTATGGTATATTATTGTTACCTTACTGTTATTCTTTGTCTTTCTGATGAATTTTAGAGTGTCCAAGTTTATCTAGCAAGATCTTAAGCTCAACTCTGTCCAAAATATTATTTTTTTTAATATTTGTGTGAACGGGGGTCATCTAAGTGCAGTTCCATATGCCAGTAATTGGTTCCATCAATTTTGGTGTTTTAAATATGTGAAAGAGAAAATATTAGGGTGTGTGGACTAAGGGAGTGTTTTACAGTATAGTAAATCCAAATCCAGTGTCTAGTTCCTAGTATTTGAAAAATAGGACTATTTATTTTCTTTCTCAGCGTTATAAATATTGAGACAGCTATGTCTACTATGAGCTATGTCTACCCTTGTTCACAGTCACATTAAGGAATTCTTCTGAGGTAAATATTCTGCAATAACAGCATAGCTGTAAAGGGTTTTCAAAGCTTTTATTAACTCAACAGAAGTATCTCTTAGTTTTTAACTAATTAAATCAAATGACTCCAGTTCAAAATTATAAGAAATGGCTAAATAAGTTGTCAATGTAGAAATTTGAATGCAATAGAAATATATTTAATATCATTAAGAAATCTTTACACTACATATTTTTAAATGTATCATGTTGAATATTATCCCAGTTTTTGGAGGAAGGGTTGATCTCAATATTTCAATAGTGGTTAACAGCAGATAGTGGAATTATAAGCACTTTAAAATTTTTTGTTTGCCTTATTTATCTTTTGCTCATTTTCTACAGTTACTCAGTAAATAAAATTTAAATTTTACATACGATTTTCTGTAAAACTTTTGACTACGCCAGGATAGCAGTGTAGTACCCTGTAAACTCAAGGTTTCTTAATGACTTAATTTATGTAGTAAGAAAATTTGGTCACATTAATATCTAGGGTAAGGGATAAAGGGAGAAGAAATGAACACACTCAATATAAAAGATATATCTGAAAATTGATCACAGTGTAGATAATTGCTACAACAACAGCAGAGTACATTAATGAAACTAATGAAAAGCAAAGATATAGAACTATACTCCAAGTCTATAAATTCTATACGTACATATGTGCTACATCTTCTTTATCCATTCATCTGTTGATGGACATTTAGGCTGCTTCCATGCCTTGCTATTGTAAACAGCACTGCAATGAGCACTAGAGTACATGACTGTTTTCAAATTATGGTTTTCTCCAGATACATGCCTAGGAGTGGGATTGCAGAACCATATGGTAGCTCTATTTTTAGTTTTTAAAGGAACCTCCATACTGTTCTCCAGAGTCGCTGTACCAATTTACATTCCCACCAACAGTGTAGGAGCATTCCCTTTTCTCCACACCCTCTCCAGCATTTATTATTTGTAGACTTTTTGATGATGGCTGTTCTGACTGGTGTGAGGTGATACCTCATTGTAGTTTTGATTTGCATTTCTCTGACAGTTAGTGATGCTGAGCATCTTTTCATGTGCCTTTTGGCCATCTGCGTGTCTTCTTTGGAGAAATGTCTAGTTAATTTTTCTGCCCATTTTTTGATTGGGTTGTTTGTTGTTTAGATATTGAGTCATATGAGCTGTTCTTATATTTTGGAGATTAATCTCTTCTCAATCGCATCATTTCCAAATATTTTCTCCCATTCTGTATGTTGTGTTTTTCAAATCTTAATTTCTACCAGGTAAAAAATAGTGATCTTTTAGTACATAATGCTATTTGACATTGAAAATACTAACAATCTACCAAAACAAATTCTCTGGACGGTTTCCATGAATTCACGTTTATGGATTTGGTATTGAAGAGTAAGATAACAATTGTGAAATATATTTTATTGTGAAAAAGAAATCAAATGAAGCAAATATATGACTGCAAAGCAGCTTTGCCTCTTTTTCTTTTTTAGTAATGTTAGCAAATAATAATGGTTTTATATAACACTTATGTATGCCTGCAGGCAATATTGAGACAGTTCTTCAATTAGCTTAATAGATGTATTCCAGAAAAGAAAAAGTGAGGTTTTTTTTCTTTTTTTAAATTAAAGGTAGAAAAGCCACAGCAGAATTGGGAAAAGAAAACATTGATGGTGGGCTACAGATGTTATTTCAAGGACAATATTGGAGTGGTTATTTCAAAGGGTATCATCCTGTTAAGAGCTGAACTCTTGAAATTTTCTACTTTTCTAAGATCACTTTGAAATGGAAATGATAAGAACCTTTAATGTCTTGCCCAAA
Organism: Phocoena sinus; assembly: GCF_008692025.1. Lineage (NCBI taxonomy): Eukaryota > Metazoa > Chordata > Mammalia > Artiodactyla > Phocoenidae > Phocoena > Phocoena sinus. Next base: position 3,519,300 of record NC_045783.1, read on the forward strand.
TAGTAAGGTGTGCAGAAATCAGATGGCAAGAGATAAGAGGCATTGGAAACAAAACTGGGATGAGCAAGTATAGCATGCACAGTCCCAGTAGAATAATGAGAAGATAGAATGGCTAGGGATTTCAAATGGAGATATCAAGGTAGTTAGAGATACCCTTCTTTATGTGTTATCTTCTTGTAGCGGCTGCATAAATTTTTATTCTGTCTGGATCAAAATTTATATGTACATTGCTGTTTTGCTCTAGAAATATCCCGAGATTTTCTACTTGATATTGTTTCCTCTATTAACCGAAGTATAAATTATTTTAATATTATACAGCATTGGTTATACTATATATTACAACAATTCCTGTATGAAAAAGTAAGGTGAAAACTGTTGAAGTCTACACTTAGATTCTATGTTAACTGTAAAGTACCAGAAAAAAAAAAAGAAATAAAGGAAGCAATATATTTAAAGGTATGCTCAGGAAAGCTGCACAGATAGAGCAAATTGAGGTATGGTATTGAGTATATCATCCCGAACTCATTCTGTACGAACACTGAAACTCCAGAAAAGCTTGATCTATTTTTTTTAGCTTCTGTTTACCAGAGAGCTTGTACAGGGGACTTCCTACAATATTGATACTTATCTTTTTTTGTTATCTGGAGAGAGCAATTTTAAAAAGAGTAAATGGAGTAGCCACTGTGTATGGATGAGGAAACTGATAGCTCAGCATTGGACATCTGAGACTGGCAGGGGGCTTCTGCTGAATACAGATTCATCAGTTTTCCTTTTTTCCAGAAGGACTCTACTCCATTTACTCTGTCAAAATTCTTGTTTCCAGGCCACGTAGGTGCATGCTGCATGTGAAGAAAAATCACACTGCTGTTCTGTGCGTGTCTGTGATTGTTCCTTAGTCAGACAAGCGTTTCAGAAGACAGATAATCTGGTCTTCACTTAGATTACAAAAATAAGTAAATAAACCAAAAAACAAATAGAAAAATTAAGTTTATATAAGTTTGTAAAAATAACTTACTTAATCTATATCAACTTTCTTCTATGTGTAAGCTTTTCCTCTGCAACATATAAGCACATATTTATTAACTGGCCATTTCTTGCAAAATGTAAACGATCTTTTAAAAAAATTCCAACTGAGAGAATGCTGATTTTTTTAACATCTGCCATTTAACAACGTCTTTAAAATAATTAACTTGTAACTCTGTTTTAACTTATTAAAAGCAGCTCATTGAAAGATGAGTTTGCAAACTGAAGCTTATTCGTTCATTTGTCAGGATACTATTAGACTTAAAAAAAACCCTACAATTTCTAGTTTTCAACAATATAAACTTGAACATGAACAAAATGCCCATAATAAACTTATTTAAACTTCAAATTAAAAAATAATTATGTTTATTACAGAACTCTAATTCTATGTTGTATTATTTCTAAGTCATTGTGTTCATTCTAATTGGATTTTAGGGCACGTGATCAAAATATATATTTTCAAACTTCAGCTATAAGTATTCCTCTCATATGTAAACTATCTTCAGATAATTAAATTTTAAAACATTTTGAATATAAATGATATCAGTTTTCTGAATCTTACCAATGATCAAATATGAGTCCTAAGGACATAAAATTAAGAATGTTGGACTGATTGATAATGTAGGCACTTATTTAATGTGAATAGAATTTAATGTGAGGAAATGTGAAGCAAAGGTTTCAGAAAAGATCACAGATGAAGATACCAATTAATTCGTTGCAAATACTGCTGGTTTTTTGTTTTTTTTTTTTTTAAATAACGTGGGCAATGGTTTTCCCTAACTTTACCAATTATTGTGACAAATAACCTTCTTTGTCATGATGTTGCCAAATTCAACCTTGGTTTATAAATAAAACTATTTTTATCTCTGCATGGCAAAGCTCTATTAAACTGAAATTTCATCGGGGCATAAAGCAGCGTGTCATCTTTATTTAAATGACAACTCCTGGGTACATTTCTTTTAAAATGAAGCAGTGATATCGAGTTAAGAAATCATAAAATGTTTAGAAAGGCTTGATAAAATCATTAGGTAGTTATCATATTGATATATCGGTAACTCACAAATTACAAATTTGTGATTATAAGTAAGGAAGATCTGATACAAATGGTTAGAAATGGACCTTTGAAATCATGAAGAAAACTTATGATAGCTATATTTATATTTACACACCTTATACATTATCAGTTTAGTATGATTGGTGGTTAAAAATCAAAACTCACTATTCTTCAGGTCAATGAAACATGTAATTCAGTAGTCCACCTAGTAGGTAACAATATAAATGAAATAAATATTTACTATTTTATAGTAGCATTCTTTGTTAATTACTTTTGGTATATGCCCATGAAAATAAGTGTTCCCAGGCCTTCAAATCCATAGCACTCTGTACATTTTATCTAAATCTTTATTCCTCTAAAGTTGTATGTGAAGTATTTAGGAAATTTAGTTAAATCTTTTGGCTGTTTAGGTATAGTAAGTTGAGTTATTACTTCAAGAAAGATTTTGAGGACCTGGAAAATACAGTCTTTTTCAAAGAATCAAACTTGCAGGAAACTTTCTTACTGTTCATTGTGAGGAAGTGACAATTTACCGGATTGTCATTTTCTGTTCTTAAGGAGGAAGGCAGTTTGATGAACATGCATGTGGCTGAATGGTCACAAGAACAAATTAAGTCACATTTTCCTTAGACAGTTTTGTAAATTATTCTGTACCAAGAGGTAATAGGATCATAGTTTCTTGGGGATTTAATCTTGACAGAATAAAAGCAACTGCTCATTTTTATTAAAAATTCAAGGAACTGTGGCTACACTTAGAAAATATCATTCAAATACTCCATTCACTTCCCTCCAACGTAACTCAGGTGTTCTTCTGCATCTTCTGTGGCAGTCCTTCTCAAACTTTAAGGAGAAAACAAATCACCTCAGGGTCCTATTAAAACGCAAATCTGATTTGGTGGGATTAGGTTAGAAGCCCAGGCTGCATTTCTAGCCAACTCCCAGGTAACGCTTTATGGGGAAAGAGAGAGCGAGCGAGCGAGCACACGTATGTGTTGGGAATAATAACAGAAAGTGTGGTGAGTTTGTGTGTGTGTGTGTGTGTGTGTGTGTGTGTGTGTAAAGTGTGGGTAAGACCAAGAAAGGTAGGGAGGTAAAGAGACAAACAGAAGAGAGCGAAAAGAAGATAATCATCAGAATAATTCTGAATTATTCACTTAAGTAGCTAATGTCAGGAATTAGCATTCGCCCCGTCTTGTCCTCCGGGACCACAAACCATTGTGCCTCTGCTGCTTGCGTTTTCTAATTGGATGGAAACCTGATTTGCACTGCCTTTGCCCTTGCCCTAAATGACATGGAGCAGCTGTGTAATAGTGGACTTTTATTTTTTCCCTGAAAGTCAGGGTATGGGCCAAGGAGATAGTTTTGGTGTTGTCTTCATCAGTTTTGTTAGATTCCACCCAAGTCAACTTCTTAGTGTCTATTATAGATTTTTTGTGTTTCTTTTTTAAAGAGAGTCATCAGCATTCCTGTTTAGATAAAAGAATACGTTTTACAATTATCACATATTATTAGTATGATTCTCTTAATTTTTTCGTATCAGACCCCCAGTATACAATGCCACAGAGCAAGATATACTACTACGTGTTTTATTAATCCTGAGAAAATATGCATTACTTGATTCATGCCTGAAGTCTATTATTTCACTTGTTAAAAAAGTCAGCAATAGAGAATAATCCTCCAGACTCGCTTGATTTACAATGACATGGGGTGATTTGTTGAAAGATGATTGGACTAGTTGTACCTACAAGATGATCTAAACCTGAGACTGTATTTTGGGTTGGTTCCCAGACCATCTCTATGTGGCAAACAAAATTTTATCTAGGATGTTGTTAATATATTTTCCACTTTAGTCATTTATAGAAAATTCTTCTTTGTAACTTTGGGATCTTTTCCTATGAATGATCATTTTTTATATAAGTGTATTCCTCTTAAGATCCAATTTTGTAACTCCCTTATTCAAGACCAATAGGAATGAAGATGGGAAGCCTTAGCTCTTGTTCTCAGAACACCATCCCCTCCTGGTTTCCATGCTGCTCTTATTAGGAAAGGGAGGATTCACAGCATTGTCCCTGCTCCTGGAAATTTTCCTCTTTCGTATCAACATATTCTAATGCTAAAAATTTTAACAAAATACTTTCAAGAGACCAGGACTAATCTCACCATGCTTTTTTGCATGTTTATATCAATAACCGCAAAAAAGCCCCAGACACCAGGCTTTTTCTCAAATCGCAGCTTTTCATGTCCTTACAGATGCCATCCCCATATAGCACTAACACATACCCACATTTTATTAATATTTCACTCCCAGGATGGAAACCTTTCCACTGAACTTTCTGGAATTCACCTTTAGTAAATCTCTTTTATTATTATTCCTTCCATGTTCTTGCCCTGACTGAAACCAGACTCTTACTTAAAGAATGTTGCTTCTGGACCTGTAGTTATCTCAAGTTGTGGTAGTTTCTCTTCAGTTCTCTACAAATCACTGAGTATGGAGATGGGTAGGTATGTACTCCTTATTCCTCATTACAAATTACACACCATTTTCTCTCTGTGCTACTTAAAATCCTCCAGATTTCAAGCCCATGTTATCAGATACAACCCACTTTAACTCCTCAGATCAAGAATCCATAGATCCTGGTGCCATGTCTTAATGCACCTTGAATTTATTAGCTCTGGGTTATGGTCACTTTCTTTTACACTAGTCCTGTCTTGAAAGTTCCGGATTTCTGATGGTTCAAAAAAATGTCATTGAAGAGAGGAAGAAAATGGCTTGTTTGTATCTAGGAAACTTAAAGATCTCCATCATGTCAATATGAAAAAGACAGGTTAATGGAAACAGAAGGAATCTAAATGGTCAAGAAAAAAATATATATATATACTAGTTCTCACTTCATTAGTAATCAAGGGATTGCAAAAAGCCACAAAGACTACATACCCAAAATGCACAAACATTTTTGTCAAAAAGATGAACAAATCTAGTGTGTTTGGTAATACCAAATGATGGTGAGAATGTAGAGCAAAGGGACGTTTAATATCCTGCTGGTGGCATTGTATTTCAAAAGCATTTGTATTTTCTAACAAATATGAACATCCTGCAGCCTATTACTCATAGATTGTGTTTCTTAGTATTTAACCTGCAGAAATGTATAACAACTTTGCTTATAATTGCACTAACCAGGAAGTAAATGAAAGCTCATCACCATGTCATTGTGGCATATTTAGGCAGTGGAATCTCATTTCAATGAAGATTTCTTGTTCTCTACATACAAGAACATAAGTATATTTTAACAGTTGTTAAGTGCAGTAAGTCAGACACCAAATATGTATTCTGATGCCTCCATTTATATAATGTTCAAACAGAGCAATCTAAACTATATTTTAAAGTATGTATTTTTAGATCATAAAGTATAGTGGAAAATATTGAATCAATTATTGTGAGCGTCAGAGTAGTGATTCCCTCTAAGAGAGAATAATGGCATTTTGATTGGCAAGGAGTATGCGGAAGCTTTAAGGGACTGGGAATTTTTCATGTCCATGAAATATGTGGTGCAAAATTACACAGACATTTGCTTTAAAATATTTTCTATTCAAGTGGCATGTATGTTACTAAATATGCAGTTTATTTCAAAATATAAAAGGTTTGTATAAAATTTCCTTGAACCCTGCAATAGTTTTCCATTGCTGCTGTAACAAATTGCCACAAATACAGAGGCTTAAAACAATACAAATTTATTATCTACCTATTATTTGTAGTTCTGAACATCAGAGGCCTGAAATCAGTTGAGCTTCCTGCATTCCTTTTTTTTTTGTCTGCACCATGTGGCTGGCGGGATCTTAGTTCCCTGATTAGGGATCGAACCTGTGTCTCTGCATTGGGAGCATGGAGTCTTAACAATTGGGCCACCAGGGAAGTCCCTGCACTCCCTGTCTGATCCTGGTCTTCCTCCTACAAGGACCTTGTGATTGCATTAGACCCACCTGGATAATCCAGGATAATCTCCCCTTGTCAATCTCCTTATTTTAATCGCATCTGCAAAGTCCCTTTGCCCTGTAAGGTAACATAATCTCCTAGGTTTTGGGGAATAGAGTGCTCATATCTTTTAGAGGCAGTTATTCTGCCTCTAACGTGTCAAAATTTCCTTTTAGCTACTGACACATTTCTATACTCACTGGTACAGCAAAACCTGTCAAAATATGTTAGGATCAAGATCTCCAAATCTCCTTTCCCATTTATTCCAATTCATTCGTGCTTTTCTTTCCAATATTCTACCAAAAAAAAAAAAAAAAAAAAAAAAACCACCCCAAACAAAAACCCTCTTGTTAATCATTTTGATACCCAATCCTCTGATTAATTCTCTTTCTTCATCATAATCAGTAGCCGGACATGTTCAGCCTCTGTATTTCTTGAAATACTTTTTGTTTGCTTATTTCTAATACAGTGCAGTCCTGCTTATCTTCCTACAATTGACTGCTTCATTTCAGTCTCCTCTGATGATTCCTTCTCTGTGTGTTACAGTGGTCTAGAGTTAAGTCCTCAGATGACTTCTCTTTTTTTTTTTAATTTTTATTGGAGTATAATTGCTTTATAATGGTGTGTTAGTTTCTGCTTTATAACAAAATGAATCAGTTATGCATATACATATATCCCCATATCTCTTCCCTCTTGCGTCTCCCTCCCTCCCACCCTCCCTATCCCACCCTTCTAGCTGGTCACAGAGCACCGAGCTGATCTCCTTGTGCTATGCGACTGCTTCCCACTAGCTATTTTACATCTGGTAGTGTATATATGTCCATATATACACTACCACTTTGTCACTTTGTCTCAGCTTACCCTTCCCCCTCCCTGTGTCCTCAAGTCCATTCTCTAGTAGGTCGGTGTCTTTATACCCATCTTGCCCCCAGGTTCTTCATGACCTTTTTTTTTTTTTTTTTTTAAGATTCCATATATATATGTGTTAGCATACGTTATTTGTTTTTCTCTTTCTGACTTTTCCTCTGTATGACTGACTCTAGGTCCATCCACCTCACTAAAAATTACTCAATTTCGTTTCCTTTTATGGCTGAGTAATATTCCATTGTATATACGTGCCACATCTTTTTTATCCATTCATCTGTTGATGGACACTTAGGTTGCTTCCATGTCCTGGCTATTGTAAATAGAGCTGCAGTGAACATTGTGGTACATGACTCTTTTTGAATTATGGTTTTCTCAGGGTATATGCCCAGTAGTGGGATTTCTGGGTCGTATGGTAGTTCTATTTTTAGTTTTTTAAGGAACCTTCATACTGTTCTCCATAGTGGCCGTATCAATTTACATTCCAACCAACAGTGCAAGAGGGTTCCCTTTTCTCCACGTTCTCTCCAGCATTTATTGTTTGTAGATCTTTTGATGATGGCCGTTCTGACCGGTGTGAGATGATATCACATTGTAGTTTTGATTTGCAATTCTCTAATGATTAATGATGTTGAGCATCCTTTCATGTGTTTGTTGGCAATCTGTATATCTTCTTTGGAGAAAGGTCTGTTTAGATCTTCTGCCCATTTTTGGATTGGGTTGTTTGTTTTTCTCATATTGAGCTGCATGAGGTGATTGTAAATTTTGGAGATTAATCCTTAGTCAGTTGCTTTGTTTGCAAATATTTTCTCCCATTCTGAGGGTTGTCTTTTGGTCTTGTTTATGGTTTCCTTTGCTGTGCAAAAGCTTCTAAGTTTCATTAGGTCTCATTTGTTTATTTTTCTTTTTATTACCATTTCTCTAGGAGGTGGGTCAAAAAGGATCTTGCTGTGATTTATGTCATAGAATCTTCTGCCTATGTTTTCCTCTAAGAGTTAGATACTGTCTGGCCTTACATTTAAGTCTTTAATCCATTTGGAGTTTATTTTTGTGTATGGTGTTAGGGAGTATTCTAATTTCATTCTTTTACATGTAGCTGTCCAGTGTTCCCAGCACCACTTATTGAAGAGGCTGTCTTTTCTCCATTGTATATTCTTGCCTCCTTTATCAAAGATAAGATGACCATATGTGTGTGGGTTTATCTCTGGGATTTCTATCCTGTTCCATTGATCTATCTTTCTGTTTTTGTGCCAGTACCATACTGTCTTGATTACTGTAGCTTTGTTGTATAGTCCGAAACAAGGGAGCCTGATTCCTCCAGCTCCATTTTTCTTTCTCAAGGTTGCTTTGGCTATTTGGGGTCTTTTGTGTTTCCATACAAATTATGAAATTTTTTGTTCCAGTTCTGTGAAATATGCCAGTGGTAGTTTGATAGCGATTGCATTGAATCTGTAGATTGCTTTGGGTAGTAGAGTCATTTTCACAATGTTGATTCTTCCAATCCAAGAACATAATATATCTCTCCATCTATTTGTATCATCTTTATTTGCTTTCATCAGTGTCTTATAATGTTCTGCATACAGGTCTTTTGTCTCCTTAGGTAGGTTTATTCCTCTGTATTTTATTCTTTTTGTTGCAGTGGTAAATGGGAGTGTTTTCTTAATCTCACTTTCAGATTTTTCATCATTATTGCATAGGAATGCAAGAGATTTCTGTGCATTACTTTTGTATCCTGCTACTTTACCAAGTTCATTGATTAGCTCTAGTAGGTTTCTGGTAGCATCTTTAGGATTCTCTATGTATAGTATCATGTCATCTACAAACAGTGACAGCTTTACTTATTCTTTTCTGATTTGGATTCCTTTGATTTCTTTTTCTTCTCTGATTGCTATGGCTATAACTTCCAAAACTATGTTAAATAATAGTGGTGAGAATGGGCAACCTTGTCTTGTTCCTGATCTTAGTGGAAATGGTTTCAGTTTTTTACCATTGAGGTAGATACTGGCTGTGGGTTTGTCATATATGGCCTTTATTATGTTGAGGAAGCTTCCCTGTATGCCTACATTCTGGAGGGTTTTTATCATAAATGGGTGTTGAATTTTGTCAAAAGCTTTCTGTGCATCGGTTGAGCTGATCATATGGTTTTTCTCCTTCAATTTTTAATATGGTGTATCACATTGATTGATTTGTGTATATTAAAGAATCCTTCTATTCCTGGGATAAACACCACTTGATCATGGTGTATGATCCTTTTAATGTACTGTTGGATTCTGTCTGCTAGTATTTGTTGAGGATTTTTGCATCTATGTTCATCAGTGATATTGGCCTGTAGTTTTCTTTTTTTGTGACATCTTTGTCTGGTTTTGGTATCAGGGTGATGGTGGCCTCGTAGAATGCGTTGGGGAGTGTTCCTCCCTTTGCTGTGTTTTGGAAGAGTTTGAGAAAGATAGGTGTTAGCTCTTCTCTAAATGTTTGATAGATTTCGCCTGTGAAGCCCTCTGGTCCTGGGCTTTTGTTTGTTGGAAGATTTTTAATCACAGTTTCAATTTCAGTGCTTGTGATTGGTTTGTTCATACTTTCTATTTCTTCCTTGTTCAGTCGCAGAAGGGTGTGTCTTTCTAAGAATTGGTCCATTTCTTCCAGGTTGTCCATTTTATTGGCACAGAGTTGCTTGTAGTAATCTCTCATGATCCTTTGTAGTTTTGCAGTGTCAGTTGTTACTCCTTTTTCATTTCTAATTGTATTGATTTGAGTCTTCTCCCTTTTTTTCTTGAGTCTGGCTAATGGTTTATCAATTTTGTTTATCTGCTAAAAGAACCAGCTTTTAGCTTTATTGATCTTTGCTATCGTTTCCTTCATTTCTTTTTCATTTCTTTCTGATCTGATCTTTATGATTTCTTTCCTTCTGCTAACTTTGGGTTTTTTTGTTCTTTTTTCTCTAAATGCTTTAGGTATAATGTTAGGTTGTTTATTTGAGATGTTTCCTGTTTCTTAAGGTAGGATTGTATTGCTATAAACTTCCCTCTTAGAACTCCTTTTGCTGCATCCCATAGGTTTTGGGTCATCATGTTTTTACTGTCATTTGTTTCTAGGTGTTTTTTGATTAACTCTTTGATTTCTTCAGTGACCTTTTGGTTATTAAGAAGTGTATTGTTTAGCCTCCATGTGTTTGTATTTTTTACAGATTCTTTTTCCTGTATTTGATATCTAGTCTCATAACGTTGTGGTCAGAAAAGATACCTGATATGATTTCAATTTTCTTAAACTTAGCAAGGCTTTATTTGTGACCCAAGATATGATCTATCCTGGAGAATGTTCCATGAGCACTTGAGTAGAAAGTATATTCTGTTTTTTTTGGTTGGAATGTCCTATAAATATCAATTAATTCCATCTTGTTTAATGTATCATTTAAAGCTTGTGTTTCCTTATTCATTTTGGATGATCTGTCCATTGGTGACAGTGGTATGTTAAAGTCCCTTACTATGATTGTGTTACTGTCGATTTCCCCTTTTATGGCTGTTAGTATTTGACTTATGTATTGAGGTGCTTCTATGTTGGGTGCATAAATATTTACAATTGTAATGTCTTGTTCTTGGATTGATCCCTTGATCATTATGTAGTGTCCTTCTTTGTCTCTTGTAATAGTCTTTGTTTTAAACTGTATCTTGTCTGATATGAGAATTGCTACTCCAGCTTCCTTTTGATTTCCATTTGCATGGAATATGCATGGAATATCTTTTTCCATCCCCTCACTTTCAGTCTGTATGTGTCCGTAGCTCTGAAGTAGATCTCTTGTAGACAGTATCTATACGGGTCTTGTTTTGGTATCCATTCAGCCACTCTGTGTCTTTTGGGTGGAGCATTTCATCCAATTACATTTAGGTAATTATCAATATGTATGTTCCTATTACCATTTTCTTAATTGTTTGGGGTTTGTTATTGTAGGTCTTTTCCTTCTCTTGTGTTTGTGCCTAGAGAAGTTCCTTTAACATTTGTTGTAAAGGTAGTTTGGTGATGCTGAGCTCTCTTAGCTTTTGCTTGTCTGTAAAGCTTTTAATTTCTCTTTCAAATCTGAATGAGATCCTTGCTGGGTAGAGTAATCTTGGTTGTAGGTTTTTCCCTTTCATCACTTTAAATATGTCCTGCTACTCCCTTCTGGCTTGCAGAGTTTCTGCTGAAAGATCAGCTGTTAATGTTATGGGGATTCCCTTGTGTGTTATTTGTTGCTTTTCCCTTGCTGCTTTTAATATTTTTCTTTGTATTTAATTTTGGATAGTTTGATTAATATGTGTCTTGGCGTGTTTCTCCTTGGATTTATCCTTTATGGGACTCTCTGTGCTTTCTGGACTTGATTAACTATTTCCTTTCCCATATCAGGGAAGTTTTCAACTATAATCTCCTCAAATATTTTCTCATTCCTTTCTTTTTCTCTTCTTCTTCTGGGACCCCTATATTTCTAATGTTCGTGCATTTAATATTGTCCCAGAGGTCTCTGAGACTGTCCTCAATTCTTTTCATTCTTTTTTCTTTATTCTGCTCTGCAGTAGTTATTTCCCCTACTTTATCTTCCAGGTCACTTATCCGTTCTTCTGCCTCAGTTATTCTGCTATTGATCCCTTCTAGAGAATTTTGAATTTCATTTATTGTGTTGTTCATGATTGTTTGTTCGCTCTTTAGTTCTTCTCGGTCCTTGTTAACATTTCTTGTATTTTCTCCATTCTATTTCCAAGATTTTGGATCACCTTTACTATCATTATTCCGAATTCTTTTTCAGGTAGACTGCCTATTTCCTCTTCATTTGTTAGGTCTGGTGAGTTTCTACCTTGCTCCTTCATCTGCTGTGTGTTTCTCTGTCTTCTCATTTTGCTTAACTTACTGTGTTTGGGGTCTCCTTTCGCAGCCTGCATGTTTGTAGTTCTCATTGTTTTTGGTGTCTTTCCCTAGTGGCTAAGGTTGGTTCAGTGTGTTGTGTAGGCTTCCTGGTGGAGGGGACTAGTGCTGGTGTTCTGGTGGATGAGGCTGGATCTTGTCTTTCTGGTGGGCATGTCCACGTCTGGTGGTGTGTTTTGTAGTGTCTGTGACCTTATGATTTTAGGCAGCCTCTGTGCTATTGGGTGCTGTTTTGTCCCTGTCATGCTAGTTGTTTGGCATACGGTGTCTAGCACTGTAGCTTGCTGGTCGTTGAGTGGAGCTGGGTCTTTGTGTTGAGATGGAGATCTCTGGGAGATTTTTGCCATTTGATATTTCACGGAGCTGGGAGGTCTCTATTGGACCAGTGTCCTGAACTTGACTCTCCCACCTCAGAGGCACAGCCCTGATGCCTGGCTGGAGCACCAAGAGCCTGTCATCCACACGGCTCAGAATAAAAAGGAGAAAAAAAGAAAGAAAGAAAAAGGTAAAGTAAAATAAAATAAAATTTAAAAGTTAATAAAGAACAGAAAATAATTGTTAAAAACAAATTTTTAAAGTAATTAAAAAGAAAGAATGAAAGGAAGAAGAGAACAATCAAACCAAAAAACAAATGCACCAATGATAACAAGCTCTGAAAACTATACTAGAAAAAGAAACAAAAACAAAAAGCAGACAGAACCCTAGGACAAATGGTAAAAGCAAAGCTATACAGAGAAAATCACACACAGAAGCATACACATACACACTCACAAAAAGAGAAAAAGGGAAAACAGTATATATATCTTTGCTCCCAATGTCCACCTCCTCAATTTGGGAAGATTCGTTGTCTATTCATGTATTCCACAGATGCAGGTACATCAAGTTGATTGTGGAGCTTTAATCTGCTGCGAGAGATTTCCCTTTCTCTTCTTTGTTCGCACAGCTCCCGGGGCTCAGCTTTGGATCTGGCCCTGCCTCTGCGTGTAGGTCGCCGGAGGGCGTCTGTTCTTCACTCAGACAGGACGGGGTTAAAGGAGCCGCTGACTCGGGGGCTCTGGCTCCCTCAGGCCGGGGGGGAGGGAGGGGCACGGAGTGCAGGGTGGGCCTGCGTCGGCAGAGGTGGGCGTGACGTTGCACCAGCCTGAGGCACGCCGTGTGTTCTCCCTTCTCCCGGGGAGGTTGTCCCTGGATCCCGGGACCCTGGCAGTGGTGGGCTGCACATGCTCCGGGAGGGAAGGTGTGGACGGTGACCTGTGCTCGCGCACAGACTTCTTGGTGGCGGCAGCAGCAGCCTTAGCGTCTCATGCCCGTCTCTGGGGTCTGCACTGATCGCCGCGGCTCGCGCCCGTCTCTGGAGCTCCTTTAAACAGCGCTCTTAATCCCCTCTCCTCGCGCACCAGGAAACAGAGGGAAGAAAATGTCTCTTGCCTCTTCGGCAGCTCCAGACTTTTCCCCGTACTCCCTCCCCAGTAGCCGTGGTGCACTAACCGCTGCAGGCTGTGTTCACGCCGCCAACCGCAGTCCTCTCCCTGCGCTCCGACCGAAGCCCGAGCCTCAGCTCCCAGCCCCGCCCGCCCCGGCGGGGGAGCAGACAAGCCTCTTGGGCTGGTGAGTGCCGGTCGGCACCGATCCTCTGTGCGGGAATCTCCCCGCTTTGCCCTCCGCACCCCTGTGACTGCGCTCTCCTCCGCGGCTCCGAAGCTTCCCCCCTCCGCAGCCCGCAGTCTCCGCCCGCGAAGGGGCTTCTAGTGTGTGGAAACCTTTCCTCCTTCACGGCTCCCTGGCAGTGGTGCAGGTCCTGTCCCTATTCTTTTCTCTCTGTTTTTCCTTTTTTCTTTTGCCCTATCCAGGTACGTGGGGAGTTTCTTGCCTTTTGGGAGCTGTGAGGTCTTCTGCCAGCGTTCAGTAGCAGGTTTTTCTGTAGAAGCTGTTCCACATGTAGATGTATTTCTGATGTATTTATAGGGAGGAAGGTGATCTCCACGTCTTACTCTTCCGCCATGTTGAAGATCCTCCTCTGACTTGTCTTTTCTATTTAAATAAAGTCCCTAGGTTTTTTTCTTCCAGTCTCATTTCTAGGCTGATGATTCCAAACTGTTTATCTCTTTTCGAGATTTCTCCTCTAAACCTAGCTGATTCATATTCAGCTGCCTACTGGGTTTTTTCCTACAAAACAAAGAGGTATTTGAAATAGACCTACCATGTCCAAATTGAATTCTCAATTTTGCCTACCCTCTGCAAACTTGTTCTGAGCCATTCCTTAAGTGACAACTCTATTCTTCAGTATTTCAACCCAGAAAACTTGTAATTACCCTTGATACCTGCTTTCACTCACACCTGACATCTATTCCTTATGAAATATGTTTGCACTTCCTTTAATATATTTTCAGCATCTGATTCGTTTTCAGTACCTTAATTACTGATCCCCATTCACATTTCCAGGTTAGAGAGTACTACATTTATTCAGACAAGAAGTGGGTATGCTGTTTTTGTTTGTTTTCTTGTTTGCTTTTTCTTTTACCTTCCTATGGTCTGCTGGGAACACGGTATCCAGAATCATCCTTTCAAAAGCTGGAGTCGTGTATTCTTACTCTTCTTCTCACAACTGTCCAGTGCCTTTCTCTGGCACTCCTGGTCACAGTCACACCCTTTGTAACAGACAGCAACATCCTGCATGGTCTGACCGTTTTTACCTCTTCAGTTTCATTTCCTTCTACTTTCTCCAGTTTCCTCGTTACATTACTGTTCTCACACTGTCTGCCTTGCTGCTGTTCACAGTCAAGCATGTTCCTCCCTGAAGATATCTGTTCGTAAGTTTTCCCTAGTGGAAAGCTCATTCCCCACCATCTGTAAGGTATTCCCCAGCTATTTTCTTATCTTTGCTTAAGTGCCACCCAATTAGGCATTCCTTGAATACTACCACTACTACTGATGATGATAATAAATAGTTTACCTGCTCAGTCCCCATTAATTTTGTTTTCAGAGCATTTTTATCATCTAACATGATATTTCTTTATTGACTTATTTAAATGTGTTATCTTTTTACGCTGATAAGGCTCTATTACTGATAAGTGCAGGAACTTTGTTTTGTTCACTGTTGTATCTCCAGTGCCTAAAACATTGTAGATGCTCAATAACTACTTGTGGAGTACACAAGTAATTGACTAAATAAACATTAATTCTATATACTTTATGCCAAATAGATTGTTTCCCCACAATTAACAATGGTTAAGATAACAGAAGTACCTGGACTTGTCTAACACTATGTAGTGACCGCACCTGTTTCCTTTGTATCACAAAAGACAAGAGCTTACTGGAAAATAAGATCTCTGGTAGTGGAGGTAAATATTGAAGTATCAACTGGTCTTTTACCACGTTCCATGGCAGTGCATTGCTGGTGTTTTTGGTGTGGGAGATTTTATGGTGATATTGTACTTGGAATACAAGGTGTTACTAAAACAGATATCTAGAAAATATTGCAGTTGGAAGTAGAGATTCTGTGACTGTATATCATCAAATAATGTGCACCTCTAAGACACCCTGAGGCATTTTGGTGGCCTGCAGCCACATTGCTGTTTGTATTTACAAGAAGAATTAAGGCACCAAAACTTACTACAAAGAGTGTTTACACATCCTTATTAATCCTATTCTCACATCAGTCAAAAAGGCCTTCTGAGAGCCTTAGAAATACTCATTCCATAACTATAATAATTAATATTCATATATTTTTCCTTAAGAATATTAATTTTGCAAATATATACACACACATATTTTAACTTCTGAAAAAGTGTAATGATGGCAAGTCTGTGAAAACATTATTATAAAGATTAGCAATTTAATAACATGCCTTATGGTGTTGCTTCAGATATATCACTAGTTTCCTCAACTTACTGATCACTTACATGAAAACTGTTCATATGTACCTTATTTCTGAAAAGCAGAGAGTATTACAAAATACAACAGTGCTATCAGTATTTTTATTTTATTTATTTATTTTTATTTTTTTCAGTATTTTTAACTGTCAAGGTTGAATAAGAAACGAGAACGCATTGGATATGTTTCTGAGTGTGTGAAATGATAATTTTTTGCCATTAAAAACAATAATGTTACAACAATATCATTTGTCATCCTATAACCTTATCTACACTAGTTATATATTATTTACAAGACACTAAATCAATGTTTTCATGTAGCTAGGAAGTAAGTACAGCATTTCTACTTTAATTACATTGAGAAAAAGTATATATGCAAAAGGTAAATGCCATGAAATGAGATAACACTTCGAAAATATTTGGGAAAGATTTTTTTTTCTTAAATATCCATTGACTACAGACCCTTTTTTTTCCCCCAAAAAATTAAAATTTCAACCAGATTCCTTAAAGGAAGCATCATAATTCTGGCATAAATATTGGCCAGAAAAATAATTTTAAAATGAAAAAAGTATATATTGTTAAATTAACTTTAATACTTTCGGGAAAATTCTGCCATAGCATACTCACCTTCTACCCCCCAAAAAAGGCAAAAGTAAAAATCTGTGCATTTACAACAAAATACATATTACGTTTGGAAGTCCTATGGTTTTGATTCATCTCTTTAAAAAGTTAGGTGGGTAAAGACATGAGTTTTCCTAAAGTCTGTATGGAATTTTTATGTCAGCCATAGAAATACTTCTTATAAGTGGAATTTCTCAAGGTTTCCTTGAAACTCCCAGTTGTGAGTATGAGGGAATCAATTTCTACTTCAGTACATGCAGTATAATAACATTGAGTCTTAGAATAAAGGAAGAATGAAGATTTCAGTAAAGGAATAAAACAGGAGATGGATGAAAGAAAATGGCCTCTTGGTTTGCAACAGAAGAAAAAAAGTATTTTACAAGTGAGCTATGCTAAATCTTGTCTGAGAATTATCCTCCAAAAATAGTAAAGAGAAAGGAATATTTTCCAATAAGATTGGTAACAACTATATAAAATTATTGGCAATTTAAGTATGCATTTTAATGTATGTCATACTTTATAAAGTTTCAGAAATTTCTCAGGAGATGTCTCAAGACATATTAGAGTGTTTTTGCAATCATTCTTTCTCGAATTATACTCCATTTGGAATTATCTGCAAATTTATTTGCATAGCATAAACAAATTATGTAAATTTATAAATCTAATCCTGGTGGTTATCTTAATTCCTTTCCTAAAGGACATTTAATAAGAATGCAAAGCTCTGTATATTCTGGACTCAAGTCCTTCGTCAGACATATGCTTTGCAAATATTTTCTCCCAATGGGAAGCTTGTCTCTTTTTTTTCTTACTATTATTTTGATGGAGTCAGTTTGTCTTTTGCTTAAAAAAAACCAAATTGTTCTTTTGATGTCAAGTCTAAGAACTCTTCAACCTAATCTTAGTTTATAAATATTTTCGTCTGATTTTTTTTTCCTCTAACAATTTGATAATTTTACTTTCAACATTTATATCTTTATTGAGTTAACATATAGATAAGGTATGATGCTTATGTTGATGTCTTTCTGTCTGTGCGAGTGTGTGTGTGTGTGTGTGTGTGTGTGTGTGTGTGTGTGGCCCGTTGTTGCGATACCATTTCTGAAAAACACTATCCTTCCACCATTAAATTCCTTTGGTATTTTTATTAACCAAATGCCATATTTGTGTGGACCTTTTTATAGACTCTGTATTCTGTTCCATTGATTTTTGTGTCTTTTCCCCATTACCACAATGTCTTGATTGTTGTTGCTTTAAGTCTTAATATGCAACTTCATTCTTTTTTCGCAAAATTGTTTTCACTGTCTACTCCTTGCACCTCCATATATACGTTAGAATAAACTTATTTAAAAAACAAAAGAAAGTAAAAATGCTTGGCATGAGTCCAAATTTTATATTGTCTTACATTTTTTGATCCATTGGGAGGGAACTAACATCTCTACAATGATGTCTGCCAATGCAAGAACATAGTATGTCTCTCAACTTATTTAGATGTTTTATTTCCTTTATCAGCATTTTGTAGTTTTCAGTATATAGATGTTGCAATCATATGCTAGATTTATACTTAATTATTTAATTTTTGCTGGGTCGAAAATAAATGGTATTTTTAAAGTTTATATTCCCAATTGTGCATTGCTAATATATAGAAATAAATTTGATTTTGTGTGTTGACTGTGTATCTTGAAACCTTGCTAAACTCATTTATTAGTTCTGAGAGCTTTTATGTGGATTCTTTTGGATTTTCTACATAGACAGTCATCTTGTCTATAATACAGGCTGTTTTATTTCTTTGTTCACGATCTGAATGCTTTTTATTTCTTTTTATTGCCTTGTTGCATATGCTAGGATTTTCATCACTATGTGTTGAATAGGAGTGGTAAGAGAGGATATCCTTGTTGTTTTTTTTGTTTTTAATGAAAAATTATTTTCTTCCCATTAAATTTGATATTAGATGTACATGCAACTGTGCTTATTGTTTTTTCTTCTTTAAACCATTACTATGGTGGGTTACACTGATTATTTTTTCAAATATTGAGCAAGCTGTGTGTTCCTAAAATGTGTCCTACTTAGTTATGATATGCTGGTCCTTTTAGATATTTTTGAATTTAATTTTTTAACATTTGTTGAGGATTTTTTGTGTGTGTCTAAATTCATGAGGGACATTGGTATGTAGTTTTTATTTTTGTTCCACCTTTGAGTTTAGTATTAAATTAGTCAGGGGGTATTCTTTTCCCTTCTGCTTTCTAAGCAGAGATTGTGTAGAATTGGACTTATTTCTTCTTAAAACAGGTAATGAGTTTCTAATCTAAATATTGTCCAGATATTTTTCTGCATATTTTTTACCTAGACATTTGGTTTACCTAATAGTTGTATTCAGATTGTCTGTTTCATCTATCGGGGTGAATTTTAATAGTACATATTTTCTATAGCAGTATATTTGCATTAGTGTCAAATAAATGCAGGGTCTCTAATGATACATCTTTTTCATTCCTGATTATTATAATTTGTGTCACTTTCTTCCTTTTTGCTTTATCAGTCTTGCTAACAAGTTTATAAATTTTTGATCTCTTCAAAGAAACATTTTGAGCTCATTGATTTTTTTGATTATTTTCAATTTCATTGACTTTCACTTTATCTTTTTCTTTTACTTGAAGTGTGATTGATTTACAACATCGTATTAGTTTCAGTGTACAGTATTGTGACTCAGCATTTTTATAGCTTATATTCCATGTAAAATCACCACAAAATAATGCCTATATTTCCCTGTGCTGGACCGTGCATCCCCATAGCCTATCCACTTTTTACACAGTAGTTTGTACCTCTCAAACCCCTAACCCTATGCCAATTCTCCCCACCTCCTTCTCCCTCTGGTAACCACCAGTCTGTTCTCTATACCCAGTGAGTCTATTTCTCTTTTGCTATATTTATTCATTTATTTTATTTTTTTAGATTCCACATATAAGTGATAACAGACAGTATTTGTCTTCGTCTAACGTTTCAGTAAACATAATACCCTCCAAGTCCATCCATGTTGTTGCAAATGGCAGAATTTCATTCTTTCTGTGACTAATATTCCATTTATAAAACAAATCTTTATCCGTTCATTTGTTGATGGACACTTAGATTGTTTCCATATCTTAGCTATTGTAAATAATACTGCTGTGAATGTTGGGGTGCATATATCTTTTCGAATAATGTTTTCATTTTCTTCAGATATATGCCCAGGCATGGGATTGCTGGATCATATGGTATTTCTATTTTTAGGTTTTCTGAGGAACCTCCATACTGTTTTCCTCAGTGGCTGCGCCAATTTCTGTTCCCATCAAACAGTGGACTAGGGCTCCCTTTGCTCCACACGCTTTGCCAATATTTGTTATTTAGTCTTTTGATTATTTTTAAAATTATAGGTGATTTACAATGCTGTGTTAGTTTCAGTTGTACAGCAAGTGATTCAGTTATATCTCTCTCTATATACACACATATATATATTCTTTTTCAGATTCTTTTCCATTATAAGTTACCCCAAGATATTGAATATAGGTCCCTGTGCTATACAGTAGGTCCTTGTTGTATATCCATTTTATATATATTAGTGTGCATCCCAAACTCTTAAATTATCCCTCCCTCACCCCACTTTCCTCTTTGGTAACCACTTGTTTATTTTCTGTGTCTGTGAGTCTATTTCTGTTTTGTAAATAAATTCATTTGTATCATTTTTTTAGAATCCACATACAAGTGATATCATATATTATCATATATTTGTCTTTTCCTCTCTGACTTCACTTAGTGTGATAATACCTAGGTCCATCCATGTTGATGCAAATGGATTATCTCAGTCCTTTTTATGGCTGAGCAGTATTCCACTGTATATATGTTGCACATTTTCTTTATCCATTCATCTCTCGATGGACGTTTAGGTTGCTGCCGTGCCTTGACTATTGTAAATAGTGCTGCAGTGAACATTGGAGTGCATATATATCTTCTCAAATTGGAGTATTTGTTTTTTCTGGATATATGCCCAGGAGTGGGATTGCTGATTCATATCGTAACTCTATTTTTAGTTGTTGTTTTTTTTAAGGAACACCCATACTGTTCTCCATAGTGGCTACACCAATTTACATTCCCACCAACAGTGCAGGAGGGTTCCCTTTTCTCCACTCCCTCTCCAGCATTTATTGTTTGTGGACTTTTTGATGATGCCCATTCTGACTGGTGTGAGGTGATTGTAGTTTTTTTTTTTTTTAAACATCTTTATTGGAGTATAATTGCTTTAGATTGTTGTGTTAGTAGCTGCTGTATAACAAAGTGAATCAGCTATATGTATACATATATCCCCATATCCCCTCCCTTTTGTGTCTCCGTCCCACCCTCCCTATCCCACCCTTTTAGGTGGTCACAAAGCACTGAGCCGATCTCCCTGTGCTATGCGGCTGCTTCCCACGAGCTATCTGTTTTACATTTGGTAGTGTATATATGTCCACGCCACTCTCTCATTTCCACCTCAGCTTACCCTTCCCCCTCCGCGTGTCCTCAAGTCCATTCTCTACGTCTAAGTCTTTATTCTTCTCCTTCCATTAGTTTTCTTCAGAACCATTTTTTTATATTCCATATATATGTGATAGCATATAGTATTTCTTTTCTCTTTCTGACTTACTTCACTCTGTATTACAGACCCTAGGTCCAACCATTTCACTACAGATAACTCAATTTTGTTTCTCTTTATGGCTGAGTAATATTCCATTGTATATATGTGCCATATCTTCTTTATCCATAAATCTGTCGATGGACACTTATGTTGCTTCCATGTCCTGGCTGTTGTAAATAGAGCTGCAATCAACATTGTGGTACCTGACTCTTTTTGAGTTATGATTTTTCTCAGGGTATATGCCCAGTAGTGGGATTGCTGGGTCATGTGGTAGTTCTGTATTTAGTTTTTAAGGAAACTCCATACTGTTCTCCATAGTGACTCTATCAATTTACATTCCCACCAACAGTGCAAGAGGGTTCGCTTTCTTCCACACCCTCTCCAGCATTTATTATTTGTAGATATTTTGATGATGGCCATTCTGACCAGTATGAGGTGATACCTCTTTGTAATTTTGATTTGCATTTCTCTGATGATTAGTGATGTTGATCATCCTTTCATGTGTTTGTTGGCAATCTGTATATCTTCTTTGGAGAAATGTCTGTTTTGGTCTTCTGCCCATTTTTGAATTGGATTGTTTGTCTTTTTGATATGGAACTGCATGAGCTGCTTGTATATTTTGGAGATTAATTCTTTGTCAGTTGCTTCATTTGCACATATTTTCTCCCATTCTGAGGGTTGTCTTTTCGTCATGTTTCTGGTTTCCTTTGTTGTGCAAAAACTTTTAAGTTTCATTAGATCCCATTTGTTTAGTTTTGTTTTTATTTCCATATCTCTAGGAGGTGGGTTAAAAAGGGTTTTGCTGTGATTTATGTCATAGAGGAGTGTTCTGCCTATGTTTTCCTCTAAGAGTTCTAGAATGTCTGGCCTTACAATTAAGTCTTTACTGCATTTGGGGTTTATTTTTGTGTATGGTGTTAGGGAGTGTATTAATTACATTCTTTTACATGTAGCTGTCCAGTTTTCTCAGCACCATTTATTGAAGAGGCTGGCTTTTCTCCATTGTATATTCTTGCTTCTTTTATCAAAAATTATGTGACCATATGTGTGTGGAATTTTCTCTGGGCTTTCTATCCTGTTCCATTGATCTATATTCCTGTTTTTGTGCCAGTACCAGACTCTCTTGATTACAGTCACTTTGTAGTATATTTTGAAGCAAGGGAGCCTGATTCCTCCACCTCCGTTTTTGTTTCTTAAGATTGCTTTGGCTAGTTGGGGTCTTTTGTGTTTCCATACAAATTGTGAAATTTTTTTCTAGTTCTGTGAAAAATGCCATTGGTAGTTCAATAGGGATTCCACTGAATCTGTAGTTTGCTTTGAGTAGTATAGTCATTTTCACAATGTTGATTCTTCCAATCCAAGAACATGGTATATCTCTCCATCTGTTTGTATCATCTTTAATTTCATTCATCATTGTCTTATAGTTTTCTGCATACAGGTTTTTTGTCTCCTTAGGTAGGTTTATTCCTAGGTATTTTATTCTTTTTGTTGTAATCATAAATGGGAGTGTTTCCTTAAATTCTCTTTCCGATTTTTCATCATTAGTGTATCGGAATGCAAGAGGTTTCTGTGCATTAATTTTGTCTCCTGCTACTCTACCAAATTCATTGATTAGCTCTAGTAGTTTTCTGGTAGCATCTTTAGGATTCTTTATGTATAGTCTCATGTCATCTGCAAACGCTGACAGTGTTACTTCTTTTCTGATTTGGATTCCTTTTATTTCTTTTTCTTCTCTGATTGCTGTGGCTAAAGCTTCCAAAACTTTGTTGAATAATAGGGGTGAGAGTGGGCAGCCTTGTCTTGTTCCTGATCTTAGTGGAAATGGTTTCAGTTTTTTACCATTGAGAGCGATGTTGGCTGTGGATTTGTCATATATGGCCTTTATTATTTTATGGTAAGTTCCCTCTATATCTACTTTCTGGAGGGTTTTTATCATAAATGGGTGTTGACTTTTGTCAAAAGCTTTTACTGCGTCTATTGAGATTATCATTTGGTTTTTATCCTTCAATTTGTTAATATGGCGTATCACATTGTTTGATTTGCATATATTGAGGAATCCTTGCCTTCCTGGATAAACCCCACTTAATCATGGTGTATGATCCTTTTAATGTGCTGTTGGATTCTGTTTGGTAGTATTTTGTTGAGGATTTTTGCATCTATGTTCATCAGTGACATTGGGCTGTAGTTGTTTTTTTTTTTTTTTCATGACATCTTTGTCTGGTTTTGGTATCAGGGTGATGGTGGCCTCATAGAATGAGTTTGGGACTGTTCCTCCCTCTGCTATATTTTGGAAGAGTTTGAGAAGGATAGCTGTTAGCCCTTCTCTAAATGTTTGATAGAATTCGCTGGTGAAGCCTTCTGGTCCTGGGCTCTTGTTTGTTGGAAGATTTTTAATCATAGTTTCAATTTCAGTGCTTGTGATTGGTCTCTTTAAATTTTCTATTTCTTACTGGTTCAGTCTTGGAAGGTTGTGCTCTTCTCAGAATTGTTCCATTTCTTCCAGCTTGTCCATTTATTGGCATATAGCTGCTTGTAGTAATCTTTCATGATCCTTTGTATTTCTGCAGTGCCAGTTGTTACTTCTCCTTTTTCATTTCTAATTCTGTTGATTTGAGTCTTCTCCCTATTCTTCTTGATGAGTCTGGCTAATGGTTCATCAATTTTGTTTATCTTCTCAAAGAACCAGCTTTGGGTTTTATTCATCTTTGCAATTGTTTCCTTCATTTTTTTTCCCATTTATTTTTGATCTGATTGTTATGATTTCCTTCCTTCTGCTAACTTTCGGTTTTTTTGTTGCTGTTCTTCTTCTTTCTCTAATTGTTTTAGGTGTAGGTTTAAGTTATTTATTTCAGATTTTTCTTGTTTCTTCAGGTAGGATTGTATTGGTGTAAACTTCCCTCTTAGAACTGCTTTTGCTCCATTCCATAGGTTTTGGGTCAATGTGTTTTCATTGTCATTTGTTTCTAGGTTTTTTTTTGTTTTTTTTTGCAGTATGCAGACCTCTCACTGTTGTGGCCTCTCCCGTTGCAGAGCACAGGCTCCGGACGCACAGGCTCAGCGGCCATGGCTCATGGGCCTAGGGCTGCTCTGCGGCATGTGGGATCTTCCCGTACCGGGGCACGAACCCGTGTCCCCTGCATTGGCAGGTGGACTCTCAACCACTGCGCCACCAGGGAAGCCCTCTAGGTATTTTTTGATTTCCTCTTTAATTTCTTCAGTGATCTCTTCGTTATTTAGTAGTGTATTGTTTAGCCTCCATGTGTTTGTATTTTTTACAGATATTTTCCTGTAATTGATATCTAGTCTCATTGCGCTTTGGTCAGAAAACATACTTGATAGGATTTCAATTTTCTTAAATTTACCAAGGCTTGATTTGTGACCCAAGATATGATCTATCCTGGAGAATGTTCCATGATTAATAATTCTTTTGTTATTGGGTGGAATATCCTATAAATTAAGTGCATTTTGTTTAATGTATCATTGAAAACTTGTGTTTTCTTATTTATTTTCATTTTGGATGATCTGTCCATTGGTGAAAGTGAGGTGTTCAAGTCCCCTACTATGATTGTGTTACTGTCAATTTCCCCTTTTATGGCTGTTAGCATTTGCCTTAGGTATTGAGGTGCTCCTATGTTGGGTGCATATATATTTATAATTGTTATATTTTCTTTTTGGATTGATTCCTTGATCATTACGTAGTGTCCTTCCTTATCTTTTCTAACAGTCTTTATTTTAAAGTCTATTTTACCTGGTTTGATATTGTTACTCCAATTTTCTTGTGATTTCCATTTGCATGGAGTATCTTTTTCCATCCCCTCACTTTCAGTCTGTATGTGTCCCTAGGTCTGAAGTGGTTCTATTGTAGACAGTATTCATATGGGTCTTGTTTTTGTATCCATTCAGGCAGTCTGTTGCTTTTGGTTGGAGCATTTAATCTATTTACATTTAAGGTAGTTATCGATATGTAACTTCTTATTACCATTTTATTAATTGTTTTGGGTTTATTAGTATAGGTCTTTTCCTTTTCTTGTATTTCCTGCCTAGAGAAGTTTCTTTAGTACTTGCTGTAAAGCTAGTTTGGTGGTGCTCAATTCACTTAACTTTTGCTTGTTTGTAAAGGTTTTAATTTCTTTGTCAAATCTGAATGAGATCCTTGCTAGGTAGAGTAATCTTGGTTGTTGGTTTTTGCCTTTCATCACTTTAAATGTGTCCTTCCCCTGCCTTCTGGCTTACAGAGTTTCTGCTGAAAGATCAGCTGTTAACCTTATGGGGATTCCATTGTATTTTATTTTTTGCTTTTCCCTTGTTGCTTTTAATATATTTTCTTTGTATTTAATTTTTGATAGTTTGATTAGTATGTGTCTTGGCGTGTTTCTCCTTGTATTTATCCTGTATGGGATGCTCTGTACTTCCAGGACTTGATTACTTCCTTCCCTATATTAGGGAATATTTCAACTATAGTCTCTTCAAATATTTTCTCAGACCCTTTCTTTTTCTCTTCTTCTTCTGGAACCCCTACAATTCAAATGTTGGTGTGTCATGCTGTCCCAGATGTCTCTGAAATTGTCCTCAATTCTTTTCATTCTGTTTTCTTTATTCTGCTCTGCAGTAGTTATTTTCACTCTTTTATCTTCCAGGTCACTTATCTGTTCTCCTGCCTCAGTTATTCTGCTATTGATTCCATTTAGAGAATTTTTAATTTCATTTATTGTGTTGTTCATCCTTTTTTTTTGCTCTTCAGTTCTCCTAAGTCCTTGTTAAATGTTTCTTGTATATTCTCCATTGTATTTCCAAGATTTTTGGTCATTTTTTCTGTCATTACTCTGAATTTTCTTTAGGTAGACTGCCTGTTTCCTCTTCAGTTGTTTGGTCTGGTGGGTTTTTCCTTGCTCCTTCATCTGCTTTGTATTTCTCTGTCTTCTCATTTTGCTTAACTTACTGTGTTTGGGGGTCTCCTTTTCACAGGCTGCACGTTCGTTGGTCCCGTTGTTTTTGGTTTGTGCTCCAGTGGGTAAGGTTGTTTCAGTGGGTTGTGTAGGCTTCCTGGTGGAGGGGACTGGTGCCTGTGTTCTGGTGGGTGAGGCTGGAGCTTGTCTTTCTAGTGACCAGGGCTGTGTCCGGTGGTGTTTTTTTGGGTGTCTGTGAACTTATGATTTTTTGCGGCCTCTCTGCTAATGGATGGAGTTGTTTTCCTGTCTTGCTAGTTGTTTGACCTAGGGTTTCCAGCACTGTAACTTACTGGTCATTGAGTGAAGCTGGGTCTTAGTGTTGAGATGGAGATATCTGGAAGAGCTTTTGCCTTTGATATTATGTGGGCTGGGAGGTCTCTGGTGGACCAGTGTCTTGAACTCTGTTCTCCCACCTTCGAGGTTCAGGCTTGACACCCAGCTAGAGCACCAAGAGCCTTTCAGCCACATGGCTCAGAAGAAAAGGGAGAAAAGAAAGAAAGAGAGAGAGAGACAGAAAGGAAAGGAAAGGAAAGAAGGAAGGAAGGAAATTGTTTTAAAATAAAAAATGTTATTTTAAAACTTTTTATTTTAAAAGAAAGTAAGAAAGAAAGAAGAGAGCAACCAAACCAAAAAACAAATCCACAAAGGATACCAAGTGCTAAAAACTATACTTAAAAAGAATAAAATAAATTTAAAAAAGAAATGGACAGACAGAACCCCAGGACAAATGGTAAAAGCAAAGCTATACAGAGAAAATCACACAAAGAAGCATACACATACATACTCACTAAAAGTGTGATAGAAAAAAATATATGTATATAAGAAAAAAAAAAGAGAGCAACCAAATCAATAAACATATCTACCAATGGTAAGAAGCTCTAAGTACTAAATTGAGATAAACATAAAAGTAGAAACAAATTAGATGCAGAAAGAAAACCCCAAGTCCACAGTTGCTCCCAATGTCCACTGCCTCAATTTTGGGTTGATTCGTTGTCTATTCAGGTATTCCACAGTTGCAGGTACATCAAGTTGATTGTGGAGATTTAATCCACTGCTCCTGAAACTGCTCAGAGAAATTTCCCTTTCTCTTCTTTGTTTGCACCGCTCCCGGGGTTCAGCTATGGATTTGGCTCTGACTCTGAATATAGGTTGCCTGAGGGCATCTGTACCTTGCCCGGACAGGCTGGGTTTAAAGTAGCAGCTAATTCGGGAGCTCTGGCTCACTCAGGCAGGTGGAGGGAGGGGCACGGAGTGCAGGGCGAGCCTGCGGCGACAGAGGCCATTATGACGTTGCACCAGCCTGCGGCACGCCGTGCGTTCTCCCGGGGAAGTTGTCGCTGGATCCCGGGACCCTGGCGGTGGCGGGCTGCACAGGCCCTCCGGAAGGGGGTGTGGATAGTGACCTGTGCTCACACACAGGCTTCTTGGTGGCGGCAGCAGCAGTCTTAGCGTCTCATGCCCGTCTCTGGGGTCCACGCTTTTAGCCGTGGCTCGCACCCGTCTGTGGAGCTCCTTTAAGCAGCGCTCTTAATCCCCTCTCCTCGCGCACCAGGCAACAAAGAGGGAAGAAAATGTCTCTTGCCTCTTCAGCAGGTCCAGACTTTTCCCCGGACTCCCTCCCGGACAGCCGTGGTGCACTAACCCTCTGCAGGCTGTGTACCCGCCGCCAAACTCAGTCCTCTCCCTGCGCTCCGACCGAAGCCCGAGCCTCAGCTCCCAGCCCTGCCCGCCCCGGCAGGTGAGCAGACAAGCCTCTCGGGCTCGTGAGTGCTGGTCGGCAGTGATCCTCTGTGCGGGAATCTCCCCGCTTTGCCCTCCGCACCCCTGTGGCTGCGCTCTCCTCCGCGGCCCCGAAGCTCCCCCCTCCGCCACCCGCAGTCTCCGCCCACGAAGGGGCTTCCTAGTGTGTGGACACCTTTCCTCCTTCACGGCTCCCTCCCACTGGTGCAGGTCCTGTCCCTATCCTTTTGTCTCTGTTTATTCTTTTTTCTTTTGCCCTACCCAGGTACGTGGGGAGTTTCTTGCCTTTTGGGAGGTCTGAGGTCTTCTGCCAGCGTTCAGTGGGTGTTCTGTAGGAGTTGTTCCACGTGTAGATGTATTTCTGATGTATCTGTGGGGAGGAAGGTGATCTCCATGTCTTAATCCTCTGCCATCCTGAAGGTCTCGATCCCTCATTGTAGTTTTGATTTGCATTTCTCTGATGATTGGCTGTGTTGAGCATCTTTTCATGTGCCTGTTGGCCATCTGTGTAACTTCTGTGGAAAAATGTCTATTCAGTTCTGCTCATTTTTTGATTGGGTTATTTTTTTTGGTATTGGGTTTTTGAGCTGTGTATGTATTTTGATATTGATATTAACCCCTTATCAGTCATATAATTTGCAAATATTCATTGCCATTCAGTACGTTGTCTTTTCCTTTTGTCATTGGTTTCCTTTACTGTGTAAGTGCTTTTTAAGTTTAATTTTGTCCCTTTTTTAATTTTTGCTTTTCTTTCTTTTGCCTTAGGAGACAGATGCAAAAAAAATTGCTATGGTTTATGACAGTGTATGCCTACGTTTTCTTCTAGGAGATTTATGGTTTCAGGTTTAAATGATTTTACCTTTATTAAAGTATTTGGCAGTAATTGGGTTTGTTTTGCTCTTTTTTCTAGTCTATTAAGGGGAAAGTATATTATAATTTTGACACCTTTATTTCATTTTTCATAAGAGTATAAACTACAAATGTCCTTCTAAAAACTCTACTTAGCTATATTCCACAGATATTTATTTGCTATATTTTGATTTTTGTTCAATTCAAGGTATTTCTTAATTTCCTTTAGAATTTTTCTTTGACACACAGATTACTTAGAGGTATACTGTTCAATTTCATGTTTTTGGTAGTTTTCCTCATCTTTTTTATTGCTTTTTTAGTTTATATGTGGTCTGAAACATTTTGTATGGTTTTCACTTTAAAAATTTATGTTTTGATGTAAGGCCTGGGATATGGTTATCTTAGTAACTATTCCATGTGCACTTGAAAAAATTACTGTTAAATGGAGAATTCTATAAATGTCAGATCCACTTTGTTGATGTTATTCCATCCTTCTATATTTTTGTTTATTTTCTGTCTACTAATCTTGTTACTTAGACACTGTTGAAATATCTATCAACACATTTAAATTTTTGTGTATTTACTTTTAGTTCTAACAGTAGTTTCTTCATGTATTTGAGGCTATGTAATTTAGTGCATCAAGATGTCAATGTCCCCTTGGTGAGTTGCTCACTTTATCAATATATAACGTTTATGCACCTGGCAATTTACTTTTCTCCGAAGTCTATTTATCTGATATTGACATAAATCCTTCACCTCTCTCTTTTTTTTTTTCTTTTTTCACCTCGCTCTTGATTGAAATTTGCATGATCAAAAGTTCTCCTATTTTTACTTTTAAGTTCATGAGGGGTATTTTTTCGTAGTTTTCTTTCTGTTTCATTTTACTTAACATGAATCTTTGTAGACCGTATATAGTTGGGTCTTTTTTTAATGCATTCTGTCAGTTTCTGTCCTTTTTATGGATGTGCGTAGACCATTACTATTTAGTATTTTTAATATATATTTTATGTACATTTAGGACATTTATAATTAATTTAATTAATATGATATGTAGATCTTTGATATGTTTGAATTTAATTCAGTTATTTTAGCATTTAATTTCTGTTGTTAATATTTTTTGGCTCAAGTCTGCCAATTTATTGTTTTCTGCATGTTCTTTCTTTACCTGTTTCTCCTTTTCTGCCTCATTTGGGTCATTTAAACATATTTTAGTATTTCACATTAATTTGTCTATTAAAGTTTGTGGTTATATCTGTTTATACATTAGTTTCATGGCTGTTGTAAGGTATTAACAAAGTATATACTTATTTTTAAAATTTAGAACCAGTACTATATCACTTTAATAGGAATGGAAGAGCCTTACTATCATATACATTCCCTAAGTCTCCCTTTATGCTATATATTAAATAAAATTACATAATATAATACATATACTTACATTGAACACTTCCTCAGATAATATTTTTTTCTTATCAAATGCAAAACCATAAGTATGAAGGGTGAAGATGAGACTAATAGTCTGTGGTATTTACCAAGATATTAAATTGTTCCTGTTGTTTCTTCTTTCTGCCTAAAGTTTAGCCTTCCTTCTAGAGTCATGTAACTTCTATCTCAAGAGCTTCTCTTGGCAATTATTTAGAACAGATCTGATCACAGGATTTTCTAAGTTTCCCTTCAGCAGAGAATGTTTACTCCTGAAGGATATTTTTCTGGATATAGAATTATGGGTTGACAGTATTATTTTTTCAGGATTTTAAAATTTTACCAATTCCTTCTGGCTTGCATGTTTTCTAATAATCAGTCTACAGCAATTCATCATTGATCTCCTCTTACAGGTAATATGCCATTTTCCTCTGACTGCCTTTAAGATTTTTTTTTCTTAAGTTTTTATGAACTTGATTATGATGTGTCCACATGCACAGTTTTGGGGTTTATCCTATTTTGGGTTTACTCAGCTTCCTGAGTAAAACAGATTACCTCTTTCACCATACTTGGGAATATTTCATCCTATTTAAATTTGTTTAAAGTCATATTTTTCCTCTCTCCTTCTGGGCCTCTTAAGATACAAATTTTACATTTGTTATTGTTTAATAGCTTATTTTAAAATTCAATATATTTTTTCTGTGATACTAAGTTGTATAATTTCTATTGACTTATCTTTAAGTTAACTGACTCTTTCCTCAGCTATCTCCTTTCTGTTATGAGCTGAACCAGTAAGTATCTTTTAATTTTAGTTATTGTTTTTTTTCAGTTCTAAATTTTCATTGTTTCATCTTTATATACTTTATTTCTATACTGATATTTTCTAACGTTTGTTTTCACAATTCTTTGATTGAACATTTTTATAAAATCTGCTTTAAAATATTTGTTAGATAATGCAACATCTGTATCCACTTGTTAGCAGCTGTTGATTGTCTTTTCACATGCATGATGCAATTTTCATGGTCCTTCACATGCCTAAAATTTTTAAGTGTATCCTAGCATTTTGAAGATGACTTCATGAGGATTTTAAAATCCTGTAAAGAATGTTTATATGTTTATCAGGCACTTGATCTTGTTTGCTTCAGGCCTCAAGGTCCAACCCGCACCCTGTAGACAGCTGCACCATGAGTTCAGTTTGCAAACACTGGTGTTGTTGCTGTCCCATCATGTGTGCCACCCAGTGGTCGGCCTTACCGTCGTATGGAGGTCTAACTGTTAACTCAGTTTTCAAAGTCTTGCATCCTAATTCGGGTCACAGCTACACGTGGGCAGGTAGTGTGGCGCCTGTGGATTCATGAACAGCCTTGCGTTCCCAGGCTCCTCGGACTTTGCTATGCTTGGTTTGCTGGGACTGTCCTTTTAGGCTCTGTGGCCTGGGACCCTCACTTCTGTGATTGCAGTGCAGAGTCTGGAAAACAAAGAGAAAGAAAAAAAGCAATGAGTCTGATCCCACTTTCTTGGAACCACAGCTCCATCTAACTGAGAAAGAAGTTCAAGTCTTTCGTCAGAGTTCCTGCCCCTGCAGGTAGCAGATTTTTTTGCCACTGTCACACTCAGTGTAGGATTGCCTGAGGTATGGGATACAAGTAAATGTAGAAAAGGTGAGGAAAAATGGAGATTTTCAATCTCTCTGAGTTTAAGAGTTTCCTTTCCCACTTCTCTACCCAGAACTAGACAATTTCTCTGGGACCCCTCTTTCTGCAGTTCTCAGTTTCAGGCTGGTAAACACCTATGGCGGGGTGGGGGGGGAAATGTAAAATTCACTACCATTTCTTTAGTATGAATTTTTATACTTTTCCTTAAGTAGTTGTGCCACGTTTTTATTTAGGTTTTATAAGTGCTTTCAGCATGAAAGGAATGGTAATATGTGCTTGCCTCCAGAATAGGAATGTCCTGTTTGACCATTTCTTTAAAAAAAAAAAAAAATTACGAGATCTAATCGGTATGTTTAAATATTGTCATTAAATATCACTTTTTAAACTACAATATAAAAAATTTCCTGATCCTATATAATAAATCTTGGCACTACCATGCTCTTGTGAAAGAAAATATTTCATATGGCAAGTACAATTAAACAAGTCTTGCTTTAGTCACAAACTTTACATTTCTCTCAGAAACTTTACAGTTCTCCTCGACTTTAGTTCCTTATTGCTATACTTCTTGTTTGCAGTAGATGAACTAAATAAATAAGAGATAAAATTCCACTGAATGTAAATTCTTTTTTTTATCTTGCTCCTGAGGTATCTTTATTTTCTTCCACATGTTTATCCCTTCCAGAGAATATTTCTTACTATTTATCTTCCTAATCTTTTGATTCCTTCCTTAATGCTTTATCATTGGACTTGAAGTAATTTCTTCTTACCAGTCCAACACCTTCCTCATTACCCATATATGTTTATCTATTACATCCATCTACTTATCTAGATCTAGATCTAGATCTACACAAAGACGTATCTTCCTTAATCTTTGTATCTCTGTTGTTTCAATTGGATAATACTCTAGACAGAAAATCCTTATGTAGCCTTCATTTATTCAACCATCCCAGCTGCACCTGCCTGCCTAATCTTTATCTTCAGCCTTCAGTTTCTATGTAATTAACATCAAGTTTAATTTTAGCCTATCTTCTGTTAAAGATTTTTGAATTTTATTGTTTTTCTTTTATTTGATTTTATGTTTTGTTGCATTCTTTTACTTCTTGAAGAGATCCTTCCCAAACCACAAGTTTTATATTACTAATCTGACAAATTTAATTTTCGAAGGAAGAAAGACTCTTTTCTCTTGGTGTTTAATTTAATATCATATGTTTCATGTTATTGCTCTTTTACCTCTTATGGGTAAATTTTTCTTAAAATATTAATCTTGTATCTTTACCAGTTTATCATCCATATTTTAAAACTTCCTATATGAGCACAGTTATGTAGAGAGCTGTGATAGAACAGTTTTTCTAACTACAAAAGTAAAAGCAAGTATCCTCCTCTCATGAGTGTAAATTTTAAAGGAGATAATTTCTTCCCTTTCCTTAGTTCAAAAGAAATCTGTATTTTATAGCACACCTAAGTCCCTCTTATATTACTAATCGTGCAGCCTAGGCTAGCTATATAGCTTATTGCTTTGTTATATAGATGAGGTTTCATTTAAAATATTCTTATAACATGTTGAATACATCACTACTTTAGATTCTAATTTTTAACTATTTGTTATAACCAGTTATAATATTAGATTTTCTGTATCATACACAGAAAGTAGTTTAGTGAGCATTAAGTGGTTAAGTTGTAACATGCATTGTTGAAAATTATATGCTCCTATTTTTAATTTCAGTAGTATTTGTAAATAATGTGAACAATAGTGGTCTTATAAGTATATTAATACAAATATATGTATTCTTATGTCAAACATATTTGGAAAATGTGTCTTCTTGAAGGAAATACAGAGTCTCTGACAAATGGTTTCTGTATATTTTGCTGTTACAGATTTTTTTATCAAGAATTATTTAAGCTTACTAATACTTTTATAAGAAAAAAAGTATTGCTCTTTTCTTGAAATTTATCTCTTTAAACTATATGAGATAAAAACTGCAGTATTTGCATTTTTGCAAATCTGGTTAGGATCAGCACATTAATTTTGCTAGTTTTTGCTGACTGTGCATAATTTTTGCACTACTATTTTTTTGTAGGTATATGCAATGAGATTGTTTTTCTCATTCTTAGTTTTAAAAACTATGTTTATTCGATATATATTTTTAAAAGGTGGGGTGAAAGATGATATACTTGAAGGGAAGCAAATATAAGTTAAAATTAAACTACTAGGAACTTATGTATGAAGACCTTAGCTTAATATTGAGACTATTAACAGTATTATAATACCAGACAATAAAGGTGTGCACCAAAGAACTAAGTATTAAAAACTTCTTAGGAAAATTATAAATATAGAAAGGCTTATCTTGTTTATTTCTATAAACTCTGTACCTAAGACAATATCTAGTACAGTATAAGTAGTCAATAAATATTTGTTTAGTGAAAGAAGGAATAAGTGAATGTTGTTTATGAAAATAATATATTTTTTAAATGTAACAGCAAAAATAAAAGGGCTTAAAAGGTGTCAGGATATTCATACATACTTAGAAAATTAACACTGAATATTATTTAATTACAGAATAACTAAAAGTGAAATGGTTTGAGTTTAGAATATCTTTCATAATTTAAACTATTTGCCTTTTTCAGTTCTAGAAATAATTCTATATTAGCTTTCAGAACTTAGTCTTAGGAATTAAACATAGTAAAGTAAGTAACTACAGATCTCAGCCTTCATTATGGGTGAGTGCCCAGAATAATCAGTTCTGATGTTTGCAAAGATACATTGTGTTCGACAGACAAGAGCAGAAAATATTGAATCTTTAAATAGTAGACTTGGCTGGCAAGTGAAATCAGTTCTTCAGACTGTATTGAAATCCACATTTTTAGGAATGTGTTCAGGAGAAATTATAAAATATTTTAAAACTGCGCACAGTATAAACTATTTCTATATAATCTATGAACATAATTAATGTTAAAAATTAGTGAGCCACTGAAGACTCTAAAGAGTATTTACAGAATTGGAACAAGAAAAATAATTAAAATCCCAAAAGAGCAAGTGATTGGGAGAACACATAAATTTATTAATAAAGTTAAATTTATTGTTAGAGAAAGATGAGAAATTTGATTGCCAAGACAGGAAGCAAAGCCCTATATTAATCCCTAGAATTCATAGAGTGATGGAGAGTCATCCACGTTGACTTGTCAAAATCATCACTGACAAGGGTAATAGTATTTCTTAGCTTTTTTCTACTACTGGTCCTTATAGAAATCACCTAAATACTGCAGGTTAACAGCACAATTATAATTTTTCATACTCAGTACCTTGTAATATAAATAAGATGACAAACTTCTTAATATTTTGGATACATGGTTTAATGTCTTACTTGAAAATTACTTTTCTTCCTTTCATCTTAACAGATAGAAAAAAATTTTTTAAACAGACAGTACTTTTGTTCTTTCAGAGACTTATGAGCAGAATTTTTCAGTTTCTTTTGAAGCAGTTTCTGATTGCTTATTGCCTGATGGATTTTTGGAAGTAAATTGGCATTGTAAGACTTACACAACTTATAGCCATATATATTATAAATAATAGATATCTTATCATCATGATATATATAATCAATGGTTCAGTCTCAGTACATGGAAAACAAACCAAATAGAGTATTATATGTACCCAGAATTAAATTTGCTGGATTACTCAATACACTTTGGAGTATAAATTGTGGCAGTATTTGAAGGGATACCTGAACTAAATGGAATACCGTAACTCTCATATTTTACATTATGTTTAATGAAATTGTGATAAATCTTAAAAATAATTTGTCTTTCAACTGCTATGCTCCTTGAAGTGTTCTTTTCCAAAATCTAAAAAACTTCTCATCAACATTTTCACGATCACATTTTTAATCTAAACATAATTTTAGGTCTCACTCCCGATTAAAAAGTATTTTCATGGATTCATTTCCCTTCATAGTAAATCAGTGTTATCCTTTGTGTGTTTTCTTACCCTAATTCTCTCTCATTAGGTAGTGTGCTAAAGCTGCACTATGGTAGCGCTACTTCCCATTGCTTTAAATGATAATTTAGTTAATAGATCAGCTTACTAAACTTCATTTATCATCCAGCTAGAAAAGAAGTCCAGTTATACTCAGATGAAATCTGACCATTACTTCAATGTCTAGAATTATATATACATATATATTTTTTGACATAGGGTTTTTCTAACTGGAATTCTAAATGGGTGAATAGCTATATGCTTATCAGTATATATTATTTACCAAAATAGTATGTCAGATCCTAGCAAATTCGTGTCCCCATACCTTTACTTTTTTTTTTTAATTGAAGTATAGTTTTTTGTAATGTTGTGTTAGTTTCTACTGTACAGTGGAGTTCCCTGTGCTATACAGCAGATTCTCATTAGTTACCTATTTTATACATATTAGTGTATATATGTCAATCCCAACCTCCCAGTTCATCCCACCGGCCCTTTCCTCCCTTGGTGTCCATACATTTATTCACTATGTCTGTGTCTCTATTTCTGCCTTGCAAACCGGTTTACCTGTACCATTTTTCTAGATTCCACATATATGCATTAATATATGATATTTGTTTTTCTCTTTCTGACTTACATCACTCTGTATGACAGTCTCTAGGTCCATCCATGTCTCTACAAATGACCCAATTTCATTCCTTTTGACCACTGAGTAATATTTCATTGTATATTTGTACCACATCTTCTTTATCCATTCATCTGTACCTTTACTTTTACTTTTGCCCCAGAGGCTCATGATTAATTCTAAGCCTTTGCACAAAGCAGGAAAATCTATTTCTCATGTCTACACTACACAATAGTGTAGGCCACTTATTTCTCACTCAAGCAGCGTTTTGTCTCATTGCACTATGTTATCTCTGTTTAAAATTTATTTAGTTCAGCTAACTGTGTATATCATTATAATATCTATCCTTAGCACAGCTGCATCTCCATATATATGTACCATATCCATCCTCTTATATTTTCTTTGTACACAATATCACTATTACCCTGTGTGATCAGACAGCATGGTATAATGGTTCCTTGAGCAGGTTACATAGTCATGATTATCAGCTTCCTGGAATCGTAATACAAAACTCTCTGGATGATTTTAAATACTAGTTTGTATAATGAGAACAAGTCATCCAATATAGCACCCAGGGTATAGTTATTCAACGAATGTCAACTTCATTCCTTTTCAGTGTAGGTAATGGGTGATCTACCTCTTATGAATTAAGGAGTGTAGAATAAATTCAGACAATTTTAACTGCCACTGTAGTGAAAACTTAACAAAAATAAAGACTGACAGTATGCAGAAAAGAATATATGCATTTTAATTTTCTTCACACAATTTATTATTATTTTTTCTGTCAGTAGGCTTTAGCTGCAGTGAGTTATAAGCAAAGTAATTAAATTACTGAGCTCTGTGTAAATCAAATGAGAAATAATTGAGAGGTTCTGTGTACATGATGCATAGATTACTCATAGTCAAAGTATGGGAACTTAATAACATATATTAAAACTGTCCTGATTATATTTTCTCTGTGTTTATAAATAAATATTAAGTTGTTATAGTATATCCTTATGATTGATAGAACATTAAGTTTTAATTGAAAATATTGCAATGCAGAAGTATTGGTAGATGATAATATTTTAGTAATATTTCAGGTAATCAGTATTATTACTCAAGGAAGTTAAGATTGAAAATTAAAATGTATCTTAACATAAACTCTAAAACATGAATATTTAAATATAAAATTGTCAAATAATATGTCAAATATAAAAATTATAAATTAAAAAAATGAAAACTGTTATGTCATTGTATGTCATATCTAAATACATTATTTTTAAAAAACATAATTATGACCTGATTTCACCAGATATAATTATCATAGAGAACATCTTGTTTCAGATATAATTTATTTTTAATTGTTATATAATGTAATATATCTAATAGTCAGAAAATGAGTATGTGCCAGTGTATTCAAGATAAAGAATTGGTGCTTAGTAGGCAGATAATATTTTAATTAGGATTCTGCATTTTTCTTGAGACATCCATGTGTAACTAGTATAATAATGGGAAATAATAAACGGAAAAAAACCTTTCCATTATCCATTATATTTATTCATTTAAAATGCCAAGCTTAGTATATTAAAATGAATTAAAAGAAGTATAATTTCTGCAAATATTTAAATGTCCTTTCTATTGTTTCTTACAAGTAGTCTTTATAGTACAGTGTTAATCAGTGATGGATAATTCCCCATTTCATAGGTATTACAACTACCTGTCAATTTTAAGTTGTTACTTGAACAGCTGTATCCTATAAAAGAATTTCCAGCATGATGATAAGAATTTAAAATAATAATTTTCAGGAATTCCCTGGCGGTCCAGTGGTTAGGACTTAATGTTGTCACTGCCAAAGGCCTGGGTTCAATCTCTGGTTGAGGAACTAAGATCCCACAAGCTGTGTGGTGCAGTCAAAAATATAACAATAATAATAAATAAAATAATTTTCTTAGTAGAACAAAAGCTGAAGTTCAACAAAATAAGTTGTTTTTGAAAATATTTTTGAGAACTTATGTTGTCTTGAAAAATAATGAATTGGAATATTGTCTTATAGGAATATTAATGATGATTATGCCATTTAAAATAAAAATGAAATCCTGTAACTACAGGACTATAAATCCAGAATATCAGACGGAGGATACAGGTGTCTTGATAGCTCTGAAAATTAATAAAACAAATTTCAAAAAGAAACAAGATATTGGACGTTTATGGAAGATGGAAGAATAGGAAGACCCTGAGGTCTCCTCCTCTCACAGGCACTGAAATTACAGAGCCACTGCTGATGGGAAAGTCCAGAGTATACCAGAAAGGATCTTCTACAGCTAAAGATATAAAGAAGGTACCACGTCGAGATGGGTAGTAGGGGCAGAGTTATGATTTAGTCAAGACCCATATTCCCAGATGGGCAACCCAACAATGGGAGAATAATTATAATTGCAGAGGTTCTCCCTAAGGACTGAGGAGTCTGAGCCCCACATTGGGCTTCCCTGCCTGGGGGTCTTGCACCAAGAAGAAGAGCCTCCAGAATATTTGGCTTTGAAGGCCAGCAGGGCTTACTTTCAGGAGACCCAGAGGGCTGGGGTGAATAGAGACTCTTCAGTGGTGCTCACAAAATCTTACACCCTCTGGGACCCGGGGAAGAAGCAGTAATTTGAAAGGAGCCTGGATCAGACCAACTTACTGATCTTGAAGTGTCTCCCAGAGAGGCAGAAAGCAACTGGAGCTCACCCTGGGGATATAGACACTGGCAGCAGCCATTTTGGGGAGCTACTTCTACCATCATGGACACAGTTGGCTTGCAAGCACCATTTTGGAACCCTCTTTCCAGCTTATTAGCCTCAGGACCCAGCCCTGCCTCTGCCCAGCAGCCTGTAGGCACCAGCACTGGGAGGCCTCAGGCCAAGCAGCTATCCACACGGGGACACAGCCCCACCCACCCGCAGGCAGGCTGCCTTAGGAGCCCCTGAGCCCCAGCCATGTCTGGATGTGGTGCCACAGACCAGTGCACAGACACTAGACCTGGGACCCGCCACGGTCCTGTAGCCAGAGACCCCAGGACCTGGTTCCGCCCACCAGTGGACGGCTGCCAGCCTCAGAACACCCTGGCCCCAATCCCATCCACCAGTGAGCTGGCTCTAGGCTCGGGACAGGCCTCGCCCACAAGTGGGCAAGCACCAGCCCCATGACACTCTGGGCCCCGGCCCTGCCCACTTAGTAAGCAGACCCCAGCCCCAGGACTGCTGAAGGCCTGCAGCTTGCCATGGCAGGAACCAGTCTACCTACTAGCAGGCCAACATCAGCTCTGAAACACCTTCGGCTCCTCAGACAGCCACCCTGGGATCCGATCCCACTCACCAGTGGGCTGATACAAGCTTCAGGACACCGTGGACCCTGCCTCCAGCTGTGTCAGTAACTGGCACCATCCATCAGCAGTCTAACACCAGCTCTGGGAACCCTAGTCCCTGCAGCCAGAAACCCCAGGAGCTGGCTCTGCTGCCTGTGGGTGGGCACTAGCCCCAGGACCTGGATTCACCCACTGGTAGCTGGGCACCAGCCGTGGGATCTCCTGGACTGTGACTTTACACACCAGTGGGCAGGCACTGGACCCAGGACCACCACAGCACCACAGCCTACCTTGTGAGGTCCCAGCCAACACATCAGCAGGCTAGCACCAGATCTGAGATGCCTTGGATTCCTCATCCAACAGCCCCAAGATCCAGCCCCAAGATCCAGCAGGCCATCACCGGCTTTGGGACAGCCTGGGACCTGTAGTGAATTTTGTCAAGAACACTCCCACCCATCAGCAGACCGACACTAAGATCTGGAAACCACAGCCCTGCAACCACCGCCCCCCCCAACTCCAGTACGTAGCTCTGTCCACCGGTGAGCCTGACTAGCAACAGGACCCCCCAAATGCTGCAGCCAGTTTCTTCATGACACAGCCCTGCCAACTAGCAGCCAGTAGCCTCACAAAGGCAGGGCGTGGTAACCAACTGGACGACGCGCCAGCCATACCTGCCAGACAGTCCACAGTAGTCAGCCCACCACAACAGAAGGACACAGACAGCCCACAGAGGAGGGACCCCTAGAGTATATAGCTCTGGTGACCAGAGGTGAGTGCACTGCTGGGACTCATAGGACATCTCCTATAAAAGGCCACTTCTCCAAAGTCGGGAAATGTAACCAACTTATCAGATACATGGAAATAAAAAGAACATACCAAATGAAAGGACAAGGTAAACCACAGAAGAACTAGGTCAAGTGGAGGTAGGCAGTCTACCCAATAAATAGTTCAAAGAAGTGATCATAAAGATGATCAAAGAACTTTGGAAGAAGAGTGGATGAACAAAGTGAGAATGTTAACAGTTATAAGACATGAAGAAGAGCCAAACAGAATTTAAGAATACAGTAGCTGGAATAAAATATACAATAGAAGGAATCAACAGTAGATTGGATGATACAGAGGAATGGATCAGTGAGGTGAAAGAGTAGTGATAATCACTGAAGATGAACATAAAAAAAGAATAAAAAATATGAAGAAAGGAGGTCAGTTTAAGAGATTTCTTGGAAAACATCAAGTGTACTAACATTTGCATTATAGGGATCTCAGAAAGAGAAGAGAGAGAAAGAAAGGGGCAAAGAACATATTTGAATACACAATTGCTGAAAACTTCACTAACCTGGGAAAGGAAACAGACATTCATGTACAGGAAGCACAGAGAGTCCCAAAGAGGATCGACCCAAAGAGGACCACACCAAGACACGTCGTAATTAAAGTGGCAAAAATTGAAGATAAAAGAATATTAAAAGCAGCAAGAGAAAAGTGACAAATTTCATACAAGGAAACTCCTATAAGACTATCAGCTGACTTTTTAACAGAAACTCTGCAGGCCAGAAGGGAGTGGCATGATATATTTAAAGTGATGAAAGGAAATAAACTACCACCAAGAATATTTTACCTGGCAAGGCTCTCATTCAGATTTGATGGAGAGATCAAAAGTTTTACAGACAAACAAAAGATAAGAGTGTAGCACCACCAAACCAGCTTTACAAGAAATATTAAAGGAACTTCGCTAAATGAAAAATAAAAGGCCACAACTAGTAACATGCAAATTATGAAAGGAAAAATGTCATTGGTAAAGGCAGTAAATCAATGACATATGAAGCTAGTAAGAAGGTTAAAAGATGAAAGCAGTAAATCATCTATGCTCACAATAAGTAATTAATTCATACAGAAAACAAAAAGCTATAAAATATGGCAAAAAACAGTAATCATAGGGGGAGGAGAGTAAAATGGAGAAATATTAAAATGCATCTGAAATTAAGAGATCAGCAATTTAAATAATTCCCATCTATTATATCTATAGATATGTAGACTTATCTATATATCTGTAGGATAGGTATAGTTAGATTGCTATATATAAACCACATGGTAAATACAACCCAAAAAGTTATGATAGATACACATGCAAAAAAGAGAAATAAATCCATATGTAACACTAAGGATGATTATCAAATCACAAGGGTAGAAAACAAAGAAGAAGAAAGAAGAACCTACAAAACAACCCCCAAACCAATTAATAAAATGACAGTAAGTACATAACCTATCAATAATTACTTTACATGGACTAAATGGTCTGATCAGAAGACATGGAGTGTTAGAATGGTTACAAAAACAAGACCAACATATGCTGCCTACAAGAGACTCACTCAGATCTACAGACACACACAGACTGAATGTTAGGGTATGCAAAAACGTATTTCATGCAACTTGAAATCAAATGAAAGCTGGGGTAGCAATACTTACATCAGACAAAGAGACTTTAAAATAAAGACTGTTACAGGAGACAAAGGACGTTACATAATGATTGAAGGGATCAATTCAAGAAGATATAATAATTGTAAATATATACGCAGCCAACATAGGAGCACCTAAATACGTAAAGCAAATATTAACTGATGTAAAAGGAGAAATTGACAGTAACATAATAATAGTAGGGGATTTTAGTAACTCACTTACATCAATGGACAGATCATTCAGACAGAAAATCAATAAGGAAACACTGGCATTAAATGACACATTAGACCAAATGTACTTTATAGAGATATAATGAGAGCATTCCATACAAAAGCAGCACAATACACATTCTTCTCAAGTGCACGTGGAACATTCTCCAGGATGTATCACATGCTGGACCACAAACAAGTCTTGGTAATTTTAAGAAAACTGAAATCATAAGAAGCATTTTTTTCCAACTGCAACACCATGAGACTAGAAATCAACTACAAGAAAATACTGCAAAAAACATGAACATGAGGCTAAATAATATGCTACTGATGAATGGATCACTGAAGAAAATGAAGAAGAAATCAAAAATACCTAGAGGTAAATGAAAATGAAAACATTAATGATCCAAAATCTGTGGGATGCAGCAAGAGCAGTTCTAAAAGGATGTTTATAATGATATAAGTCTACCTGAAGAAAGAAGAAAAATCTCCAAACAACCTAATCTTACACCCAAAGGAACTAGGAAAAGAACAAAGTCCAAAGTTAGTAGAACGAAGAAACCATAAAGATCAAATCAGAAATAAATGAAATAGAGATTAAAGAAAACAATAGAAAGATCAATGTAACTAAGAGGTGGTTCTTTAAAAAGATAAGCAAACTTGATAACTCTTTAGCCTGACTCGTCAAGAAAAAAGAGAGTGGGCCCAAATGGATAAAATCAGAAATGAAAAGAAGTTACAACCTACACCACAGAAATACAGTGGATTATAAAATATTACTAAGAACAACTATGTGCCAATAAAATGATCAACCTAGGAGAAAAGGACAAATTCCTAAAAATGTACAATCTCTCAAGACTGAACCAGGAAGAAATAGAACATATGTACAGACCAATTACCAGTACTGAAATTGAATCAGTAATAAAACCAACCAACCAACCAACAAAAACTCCCAACAACAAAAGTCCAGGACCAGAAGGTTTCACAGGTGCATTCTATCAAATATTTAGAAACAGTTTATACCTATCCTTCTGAAACTATTCCAAAAAGAATTGCAGAGGAAGGAATGCTTCTGAACTCATTCTGTGAGGCCAGCCTCATGCTGGTACCCAAACCAGGCAAAGATATCACAGAAAGAGAAAATTACAGGCCAGTATCACCGGTGAACATAGATGCAAAAATCCGTAATAAAATATTAGCAAACCAAATCCAACGATGCATTAAAAAGATTGTACATCAGGATCAAGTGGACTTTGTCCCACGGATGCAAGGATTTTCATATCTACAAATCAATCAATGTGATATATCACATTAACAAATTGAAGAATAAAAATCATAAGATTATATGATAATCCCACAGCTAACATCATACTTAATGGTGAAAAGCTGGAAGCATATGCTCTAAGGTCAGGAGCAAGACAAGAATGCCCACTCTTGCCACTTTTATTCAAATAGTATTGGATGTCCTAGACACAGCAGTCAGACAAGATAAAGAAATAAAAGGAATCCAAATTGGAAAGGGAGAAGTAAAACTGTTACTGTTTGCAGATGACATGATAGTATATATTGAAAAATCCTACAGATGCACCCAAAAATGTCTAGAGCTCATCAGTGAATATGGTCAAGTTGCAGGGTACAAAATTGTTATAAAGAAATCTGTTGTATTCCTATATCCTAGCAATGAACTATCAGAAAAAGAAATTAATAAAATAATCCCATTTACAGTCACATGAAAAAGAATAAAATACCTAGAAATAAATCTAGCTAAGGATGTGAAAGACCTATACTTGGAAAACTATAAAACACTGATAAAAGAAATTGAAGGCTACACAAACAAGTGGAAAGCTATACTGTGTTCATGGATTGGAAGAATTAAAATTGTTAAAATGATCATACTACTCAAGGGAGTCTACAGATTCAATGAAATCCTATCAAAATACCAATGGTATTTTTCATAGAACTACAACAAATAGTTTAAAAAATTGCATGGAAACACAAAATACCCCCAATAGCCAAAACAATCCTAAGAAAGAAGAACAGAGCTGAAAGTATCATGCTTCCTGACTTCAGACTATGCTACAAAGGTACAGTAATCAAAAGAGTATGATAATGGTACCAAAATAGACTCATTGATCAATGGAATGGAGTAGAGAGCCTAGAAATAAACCCACATGCTTATGGTTAATTAATCTACAACAAATTAGGCATGGATATACAATTGGGAAAAGACAGTTTCTTCAATAAGTGGTGCTGGGAAAACTAGACAACCACATGTAAAAGAATGAAATTAGAACATTTTCTCACACCAGTTAAAAAAAAT
The DNA here is from genome assembly GCF_008692025.1 of Phocoena sinus. Classification (NCBI taxonomy): domain Eukaryota; kingdom Metazoa; phylum Chordata; class Mammalia; order Artiodactyla; family Phocoenidae; genus Phocoena; species Phocoena sinus. The sequence goes on from NC_045783.1 coordinate 3,563,751, forward strand.
ATAAACTCAAAATGGTTAAAAGACCTAAATGAAAGACTGGAAAACATAAGTCTCCTAGTAGAAAACATAAGTAGAACACTCTTTGACATAAATATTAGCAGTATTTTTTTGGATCTGTCGCCTAAGGCAAAGGAAGCAAAAGCAAAAATAAACAACTTGGACCTAATTAAACTTTAAAGCTTTTACACAGCAATGGAAACCACTGACTAAATGAAAAGACAACCTATTGAATGGGAGAAAATATTTGCAAATGATATGACTGATAAGGGGTTAATATCCAAAATATATAAAATCTTGTACTACTCAATATATTAAAAGAAAGAACAACTCAATTGAAAAATGAGCAGAAGACCTTAATAGACATTTTTCCAAAGAAGATATACAGACGACCAACAGGCACATGAAAAGACGGTCAACATAATTAATCATCAGAGAAATGCAAATCAAAACCACAGTGAGCTATCTCCTCACACCCGTCAGAATGGCCACCACAAATAGCAATTGATGGAGAGGATGTGGAGAAAAGGGAACCTTCATGCACTGTTGGTGGGAATGTAAACTTGTGGAACCACTGTGGAAGACAGTGTGGAGGTTCCTGAAAAACTAAAAATAGAACTGCCAAATGATCCAGTAATTCATTCCTGGGTATATATTCAAAGAAAATGAAAACACTATATTTGCAAATATACATGCACCCCAATGTTCATAGCAATATTATTTACAATAGCCAAGATATGGAAATTATCTAAGTGTCCATCAACAGATGGACATTCAACCATAAAGAATAATGAAATTTTGCCATTTGCAGCAACATGGATGGACCTGGTGGGTAGTATGCTTAGTGAAATAAGTCAGACAGAGAAAGACAAACACTGTATGTTATCATTTATATGTGGAACCTAAACTATAAAAGAAAGGAATATTACTAAACAAAAACAGACTCACAGATGTACAGAACAAACTAGTGATTCCCAGTGGAGAGAGGGAATGGGGGAGGAGCAGCCTAGGGGTAGGGGATTAAGAGGTACAAACTACCATGTACAAAGCTACAAGGATATACTGTACAGGACAGGGAGTATTGTTTATATTTTATAATAATCTTAATTGAATTATAATGTATAAAAATTTTGAGTCACTCTGTTGTACACCTGAAACTAATGTAATATTATGTCACTATACCTCAGCAACAACTAAAAAGCAATAATACACTGGAAAGAATCTTACCAGTCACACACACACACACACACCAAGGTCTCTCATATGAGTGTGTCTGCACAATGGGTATCAACTTGAACCCTGTGTGGAAAAAAACTTAAAAATTCAAATTCCCTGTGTGTAGGCTATACTCAGTAAACTACTTAGTGTTGAATTATCTAAGAACTATTAGTTTTTAAACTTCACACCTATCAACTTCCATATGCTTTTAATTTAGATAAATTTTAACTTATTTTTTCATGAAAATACATTATTTTTAATGAATAGAAATATATCCACAGAATATATCATAACTTTTTATTATGAAGCATGAGGCTTTCTTTATTTTGTAGCACCATGTATTTATTTATATGTTCATGTACATGTGCATTATTCTGTGTGTATATTATACACATATATAAAGGTATTACATATAAAAAACCTAAAGTATATGGAGTTTAAAGTCTGTCATTACTTATGATTGTAGAACATGTCAATAGATTTGACATAGTTGTGCGCATTTTGATGATTTTCTTTATAGAATTGTGTATAACTAGCGAGAAGACCCGTGTCTCATTTTTTTACCTTAACTCTAGTGGTTAATATCATATAACCATAAAAATCCCCCACATACTTCTTTTTAATACATTTTTAGATTATTTTTAGCACAACTCATGTATCTTAAAAGAAGAGTTATGATTAATACATGTACAATTTAGCAGTCTGCAAATCCTTCATAATTTAATAGCGAGATCCTTTAATGTTAATCTAGAATATGTTTATTGTATTAGTAACATATTAGTTATTTGCAATTCAGACAAGTGGAAAATTGCTTTCCATAGTATCTTTTATAAATATGTTTTCAGCTTTCTTCTTATACGTTGCTAAGCTAGCAGTGAAACACATTTTCTTTTTGATGAAATGCACTAATTTTCATGTCGACATAATATACTTGTTCTAAAGTATAATTTCTTAAAATGATTGTCTTTTTTATTAATAATTAAGGTAAATGGTAATTTCTCATACTGCTGTATTTCCCAAGGGATGTAAATGTTTTGTGATTGTAGTTTCAATAAGAAGTGTTAAACTGTGGCAGTTCCTTATACTTATAAATTCAAGAATAGAACAAAAACGCAAATTATCAGGTGTGGAATATAAGGTGACTGCTGTTACCTTGCCTAACATGAAAGTCACAGTGCAGAATAATGAAGAGTATGTTTACTGTTTACGTTTGCTGTTCTTTGATAATGTAAGATGTCTTATATAAACAGCATTCATACCAAATTATAAACAATAATTAAAGTTTTCCAAGTCAGATGTTCTTATGTTGATTAAAATATCAAAAAAATTCTGCTCATACAGTTGAATTTACAGACTTCAGTTTTTAAAAGAAAGAAACCTAATCCAAAGTGTATAGGTATACTTGGGCAATCCTAAACTAAATTGAGCTACACTAAATGAAGTTCTGGAAATGATCAGTTCTTATGAGAAACAGAAAGGCCCCATATACAGAGAAAATCAATTTGCTATGCATATTACTTCATTCGAAGCCCATGATACTGCCTTTAAGTTTCCTAGAAAATTGATGGGGCCAAATGTTTTAGCGGTTTCGTTGATACTGCTGCTTTTTAGCTATCCCAAAGAATTTACTGATTGGCAAAGACATATGGAAATGTTGTAACAGTTGATATACCCCAGAATTAATTTTTATCATAGCTTTTCAGTTTTTTCAAATATTAATTTTAAAGAATAATGGCTTGTTTAATTTTTCTAAAAACCCAAATGTCTATTTTTCATTTTAATTTGTTTATTGAAACTTTTGTTGTTAAAAGAAAAAAGCATCTGAAGAGAATTAAGTCAGTATTGTTTTTGTGGGTGAATAGAAGAAAATTGTGTAAGATTTTACTTGACATGACAAATGACAAATGACATAGGTGTGCCTATGCATGAAGTTTTGTAAAAATTTAACTCAGTAGCTTCTATTTGTGCAGCATGATAAAGGTTCAGGAGATGGTTGGTGCCGACGGTTGCACTACAGTGCATATACTTAATGCAGTGGACTGGTGTGCTTAGAAATATCTAAAATAGGAATGTTAAGTTATGTATATATATTTTTTCACTGTTAAAAAATAAAGCTTAGTATTTGAAAAGTAAGCTCTTATTGAATAGTACCATTCACATGGCATATTGCAGATGCCTGTCTGATAAACTTGCCTTGTTTATCATCTAGCATGTAAATACTTTATCACTTTATGTATATCATTCTAAAAAAGTTAAATTAGCTGGTAAAATTATTTCAAATTTCATAAGGAAATAACTTATGAATCTATTTGTAATCTTTAAATATGTTTTCATTGGTATCTTCAAATATAACATCTTCTCTCATTATCATCTTTTGGAATTCCAGTTGCATCATTTTTCTTTTCCTCTGGCTTTCTTATTTTCTTTATTCACATCAGGTACTAATTTCTCTGTCTTTCCTATTCTCTCTATTCTACAGAGGCACTCAAGCTCTTTCCTCTGCCCCCAGGCTTCTCTCTTCCTTTCTTTGCCTTATGTTCTGCCTGTTTATCTCCCAGGACACCATTTCCCTCTGGCAGTTAAGCACTTCAACTGTTAGAGTTTGGATTTTCTTTGTCCTAGTTTGCTTTAACTCTGTACATCCCATTCCTGCTAAAATATGATATTGCTCTTGGTCATTGTTTTCATTGTTAGAAGTGATTCTCTTCTCTGATAATCTTTGTTTTTTCAGTTGATGGGAAAATCAGACCAGCTCAGAGCATATTTCTGAACTCAAAGAAAGATGCCAGGCAGTAAACTTCTTTTTGGACTCATCTCCCTACTTCTCTTTGATTTTATTGGATCTATTGATTTTTTGGTGATGGCCCACCTCTGATTGGCCTATACTGACTGTACCCTTGGGGGACACATTCTCTTCTCCCCCTTCCTCTCCTTTTAATACTTAATGAAGTCTTGTTTATCCCTCTTTAGCAGAAAAACCGTGTTAATGAAGATAGGCAACAGACTCAGTCACCTTGGGGTCAAATTCTGGTTCTAATATATTCTGATTAAGTGAACTTGAAGAAATTCATCTCTCAGTGTCTCAGTTCTTAGTTCAATTCTCCATTAAATGGTCATAATGATGTTCAGATCAGTATTTTAAGGATTAAATCACATACTCAGCTAGAATCCTTAGAACTGGGCCTTGTTTTGGTCTGTTCTGGCTTCTGTAAAAATGTCATAGACTGGGTGTCTTTAAAAAAGAGATGCTTACTTCTCACAGTTATGGAGGCTGGAAGTCCAAGACTAAACCACTGGTAGATTTGGAGTCTAGTGAGAGCTTACTTCCTGGCTTATGGCTGGTCCTCTTCTTGTAGTATATTCACATGGCAGAGGACTCTCGTAGGTCTCATTTACAAGGTCACCAGTCCCCTTCAGGTAGGCTTCATCCTCACCATCTAATCACCCCTCAAAGGCCCCACCTCCAGATACCATCACATTGGAGTTTAGGTTTCAACATGGGAATTTTTGGAAGGCACAAACATTCCGTCTATAGCAGACCTGAAAGAATAATCAATAAGCATTTATTTCTATCATTCTTATTGTTATTATTGGTTATTATTTTATGCTGAATTTCTAAAAAGGTAACTTACAATTAAAATATAGGTGATTCAAGCATTTTAAATAGGATATCTTTTTTGTTACATTTGCTCATTGCATATAAGACCCCATAAGTTGTAAATAATCTAAATTTTTTAAAGTATATATTTTAATTATATCCATAATTTTAAAACAAAGTTATGTACTTTGGCCATGAAAAATATTTAAAATGTATCAAAAACTAAAAATTACTTCAAAAATAGTCACAATTTTTTTTTTTTTTTTAGTAAAAGCTAGTAAAAGCTAAAGCTAAAGCGTTTAACTCCAGGTTCTAGAGTATGTGTCACTGTTTGCTAGACATACAACTTTTTAGATATAATAACACTGAGTATATATAAAATACTTAACCAGTGTCTGTTGATGAACCCTTAAGAATGTGAGCATCTTGTGTTTTTCAGCCGCATGTTTACCATTTATTCTTGATACATTATTACCATCCCAGACATCTCTGGAGAACTGATTTACCATATGCACCAGTTAGAGGATTCTGTTTGTGCTGCTAGCCATATTAACCCTGCATCTCTCACTGGGAAATTGGAATTGGAAATGGAATTGCTCCAAATTTGAGCAACTGATCAGATTCTCTTTCCTAGATTTTCAAACCTGAGATGAAGCACACCTGAGATGCCTCAGAGCTGGAGTTTAATGGTTACCTTTTATTTTAAATAAGCTTTTATTATGGGAAAGTACACAAATTATCATTTTGCAGATGTATGTATTTCATGATATGAACACATCTATGTCATTCACATCAAGAAATACAACTTCTTACTGTGGGATCACCTACTCTTCCCAGTTTGCTCCAAACTGTCCTCCATGTTCCAGTGAAGGTCCCACTGATAGATTAAATAATTTGCCCACATTCACTAAATCAGAACATATTAGAATCAGGATTTGGCCCCAATGGGGCCTGACTCTGATGCTATTTCTGCTAACTAATATGGGTGCTGCCTCACCATTAGTTAGTGAGAAAAACCAACAGTTTTTCAGTTAAATCTCTGTCATTAAAATAAGATCTTTATTTCTGAATTTGTTTTATTTAGATTAAGGTGTTGATCATCTATAGCAAATGGTACAGATCTTTTTTAAAACACTTTAGTTAAGAATATTAGAAAAGTATTTTAAAGGAAATAAGCAAGAGTTAAGTATAAATAGGAAAGATATGAGAAGGAAGAACATGGTTCCAGTGGTACAGCCAGTGTGGGCAAGTCGAGGGAGGACATCACAGTGCAATAGGTCCGATAAAGCTCAGGATGGAATGGCAGAAGATGTGTATCTTCAGCTTCACTAAACACTGGCAAAGAGTTTTCCAAATTTACGCTCCCATCAGCCATGTCTAAGAGTTAAATTACTTCATGTCCTCACCTAAAATTGGTGTTTTATATCCTAAAATTTTTTTAAAATTTCCCCATTTAGGTATGTTAGTTAATTGTTTTCCTTCACATTTTACTGATGACTAGGGTGTGCATCTTCATATGTCTTTGGGATTTACAAAGTCTTTTATGTGAAGTACTTTTTCCAGTGTCTCCCCATACTCTTTGTACCACATTTGTCTACTTATTAGTAGTTTGAGGTTTACATATTCTGGATACAAGTCCCTTGCTAGTTATATGAGTTATAAAAAATTCTGTTTCTTTGTGGATTGTTTTGGATGAAAACAGTTTTCTAATTTTAACATAATTGAATTTATCAATCTTTTGTTTAGTGTCCTTCGTGTCCAGTTGTTTACCTTTGCAAAGGCATGAACAAATGTTTCTATATTTCAAAACATTTATGTATATTTACCATTTACAGTGATATCTGTGATCAAAGTTATTTTGGGAAATACATGAAGGTAGGCTTCACATTTAGTTTCATTGTGTTTTGTTTCCCCAATATGTCTGATCAGTTGACTCAGCAATAATTGCTGAAACGTCTGATCTTTCCCATGTGTTCTGTGGTACTACCTTCATTATAAATCAATAATCCATGCATGTGTGGTTCTACTTGGGGGCTCTCTATTCAGTTCCAGTGGTTTATTTGATTACCTTTACACTGTTGTCACACAATCATAATTAGTGATCTTTCTAATAACTTTAGATTCTGGAAGTCAGAGTTCTCCATATTGGTCTTTCAAGATACGTTTAGCTCTGCTTAACACTTTTCATAAATAATCTTGTTAATTTCTGTATAAACAAATGTGCTGAGGTGTTCATCGGGGTTTCATAGTATCCAAAGAACAGCATGGATAAAATTGTGTCCTTTGCAATATTGGTTCTTTAAACAATGAGCGTGGTATGGCCTTCCATTTACTTGAGTATTCTTTAATTTTATTCTGTTATTTTTATTATTTTCAGTATAGAGGTTTTGTAAGGCTTTCATCTGAGTTATTCCTATTATGTGGTGGTTTTTATGCTATTAAAAATAGTAGTTATATTTTTCTTTATTAACTTGTTGGTATTTAGAAATAAAATTGATTCTTGTACATTTACTTGTATCCAGTAAGTTAGCTAAATTTATTTATAAATTCTAATAGTTTACCTGTATGTTAAAAAAATAATCTGTATTTTACATTTATATCTGTTATAAAGAATACCATTTTATTTCTATTTAATATTTATTTTTACTTATTACACTGGCTGAGGCCTTCATTATAATGTTAAATACAAGAATACACACGGTAATAGTAGACATAAATGTGTCATTTCTGATTTCAGGAAGAAAGCTTTCAAATTTTGTCATTTAATCTGATGTTTAGGATTTTTGGTGTTCCCTTTAATAGAGAAGTTTTCTTTTGTTGGGTGGGTAAAATTTTATGAAATAACATGTTGGATATTATGAAATGGGTTTTTTATGCCTCTATTTTTATACTCAGTTTCTCTGTTGGTATTTGCTTCTATTTTGCTGGTTTTTTACTTCTGTTAATATGGCATATTACACATTGGTGTATGAATATGAATCCATTATGAATTTTTGGAGTAATCCCATCTTGGTTATGATATCATGGTTTTTGTCACTGCTTTGATGTTTTATATTGGGAGTCATCCTATTATTTGTTTAGAATTTTTTTACATCTCTCCCATTTCAGCTATTTTTTGGCATACACATATTCATATCATTCTCATTATCCTTTTGAAGACTATACATTTATAGTAATGCTCTGTTTTTTCAATCCTGGCATTGGTAAATTATTTGTTCTGTACTTCTTTCTTTGGGAGAAGATGTGGTGTTTGTTTGTTTTGGATTTTATTGATCTGTACTTTCAGTGTTTTATGATTACTTATTAGTCTTTTCAAAAACTAACTTTTGATTTAGTTATTATCTCTAGTATATACTTTTCTATTTTATTATTTATCTATTATTTTCTTTAAAATTATCTCTTTTATTTTAACTTTGAGAAAAACACTTGGATCATTTTCAGCCATTCATCTTTTTAATATAAACACTAATGTCTATAAATTTTCTTCTACACAAAGCTTTAAGTGAATTTCACAACTTTATACTTTTTATGTTTCAGTTCAATACATGTCATAACTTCCTTGTGATTTCTTCTTTGAGACATGTATTATGTTTAAATTAATTGCTAATTATCAAATGTTTAGGGGATTCTTTCAGTTATTTTTTTTGTACTTAATTTCTGGCTTAATTTTACAATGGTAAAATAACATATTATTTCAATTCAGTGTTATCAAAACTTGCTTTATGTCCTGCTATACAGCATAAAATTCTATTTTTATAGAATTAACTGGTACTAGTGCTTTTATTTATATTTATATGGATTTTGTTTGTTTTCAGATGAGCACTGGCAATTTTTTTTTCATTTTTTATTCAAATCTGTCTGTTTAGATCATTCTTCTCTTCTGGGACAAATTTGGTTTCTTCGTTTCCAAATATTTTGCAAATATATTTGTAAGACTTTTCTTATATTTGTTATAACCTACTGATATGTCCTATCCAGTATGTATTAATTATCCATTTACTTATCATTTTTCCCAAAAAACAAAACTTTGGTTTTATTTTATAGTTTGATATTTCTCTGTATTCTTATTAATATATATATATTTTCATTTTCCTTATATCTTATTTCAATTTTTCTTTATCTCACATTATCTTGAGTCAGATACATGCATAACCTTTTATTATGCTTCACTTTATTACACTCCGCAGGTATTGTATATTTTACAAATTAAACGTTTGTGGCAACTCTGCATTGAGAAACCTATCAGCACTATTTTTCCAATAGCATTTACTCATTTGTCTCTCTGTTTCACATTTTAGTAATTCTCGGAATATTTCAAACTCTTTTATTATTGTATTTGTTATGGTGATCTGGGCTCAGGGATTTTTGATGTTACTATTGTAATTGTTTTGGGGTGCCACTAACCATGCCCATGTAAGATTGCAAACTTAACTGATAAAAGTTGTGAGTGTTCTAACTGCTCCACCGACTGGCCATGCCCCCATCTGTTGGCATTTTCTCAGCCCTCCCTATTTCCTGAGATACAACAATATTGAAATCAGGCAAAAAATAGTCCTACATTGGCCTCTAAGTTGAAGCCTTTGCTCATTTGTCATTTTGAAAATTCTAGTGCCCTTAAGAATTATGCTAAATCTACTCTGCCTGTGCTCTAGAAATGGAACCACAAATCCTAGATAACAGCATATCTGCTTACAACATAGTTTACTGAGTATTTTAAATCCATTGTTGAGACCTGCTGCTCCTCAGAAAAACTAGATTCTTTTAAAAATACCAGTGCCCGTTGACAATGCACCTTGTAACCTAAGATCTCTGATGGAGCTGTACGGTGAGATGAATGTTGTCATGCCTGTTGATACAGCATCCATTCTGCAGCTCATGGATCAAGGAGTAATTTTGACTTTAACGTCTTATTATTTAAGAAATACATTTCCTAAAGCTGTAGCTGACATAGATTCCTCTGAGGGAATCTGGGCAGTCATTGAAAACTTTTTGGAAATGATGGACCATTCTAGATGCCATTAAAGTCAGTTGTGATTCATGGGAAGAGGTCAAAATATCTACATTAACAGGCGTTTGGAAGAGGCTGATTCCCATCCTCGTGAAAGAGTTTGAGGGTTCAAGCCTTCAGTGGAGAAGTAACTGTAGATGTGATGGAAATAGAGAACTAGAATTAGAATATTTTAATATTCACTGCTTCTTCTTTTAGTGGAAGAAAATTTAGAACATCTATCTTCACTGAATATCTTCTATTAACATTCTATTTAGTTATAGCAATAAATGGGCTTGGGAATATATATCACAGAAGAAGAATATTCCTCTCTTTTATTCAATATATTCTAATAAAATAATTATATTAAAATGTTTTTGAAAACAAGATTAAAGAGGCAAGTAGAAATTTGTAGGTGCTAAGAATGTTTTCGTTAATCTTGACTTTTTATCCGGGGTGTTGAGTGTTAAACTTCAAAATAAATTCTAATAAGTATGAAAAGATTTGAGGTTGAGAAATCCCCCTCCACCACAAACTTATAATACTTCATATCTTTCCTTTAATTTTCATTTAAAATTGCACAGTTCAAGTGAATAGAATTTACAGGTGTAAATAGCAAAAGAAAAAAAACGCTCTCAGAACTTTGAACAAATGGAAAAAACTGTGACTTTGTTGAGAAAAAAATCAATAGAACTATAATAAGCAATAAAGCAGTTCTTTCACTAAAGTGACAAATTGTTAATCCATTCATATTTAAGTTTTTCAAATGAAACACAATAACATCTGTTAAAAATTACACCTTTGAAGATTTTTTTAAGCTGGTGTGTTTTTTTTAATTCCCTTAAGTGATTAATTATTAATCCCCTTAATAATTACAAATTGAATTTTCTTTTTTATTTACATGATAGTCCAAAGGACTTAGAAATTATCCTGCGTGGAAAGGAAATGCCCATTTTTCTTTTTTGTTTTTGCATAAAGAATTAAGTGGAAGTCACATTTTTATTTTCTTCTATCACAGTCCACTGTTAAATATTTTGACCCGTATAAAGCTTACTTGCAAAGTCCTTTAGCAGTAATTGCCCCAACCTTTTTCTCCTGCTGCAGACACCAGCCATCGTCCAGCTTCCTTACCTCTCCGGTTCAGGATTGGCTATGATACATTTACATGTTTCACTCAGCAATCTTAAAGCATAATTGAGTATCACTTAAGTATATATGTAAGTGATTATTGCTTGTTATTACCCTTCTTCATATCTGGTACTGCATTAATTGAAATCAAAACCTTAGGTGGGGAAAGGGGGAGAAAGCCCTAATATTAGCCTTTCTGGTATGACGTGCTATTAGAAAAAAATTCCTTTAGGGAGTTTAGTCCTCCTCAGTACCCCTAATATAAGCTTCTCCACATAGCCACAGTCTACTTATTTTGGTAAAAGAGAAATCGTATTAGAATATGAAGTTAAATTACTAACTTTAACTATTATGTGTTTCAGATGGACATCAAAGGCAGAAATTTTATTTATTGTCTGCACTGTCGAATTCTCATAGCCATAGGCCTGGTACATAGAAGGCACTCAATAGTAATTTATTAAATGAATGAATAACTATAAACACCTGTTTCTTTACAAGCTATTGTAATTTTCAATTGTGTAGAGGATAAAAATCAAATACCATGATATGCTGGGGATCTGGAGTTCTCCAGTACCATCCTTAGGCTCAGTGAGGACTCAGAAAAGCTGTTTACTTATAATTATGCTTTATTACAGTGAAAGGAGACAGATTAAGATTAGCAGAGGGGAAAGGTAAAGGGGGTGAAGTCCAAAGTAAACCATAGGGACATATTTAATTTTCCCATCTATCATGTGTGACGACACATGAGAAACATTGCCAACCGGGGAAATTCACTGGAGCCTTGTTCTCCTGGGTTTTATGGGCATCAGTCACATAAGTATGCAGGGGGCTCAGCTACTCAGATACCCCCTCACCTCCCAGCAAGAATAGGCATTCACCGTAAATCACAGAGTTAAGAGCATCTGTCTGATCAGCCTGGTAGAGCATGGCCCAAGGCCTGAGGGATACAAAAATAGAGAATCAAAAATCACACAGAATATTCCAGATTCCCAGAGATCATCTGATAGAAGCTGGCCAGGGAAAAAACTTTGTCCTTTCACTTCAAGTGTAGAGTTTTAGAGTTTAGCATCCCAGGGCTGCTGAGTTAACCTCTCCCTGCTCACAGGGCATGGCATATAGATCCTTTTCGTAATATTTTACTAAATTCCTTTTCTAGAACCTTCATCTACCACTTCTCCTACTCCATCTCATATCTTCCCATAATCTGACTATATTGAATTACTTTTTTTCCCAGGACACATATGTTATTTGATGTTTCCATGTTCTCAACCCTCTGTCAGATTAAGTATCACGGCCCTTTATGACCCACTTTGTTCAAATGTTTCAGTGACTGCTAGGTGAATTGTCTGAGATGACATTCTCTAAGTGGCTGCATGGCATATAAAGAAACAATCAAGACGTAAAGCTGGGAGTCCTGGATTCAAGTTTATTTTTCACCATTTAGTAACTAGGTGATTTTAAGGTTGTCAGGTGATTAAGTTTACAAAAGGATGATTTTAATGCTTATCCCGTGGGAAATTATGAGACTAAACTGATTTACTGACACTGAAAAACATAAGTAAAGATTTGATGGATGGGTTATATATGCATTTGTGTGTATTTTCTGATACATTGTCAACAAATTAGTTTGACAGAGGATTTTAATATATACAGATATATTAAATCCTTGTTTTTTTTTTTTTTTTTTTTTTTTTTTTTTTTTTTTATGCGTTACGCGGGCCTCTCACTGTTGTGGCCTCTCCCGTTGCGGAGGACAGGCTCCGGACGCGCAGGCTCAGCGGCCATGGCTCACGGGCCCAGCCGCTCCGCGGCATGTGGGATCCTCCCAGACCGGGGCACGAACCCGTGTCCCCTGCATCGGCAGGCGGACTCTCAACCACTGCGCCACCAGGGAAGCCCTAAATCCTTGTTTTTAATATATAAAACATTAAATATAAAAATATTATATATGTATATTAAAACCCTTTGTTTAAATCTAATTATCTGTCCATGTAAACTGCCACAATAGAAGAATTGGCTCTTATTATTTTTAGTTGTATATTATGATTAGGAACAATCTGTCTCAATCTTTTTACAGTGATTTATGGTAAGGCAAAGGGTCACTAGGTCGTGGTATTCATATATATGGCTCTTATCTGTTGTATTAAGACCACATAACTTTGAAATGAAACTAAAATTGAGAACCATAATGTGTGTATAATAGTTTTCCTTTCTTCATCTCTGTGATTGATGCCAAAGCTGAAAACAAAACAAAAATCCTATGTTATCTTCCCCTGTTAAGCTGTCTACAGGACACAAGCTTAGTTGGCCCTAGTTCCCTTTATTTTTCTGTCCCTGTCCATCAATCTCTTGAATGAGAGGGAAAATGACATCAAGTGATGAGTGCTTATGAAGGTGGCAAAGCTTTTTGGCCACAGTCTGCCGACTTGCTTATATCACTTAATAGAGTCACTACAGTTAAGCATTTCATTGCCCATGCTATAGCAACAGGTTTCAAAATATGGATAGGCTATTTCTAAGAGACATTACTTTGCTTGACATAAAATTTATGTTTCGTAACTCAAGATAGTTACATATCTATCAAAACAGCAGTAATAATGGAAAGTTAACATAATGATAGAAGTCATCAGCTTTCTATGTTTAAAGCTACTGTCAGTACATTTTATCACGGAAAGTGTCTTCCAGCAAGACCTAGCTATAGCTTTGTTTGCTGCATGGCCACTCCCTTCTTTACTGAAGTGATGTATATTTATAGCCTTTTATAAGTATTTTGGGGCAGAAAAATAAAACACTTGGTGACAGAGATGGAATGCACGGTATATTCCCTCGACCTGTCTTTCACCTGAAGCTTATCTTTTATAAAATTATTAAAAACATTATTACCATTGACCCCTTTAGTGTCCAAAGTGAGTTTTGTGTAAAACTTTCTTTCAGGTTTCTCTTTCATTGTTTCACATAGTTGAAGAAAATATTGAGGTTTAGGTCTGTAAATGCTGTTCTGTCTTTAGCTTCTGTCATAAATATCAAATTGTACATTTGGCTTTACACTTAGTGACACAAAACAATATTCATTCTGTCTTGTGACTCCCACTTGTTCACTCCCTATTTCATATTCTCTTTCACATATGAGATGTATTGAACTCTGCCCGCTGTGCTTCAGGTTTCTTGATAGATGGATGGTATTTTAATGAGGCTGAACACCAAAGATGACATTGCTATATTCTAGTTAGTTCAAGACCTATATTACACTTTCTTCAAAATATCTAGCATATCATGTGTCGAATAAATGTTGGTCTAACTCTTGAGAGAATGTAAGAAGCTGAATTATTTTCATTTCATGGTAACATGTTTTTATTTTATTATGCTCATAATTTTGGAAGAAGATATTTCCTAGCTCCAAGGAAGAATTTAAATATTTTCAGCTCAATTAATGTGAGTGCTCATTTCAGAAAACAATAGGTTCATTAAAGGAAAGTTCTCAGATCGTTTTTAAAAAAAGGAATTGTTAAAATACCTTCAGAATAATATGAACTGAACAAAGCTGCTATATCCTAAGAGGTGTGGGACTCTGGGTGCTGTCATTTTTTATTGAAGCAAATAGCATTAAAATTTTTATTTATTAATTACTTTATTTACTTACTCTTACACCCACATTGCTGTCGTTACTAGCTGCCATATTTAATCCCTGGGGATAAAAACATGTTATTAATGTAATAGAAATGCAACCAACAAAATGGTCTGTTTCACTCAGAGTATAAAGCTCATTTCCTAAATATGCCTCAAAAGGGAAACAACAATAAACGGAAATTTTAACTTGCCACAGTGCTAGATGGATGGACTCATTGTCATGGGATTTCTGAAGCTTTCAATAACGAAATGTTTATAACAAACCCAAATTCATTTAATTGGTTAAATTACTGGCAAAATATCAGGTAGTATAATTCTTCAGGCACATTAAAATATATCTTGGGGATTAGACTGATATTTACTATTAATGCAAGATTTGGGGAATAAAAAGAAAAGCCCAGTTTAAAATATAAAGATGTGCTGCCTTCAGACTATATCTATATGTACATATGTTATCACATATATATTTTGGCATACACTTATATACATATTTTAAGAAAATAATTAGCAAGCAGAAAATTGTAATATATACATCTACAATGTTTATAAATCTAAATTTGAATTCTGAATTAGATGACTTTGATATGAAAAATTGTATCTGTGGAATTTAGTTGTTTAATATTTACACATAGTTATGTCTTTTAATGTTCAGATGATCAGTGTAATTTGGTTTTAACACAGTCACAATATAGTTTTCTGAAAGTTCCCCGTGAATATTATAAATAAACTTTTATATATTTGTGTTACAGATACAATATCAAAATTATTTTTGAAAACAAGATCCCAAAAAGGCAGGCTATTCATCTTCAAATTACTGAAGTACAGATATATGTTTCATGAGGAAAGGGGTGATCATCCCAAAGTTTTAAATGAATTATGATTGTTTATTATAACAATATATATTTCAGTATTTAAGCTTTATCATACCAAAGTTAGATACTTTTAAATAAGTTCATCAAAGGAAGTCATAAATTTAATTTTATTACATGATCTGACAGTTTATCAATGAAAGGTTAGTGAACATACTCAATATGGAATAACAAAGAACAAATTTAGTCTCTTACATGAAACAACCAAAACTTGGAAAAAAATATATAAAACAGTGTTTTCTTTCAAGACCCTGGACATCCGTAAATGAAGGACAGTGGTTCCTGAGAGACAACAACAATAACAAAAATAAAGTGACGTCCTGTGTTTGCCCAGCTTATTGCCTTGAGAGAGTTTTCAGGTGAGGAAGGGGAACCCTGCTGGAGCCCGATGGGCTCCTGGAGTAGAGTAGTTAGAGTTGAGAGAGTCCAGGGAGATCAAGAAGGCTTGAGTTTCTAAGACAGAGCACTAGGGGGGTGAGAGCTACACAGAATGGGAACATTATAGTTCTGAAGGGGGTCTCCATTAAGAATTGAGCAGTTGAGTGATCAGGATATGCCTGTGAGGAAACTATCCAAAGGGGTAAAAATACATTTAAATTGGATCAGAGGTACCAGTGCCTACAAACTATGTTTGGAATAGTTTTCTTTTACCCCAACCAGACTGGGAAACATCATGATGCACAGAACATTGGCTCAATAATGGGGAATAATTAGCTCTAGACTAAATGGTGTTCTGTTAACCTATAACAAATTTAAAAAGTACTAGAGAAAGAATCAAGTGGTCTTGAAATAACTTAAATGAATCCCAACATAAAGTACAAGAGAAACTGTAGGAATACAAAACCAACCAGTGCCCCAAAAGATAAAATGATAATCCCTAAAATTCAATAAAATATCAGGCATGGCAAGAAACAGCAAAAATTGTCCCAAGATAAGGAGAAAATTCAATCAATCAAAATAAAGCCAGCCAATATTGAAACAGATGTTAGAATTAGAAGAAAAAGTTGTTAAGACAATTATTTTTACTACATTGTATATTGCATCAAATATTGTATATTTAAAAAATTGAAACTAGAAAGTGAAAACTATGAAATGTCGAGTGAAGACATGGAAGATACAGGGAAGATCCAAATTAAAATTCTAAAAATGAAGACTACAAAATGTGAGGTGTAAAATTCACTGAATGCAGTTAATTATCCATTCGACTTTGTAAAAAATATCATAGTGAAATTAAAAATACAATAATAGAAAATATTCAAAATAATAGAAAATATTCAAAAAGAGAAAATATAAAGATATGAAAAGAGTATATATGCAAGCTATGAGACAACCTCAAACAAAATGTACATGTAATTGTAGTTCCCAAAGGAGAGGAGCATAGACAGGAAAAATATATATATTTGTAAGAAGTAATGAGGGAGAGTTTCTTAATTCGATGAGTTTTACTTGGAAAGAAAATGCTCATAGACATTACTTTTCAATGTAGTTCTAATTTTGTTTTTAAGGCTAGTATTTTCAAGGATACCATTAATTAGGTCCCCCTTTATAACTCTTAGGTTATCTTGGGTCCAACACATCCCTAGCCCCTTTTTTTGGATTAAATTAAGCAATTCCAATTATGTCAATTTAACCTCATCCTCTAAGGAGCAACTAAAATCTGCTTTCAGATAACATCAAAATTAGTTGAATAATTAAATATTATTTAAATTTACCGTTAAATTATCATAAAATTGATCATTTGTGAA
The DNA here is from genome assembly GCF_008692025.1 of Phocoena sinus. Classification (NCBI taxonomy): domain Eukaryota; kingdom Metazoa; phylum Chordata; class Mammalia; order Artiodactyla; family Phocoenidae; genus Phocoena; species Phocoena sinus. The sequence goes on from NC_045783.1 coordinate 3,580,920, forward strand.
TTTTTAAATCAAGGCACACATATGCATATGTCAATATTTTAGTTTAACCAATATTTATTGAAAGACTTTCAAGGAAACATTTTTTTAAGTAGGTTAAAGAATTTGGGTGAAATTGATGAGGGGTTGGATGGATATCCCATCTTTGATAATAATAATGTTTCTGTAATTGTGTTAGTTGCTGATGCAGTGTATGATTGTCTTCTGCTATTCACCACATACGCAGCATTTCATTTAATCCTTCTGTTAGAGGAGTGGCAGTGTGGAGATTTAATCCAGGCCTATATTTTTCTGTAGATAAGTTCTGAACAATGTCACCATTTTACTTTGCTTTAGTAGAAGTATCAGTAAAATCTCAGTAGCATTTTGACAGATAAAGAGTTTACCATTGCTTTTAAATCTTTCTCTTATTTTGTTTTTTTGCAGTCTCTTAGCCTACATTCTCTAAGAAAAATCACACTAATTCTTTAAATTATAAAGAAATATAATTGTTAATGCATATTATGGTTCATTATAAATAATTTTCAGAAAATATTAACGGCCTTCTTTAATAAGACTCTATGAAGGTTTATTAGATAGAAACCACTGAGATGTATGAAGTCACCTTCTGATTGATAATAATGTGAGTGTAGCTTCTTGTAACTTATGAATTCCTTTTTCTTAGTAATGTTTTTTTAGCAACATGAAACATCATGTGATTCTCCTTATTTTCATTTTCTAAATCATGCAAATGTGGTTCCTCTACATGTGTTGAACATAAAACACAATGTCTGTGTGAAATCTGTCATACCTAGGACTTATTTTTACCATATTCTTCTTCAAAGTATTTTTATGCTATTAGAATTTCTAAATAATCATAAACTAATACACTTGCCAGTGTTTGGAGGAAAGCAGTTTTACGAAGTGACAGGTTCAACCACTTGTTTGAATTGTTACAGCTATTTTTCTTTAATAACTATAATTAAGTTGACAAAATCAACTGTAAAAAAAGAATGACGATACTTCAGTGAAGAAGGTGGTGGTCATATTTAGTTCATTTTTATTGTATAAATTCATAGAACTTACAACATTAATGTCTATCAAAGGTATCAATTCTTAACTGCAGCAATATTGGTTTGTCTGTTTAATGAGAAAAGTTTCAAATAATCTATTGCTTGCATAGAAAAGTACATTCACTATAATTCCCATAATAATTTATAACTCACGAATATGGCAGTAGGTTTCCATTCATGAGAGTAGGAGTGAGATTACAATTTACAAAATATAAATAATAAACTTTTAAATTTGTTGGTTAGTGATGATTAAAGTTATGTTTATGCCTTAAATGTAATTATCTTTGTGCTTGTGAGTTACAGTCATTCTCATTTTTGTAACTCACAGTTGTGATTGTGCATTACTAAGTAAGCAAACGATAGCTGAAGAAAACAGCAAAAATATACACGTATGGCAGATTAGCAGGAGGCACGTATATGTATATTTTTTTAGTAACATTAAAAGGCTGCTATAAACAAATTAAATGCAATCCATATTGCATGTGAAAATTCCCCAAATAGGGTACATGTCACATTCTATGAATCTTTTAGTAATATTTACTATAGTATTATATGTTATTTGCCTGTGTGGTTATTCTTTAATAATTAACTTACTTCTTTGGGCAACATAAATATAACCTTTGGAGTAGTTCTAGAGAGCATACATGAAAATTAGTTTATGTGGTTTTCTTTTTCTTGTAAACTGGTACTGTTAAGAATTTAAGGAGATTTACTAAAGTTACAGTGAAATCTGTATAACACTCTCCATCTGTTAAGAAAAGTTGCCTGTGATGTTTTTAACCTTCTTTCTTCATATGTTTTGTTGGGGCTTCTTGTCTGATGTGTGTATGTCTTTGGAAGTTTCTTGCGATTGGGATTATCTTTGAAAGGCATCCTTAACAGTAGAGCATATGAGCCAGAGGCTATAAGGCACAGATAGATGAGTGCAGACGGAAGCAGTTGAATTATAAGCAGTAGATAAGATTCAATCAATGATGCATATTTATACAATGTCATTGCAAAATCAAGTGCTCCTCTGGTATATTTATATCAGTGTAAATAACTATTACACCATAGGAATTTTGAAAGCAATGTGAAGCACATGAATCTTACGCAGAGGAGAAAGGAATACATGGTATATTGGAGGTAAAAATCAAACTCTCATAGGGAGCAGAGAAGAGAGTTGTTAATCCTTATATGGCTTGCAAAAAGTGCAAATTGTGCTTTTGGAATGGATTATCAAATTATTGTTTCTACTCTTTTAGAAGAAGCCTCTTGAAAGAACAATTTATAAGGGCCTCCAGTAGTTCTGTTACAAGCCTAGACAATCTCAAGGAGTACTTAATTACAGGTATATACTTTGTATCCCTCCCAGCCTAAAAAGAAAATATCCACTCCCGCTACCCCTCTAGTCAGTGGGCTTTCATGTTTCACAGTGACTCTGCTGGTAGCTTCTCCAAATCAGACTTCTGACCCTGCACCTCTGATTTCTGGCTGCTGAATTCCTTTTTCTTAGGAAGAGAATTTTCCATCTGCTCAGTTACTTTTTTCCTCTGGTACAAATCTAGAACTTTATCTTGTCAATTTTTTAAACTTTTTATCTTTCCTTACTGTCTGTCTCAGAATTTCATGTTCTGCCTCTGATACTTGCAAGGCCCTGCTTTTGAAGACTTCAGACTGGCTTCTTCCTGGATCTCAGTGTTTCCCTGAAATTGCCTAGAATTGCCGACCTGGAAATGTGTGGTGTTTGACTCTTCTCTTAGGCTCCTGCTTCCATCTAAATTCTTTTTTTTCCTCTTTGACTGGTCCTTCTTTTAAGCTTGTGCTGCCACATCTCTGTCTTCATTTTTCACTTCAGAAGCCAAGTAACAGATTATGCTAAATCTCATTTGAAAATCCACATTAAGATTGCAAACTTGAAGACATATTCAGTTCTCAGTTGCAGTAGCTGTGTAACCTTTGATGGGCCAGTTGACTTCCCTAAATGTCAAGCATTATTTGAATGCTTTATGTCATCCTTTTCGGGTCTAGAATATAATGACTTTATAAATCTAACTCAATTATTTGAAATAATGTATAAACTTAATATCCAAGTGCACAAGTGCATTACTGTTATATTTTGCTGCCATATAATTTTATAATGATATATAAAGTTTTTAAGCTGTACCTTTGGAAATGATTTTGATACATGGAATATCCTTTGCTTAAAGGAGTGAACCAGGATTAGGAAGGAGACCAGCCAGATATGTTTCAATGCTATGCTTTTGTGAAATATTATGCCAAATTACGTGAAATATTTCATGATTTCTGGTCTATAAAATGGCTATTTTACATAACTCAACCTAATAAAATTTGAATATAAAATTTCTCTTTTTGACATATAGAAAACTTTGAATTATAGTAGTACACATATTACACAAGAGGTCACCTTGTTCCATCCTCATGTAACTAGTAGGAGATATTTTATCTTTGATATATTTTTAAGATCATGTAAAGTCCCATATTAATTTTTACACAGATTTTACTATATTTTGATAATTTATCACATTTAATAACTTACACTTATCTTTTATGAACTTTGAACTGCTCATTATTTCCATTTTATTATAATTATAAATATTTAAAATTTTATTGCCATAGCATATATTAAATTCATATTTCTATAGAAAGCTCTCAAGGGAAATATAAAACACCCATAGAAAATAGTTATTTAGTATAATATAAATTAAATGGCTATTTCATGAAATGCAAATGACAGTATATTAGTTACAGGATTTTTATTGTTTGGGATTTACTAATATTTAAGATCAGTGACATGAGAATGAATACACTTGGCACATTACTCTACTTTAGAGCACAAAGGATTGCAACCAAAAATGGTACACAGAGCAAAGCCACTACTTGTATTTTCTCTAAACGTTTTCTATTTTGAGACTCAGACCTATGGAAGAAAAAGGAAAGTAAATTTTATATCCATTTGAGAAAAATACTTTTGCTAGAATACAAATAGAATTAAAAACTAAGAAGAATGAAAAACAAACACAACCCGAGTAATAATTTCTAAGGCATATTTTTCTCCTGTCTTAGGGTGGAAGAAAAATTTACTGAGCTAAGCTTAGTATTTATGACAAGTTTTCACATTGTCATTTTACTAATCCATGAATATAAGGATTAATCACTTCTTCCTGTGGCACAATATGTTCCTGTCAAGTCGAATTCTTTTTAAAAGAAAATCCACTAGCCTGAACATTTCAGATAACAAAAATCAAACTAAATTTGTTAAACTTTCCAGTGCTTACAAGTAAATATGTCTTATTTATACATGTTTAAAAATGATATAATCCTGATGAAAAACACTGAACCACATTGTAACCCAAAATGGCATGTGGCGTATAATATTAATAACTAACTTTCATAATTTTCTAATCTATTTGAGCCCTTTAAATGAGTGTATTACCATTATGTGCAACTGGTGCTACAAATTTACATAGTATGTTACTATGAATGACACCATAATTAAATGCACCAGATTGATGATGCAGAAAATATTTTATCTTTCAATACATGATTATAAAATACCAACCATGAAAAATACTCTTCATATCAAAAGCTTGCCCACTCCCACCTGCCAATGATGGAAAATAAATTTATTACTAGTAGTTAAGCAGAGATTACTAATTCTCAAATCACATTTCCAATATTTGTAGGTAAAGTAAGTCAAATAAAAATGATTTGCCCCGTGTTGACAGGAATTACATAATTATGAGCACTGTGCCCTATGGGACTGGCCTACTTCAACTTTACTAATTTCAGTTTAAAGTGAAATAAATGCATATTGAATATTTTTTATGTGCAAGCAATAGACTAGATGTCAGAGAAATAAGGTGTCACTGTATTTTACCAGTATAAGTTAGGTTAGTTCAATTCGACAACCACTTTTTGAGCATAAACTAGGTGCTGGTCACTCACTGTCCCCGGGGGCACAAAATAAACTAGATGTGGGAAGCAGTCTTTGAAAAAATTACAGTCATATAAATTTCCAGACAGCCATGATCACTGGAAAAATCCAATGGCAAAATCAGGCAGTGATAATTATGAGATAAAAGCTAATATTGTGCGGGTGTTTTTCTTTACTTGTGCTTCTTTGCCAGCAATGTGTCTGTAAAACTTCTGAACTACGTTTACTCAAGCATTAACGAACTGGATTAAATCCTCAGCTATTAAGCAGAGTCAAAACCTTGTATTTGCCTTGTCAAATACATTATATTCCACTCAGGCAAACTATCAGACAATCTCTTATGACCCTGGATGGGTCATATTATACAAGTTAACTATTAATTATTTCTCAGAAGAAATAAAACTTTCAAGCATTTGTTATCTTATTGGAACTTGTAAATGTGTCACGGAAAGCAAAAGATTCGTAGACTCGTTTTCTCCTTCGGGGTATAGATGTGATTTCTTGGACTATATGAATATAAAATGAAAAGTGAGATAGACCGTTCCTCTCCACTGCATATTATTATTTCTCTATTTAAAAGTAGCATGAATGGGAAGAAAGGGAGTAAAAAAGAAAAAGAAAGGTGATTTTTTTTTGCTTCCCTTTAAAAATATCTTTTAACAAGACCACTGTAATCAAAGTATGGTTTTGTCCACCAAGTTTTAGGTTAGATATAGTCCCTTTAATGCAATAAAGCATAAAAAGTGTAATTTTTTCCCTTGCAGTGAATATTTCTTGTTTTCATGTTCCTATTTGATGTCTTTTACATTGAAGTCTTAGAACCTGTAAATCACATATTCAGACTTCTTCTTAAGCTGTGACAGTGACATAGTTAACATTTAGAGTTATCTTTTATAGTATAATTTATTTTCCTTTTCAATGCAGTGTTCAGTATGTAGTAATTATTAGTTGGAAAATTTATTTGTAAGTACAGTTAAAATATTTGAAATTAGTTTGGCATGAGGGAAAATATAATATGAACTGAGTTAATTCATAAATTAGAAGTGTATGTGTTTGCTGTAATGTAAGTTTATCATTGCCTGCATATGGTAAAGCTATGTGAACCATATGTCTTCATTTTCAGGATAACATATGGAAAGTATTTAAAATAAGTACATTGTGAAAATATGACAGGTTTGCTAAAAGGGTACTTTTCTAGTAAATAAACAATATTCCATGTGAGTGGAGCATGAACAATGGATAATAATACATTTCAGCTAGAAATCTTAGGTCGTTCAAATTGACAGTTCAAGTACTTAAAGAGGATTACTGCACTAAGGTCATCATTACTGTTAGTATAACCTTTATTGTGTAAGTGTATGTGTGCATGTGTGTGTGTTTGTATGTGACATGGTGAGACGGTTATGATGATTCTAATCACATTAAGCAATGGTAAAAAAAACCCTTCTAATAATAGTTGAATAGCGCTCATAACCTCTACACGAGTTGGAGTATCAAAGGGACTATCAACATGGTTTCCAAAAATATACTTACATATCTAAATTGTAACATTTCAGTAAAGGTATTGAGGAATATCAAGATTTAGATTTGTTTATATTCAAAGATGCAAACAGCACAATAATGGTCACATTCTTTTTTTAAAACTTAATTTTACTTCTTTATTTATTTATTGCAGGAAAAATTATTTAAATCTGTAGTGCTTTACAATTTTCAAAAGTTCCACACAGATTATTTCATATAATCCCTAAATAACCCCTTTTTTCCCCACCCCTATAATGCCCCCCTTCCCTCTCCCCACTGGTAACCACTATGTTGTTCTCTATATCTGTGAGTGTACTTTTTTTGTTTGTTTTATTAACTAGTTTGTTGTATTTTTTAGATTCTGCAGATAAGTGATATCATACAGTATTTGTCTTTCTCTTTCTGACTTATTTCACTTAACATAATGCCCTCTAAGTCCATCCAAGTTGCTGCAAATGCCAAATTTCATTCTTTTTTATGGATGAGTAGAATTTCATTGTGTATGTATATATACACAATGTGTGTGTGTATATATCTCTCACATCTTTATCCATTTATCTGTTGATGGACACTTAGGTTGCTTCCATACTTTGGCAATTGTAAATAATGCTACTGTGAACAGTGTGGTGCATGTATCTTTTTGAATTAGTGTTTTAGTTTTTTTTTTCGGATATATACCCAGGAGTGGAATTGCTGGGTCATAATTACAGGCCAATGTCACTGATTAACATAGATGCAAAAATCCTCAACAAAATATTAGGAAACCAAATCCAACAGTACATTAAAAGGATCATACACCCGAGGCTTCCCTGGTGGTGCAGTGGTTAAGAATCCTCCTGCCAATGCAGGGGACATGGGTTCAAGCCCTGGTCCAGGAAGATCCCACATGCCGTGGAGCAACTAAGCCCATGCGCCACAACTACTGAGCCTGTGCTCTAGAGCCTGCGAGCCACAACTACTGAGCCCACATGTCATAACTACTGAAGCCCTCATGCCTAGGGCCCGTGCTCAACAAGAGAAGCCACCGCAATGAGAAGCCCACACACCGCAAAGAAGAGTAGCCCTTGCTCGCCACAACTAGAGAAAGCCCACATACTGCAACAAAGACCCAACACAGCCAAAAATAAATAAATAAAATGAATTTATAAAACAAAAACCAAAAAACGGATCATACACCTCCATCAAGTGGGATTTATCCCAGGGATGCAAGAGATGTTTGTCAATATCTGCAAATCAATCAATGTGATACACCACATTAACAAATTGAATGTAAATTGATACAGCCACTATGGAGAACAGTATGGAGGTTCCTCAAAAAACTAAAAATAGAACTACCATACGACCCAGAAATCCCACTACTGGGCATATACCCTGAGAAAACCATAATTCAAAAAGAGTCACGTACCACAACATTCATTGCAGCTCTATTTACAATAGCCAGGACATGGAAGCAACCTAAGTGTCCATTGGCAGATGAATGGATAAAGAAGATGTGGCACATATATACAATGGAATATTACTCAGCCATAAAAAGAAATGAAATTGAGTTACTTGCAGCGAGATGGATGGACCTAGAGACTGTCATACAGAATGAAGTAAGTCAGAAAGAGAAAAACAAATACCGTATGCTAACACATATATATGGAATCTAAAAAAAAAAGGGTTCTGAAGAACCTAGGGGCAGGACAGGAATAAAGATGCAGATGTAGAGAATGGACTTGAGGACACGGGGAGCAGGAAGGGTAAACTGCTATGAAGTGAGAGAGTGACATGGACACATATACACTACCAAATGTAAAATAGATAGGGAGATCAGCTGGGTGCTTTGTGTCCACCTAGAGGGGTGGGGTAGGGAGGGTGGGAGGGAGATGCAAGAGGGAGGAGATATGGGGATGTATGTATATGTATAGCTGATTCACTTTGTTATACAGCAGAAACCAACACACCATTGTAAAACAATTATACTCCAATAAAGATGTTTTAAAAGTATATTGCAAAGGAACAGAAAAAAAAAGGAAGAATCAAAATCATATGATCATCTCAGTAGATGCAGAAAAAGCTTTTGATAAAGTTCAGCATCCATTTATGATAGAAACTCTCCAGAAAGTGGGCATAGAGGGAACATATCTCAATAGAATTAAACGTATATATGACAAATCCACAGCTAACATCATAGTCATTGGTGGAAAGCTGAAATCATTCCCTTTTTTTTTTTTTTTTTTTTTTTTTTTTTTTTTTTAATGCGTTACGCGGGCCTCTCACTGTTGTGGCCTCTCCCGCTGCGGAGGACAGGCTCCGGACGCGCAGGCTCAGCAGCCATGGCTCACGGGCCCAGCCGCTCCGCGGCATGTGGGATCCTCCCAGACCGGGGCACGAACCCGTGTCCCCTGCATCGGCAGGCGGACTCTCAACCACTGCACCACCAGGGAAGCCCTCATTCCCTTTTAAATCAAGAATAAGACAAGGATGCCCACTCTTGCCACTTTTATTCAACATAGTTTTGGGAGTCCTAGCCACAGTAATCAGAGAAGAAAATGAAATAAAAGGAATTCAAATTGGAAAGGAAGAAATAAAACTGTCACTATTTGCAGATGACATGATACTTACTATGCATAGAAAATTCTAAAGAAAATCCTAAAGGACCTCCCTGGTGGCGCAGTGGTTAAGAAACTGCTTGCCAGTGCAGGGGACACAGGTTTGATCCCGGTTCCGGGAAGATCCCACATGCCATGGAGCAAATAAACCCGTGCACCACAACTACTGAGCCTGCGCTCTAGAGCCTGTGAGCCACAACTACTGAAGTGCGCGTGCCTAGAGCCTGTGCTCCACAACAAGAGAAGCCACCCCACCGCAATGAGGAGTCCACACAGTGCATTAAAGAGTAGCCCCCGCTCACTGCAACTAGAAAAAGCTGACACGCAGCAACGAAGACCCAATGCAGCCATAAATAAATAGATAGTTAGATAAATAAATAAATTTAAAAGAAAGAAAATCCTAAAGACACCACCAGAAAACTACTAGAGCTTGTCAATGAATTTGGTAAAGTTATAGGATACAAAATGAATGTTCAGAAAACTGTTGCATTTCTATACACTAACAGTAAACTATCAGAGAAATTAAGGAAACAATCCCACTTACCATCATATCAAAAAGAATAAAATACCTAGGAATAAACCTACCTAAGGAGGTAAAAGACCTGTACTCAGAAAACAATAAGACACTAATGAAAGAAATTGAATACAACACAAACAGATGGAAAGATATACCATGTTCTTGGATTGGAATAATTAATATTGTTAAAATGGCCACACTGCCCAAAGCAATCTACACACTCAGTGAAATCCCTATCAAAATACCAATGGCATTTTTCAAAGGACTAGAACAAATAATTTCAAACTTTGTGTGGAAACACAGAAGTATAGTTCAAGTTCACTGTTTCCATATTGATATTCTGTCTGAATTAACTGTTCATTGTTGAAAGGGGTGTTGAAGTCCCCTATTATGATTGTATAATCATTTGTATTGTATTGAACTGTTATTTGCATATCACTCTTTGATGGAGCTGTAGAATTTTATTCACTAAGGTTTAACTTAAAATTCTTCGTTCTTTTTTATAAGTGCATTTCTCTGATTATATTTTAGTAGAATTTTATGGAAGTATATCATCGATATAAACAAGAACACAAATTGAAGTTGCAATAACTGAAATGAATTGTCACACAGTTAACATGTGCATATTGTGACCCCTCAGATCAAGACTTAGAAATTTACTGGAACTCCAGAAGCAGCCCACAAAGCCCCACTCTGTGTCCCTCTCCAAAGATACATATAATCTGACTTTAGACAACAACAATTAAATTTACCTGTTTTTGAAATTTATACAAATGGGGTCACAAAGTGTTACTATTAGTACTGCTATTTTAATGATGTTTTATCATTAATATTACAACATAATTTTGGAGCTTGAGGATGTTCTTGTAGTCAAACACAATTTTCCATTGATAACCTATTTCAAATTAGAAAAGTCAGTTTATATTCATTATAGCAAAATATTTTCTCATATTCTCCATACTTAATTTAGTTTTACTTAATTTGGCATAGGCTGACAAAGGATAGCTAAAGATTCTCATTTCTAATGTGTTTTCATTAACTCTTTTATCCTTTCTCTCCTATGCATGCATTATGAGTTAAAGGCTCTGCTCTTTGGTTAATAAATTTTTGTATTGCTTTCTCATTGTGGATTGCAAATGTCATCTTATTAAAATTACCTTTGTTACCTCTTTAATGCCATTTGTCTAATTTTGGAAACAATACTGATATTTAATTTTCTTTGTACTTTTTTACTTTCAAAATATTCTCTAATTATTATATTTTACTTTTAATTCAAACACAGATTACACAAATGAATAATTAAAATCATTTTTTATAATAAAAAATCAGTCATTTTCTCTTGTTAGCCACTTACTGTTTAGGATATGGGGATAATTTCACTGCACATACATCTGTATTGTAAATGATGGACCGATACAGTTAGATGAACTGGATAACTTGCCAGGTGTTTCCTTTCTTTACAGCTTTCTCAAGGATGATTGTATTAATATATTTGGAAGCCCTTCTGTTTTATCAAAAGTATCTAAGGCACTAATACTTTTCTACTAAAACTAACAGTTAAATTTTGATGACATCTTTGTAGTAATAAGTAGCAAGCCTTTTGGTAGACCCTGTATAAAAATATGAAATGTAAAATAATTGTCTTAGGTACAATCTGTCAACTTCAAAACTATATTTCATTAGCACACATAAAAGTATAAATTCTGAGATCCACAAACAAAATTACTTATGTAAAAGTTACTTGTACATTCGAACACTTTGGAAAATTAACATCAAAGTCACCTTTCCTAAATAAAAATGACCTATATAATTTTTGTATTATTTTAAAATTAGTATAAAATATTTTGGTATGGCTATGGAAATATTTTATTAAATACTACCCTGTAAATATAAAATAAGCTTTTAAATTTTGTCACACAAAAATTATTTTTTCTCAACTTGCCCATAATTTGCTTACACCTTCATAAAGGTGCTTAAAATAAATAATTAGAAGCATAAGTGATTTTGGGAGAGCTTGATTATCTAAATGCTGTTATGTATTTGTTCAAATGATATATTTTAAAATATAACAACACATCATCACAATGCTTTATGACTTCATTATAGGACAGCTGCTAATTTATTATTATAAATATTCTCCTCAAGATACAGTAAGATTCATGAAATAAACATTAAATTGCCATTTAAAAAAAATGGGGCCATAGATTTTTTTTGTTTTTGTTTGTTTGCAGTACAGGGTTCCTCTCACCGCTGCGGCCCCTCCCGCCGCGGAGCACAGACTCTGGACGCGCAGGCCCAGCGGCCACGGCCCACGGGTCCTGCCGCTCCGCGGCATATGGGATCTTCCCGGACCGGGGCACGAACCCGTGTCCCATGCATCGGCAGGCGGACTCTCAACCACTGCGCCACCAGGGAATCCCGGGGCCATAGTTTTATGTGTACCATTTATGACTTAAGTAGCTAACTCAAATTTAGTTTCCTGTTCTGTGAAATAAGATTAATAATCTTTGCCCGATATTCTTGTGGATTTCTCAGGAAAATAAAGTTGAAAAAATTATTTGAAATTATAAAGCACCACTCAGATATTAGGTGGCATTATATAGGCTTAGTGACAAAACTCCAATTGAATTCATTTAATTACTATGATCTGTATATTTAATCTATATTTTAAAAAGAAGTATTGTTTCAATTTTCATAAAATTATATATGTTAAAATTGACTACACATTTCTATTCAATCATATTTCTGGCTACTATGCAAGAAATGAGAGAGAAATTATATTAAAATTTTATAGCTTTTTCTAGATTGTACTTCATTTAAATTGAGTTGCTCCTTATGTTAATTTAAAATACTATTATTATTATTATTCAATATATCAGAAAGTCTGTTGAACATTATCAGAATAAATGATCACATTTTATTCTGTCATGTCAACATTTATAATAAATAATATAAAAGGTGAAACTCCAGTTTAGACATAAATATTTAAATATAGGTGGTATTTGTACATGCACATGTGGTTTTAGAATGCTTATTAATCAGAAGATTAAAATGCATAGCATCAGGATTTCAATAAATATTTTTCTTTAGTAGCAACCTTAATCCTAATTCCAAAAGCATTTGTTTGGTACATATTGATAGAAATTAGCTTGACATTTAGACACTTCTCGTTAGCTTTAGTAGAATCTGATGAAATCGTTATTTCTGTGTACTGTTGTAGGCAAGTTGGGAATGAATCTTTACTCATCCTCGATGTATATTTTCAGTTGTAAAGTCTATTTACATTTTGGTTTAGTGATAATCACATGCTCATGGCTGTAGTTGCAATAAGAAATCTGGAAGAATTTTAATAGATTAGAAAAAAGTAGAAGATTGTAGAGTTTCCCTCTAGAAATTTGTGACATCTAAAAACTAAAAAGACTGGTTCTTTTATACCATATGGATGAAATTGTTCTGTTATACACATTAGTCAACCGTTGTTTTGTATTCTGAGAAACCAAGATAATGGCTTTTGGGGAGCTTCACAAGAAAGAAAATTCTCACCATGAACACAAAGACAACAAACCATTTAACATTTGTCTATCTAAGTATACATTATAATATATTAAGGCACATTTCTTCTTAGTGAAATAACATTTTTACTTTTCAAAAAGGTAAACATACGGAGTACATTAAAATTTTGAAGCATTTGAGCGAAACATTGGTTTTAATTGGACAGTGCCAAACCAAAACGGTTGGAGCACTCCATCAAGAGGTGCTGGGAAAGGTTTTTATAGAAAAGATGTGGAAGCAAAGCAAGAAAAATTATTTGATTGACTGTAGCTTAAGTGGTTGCATTATTCGGGAAAGAGTAGTTGACTTTTTCTTATTAGCTCTTTTTAAGTTTTGTATACTTGGATTTGGGTGCATTGTCTCTGATGTAGGTTTCAATTTGCTTACATCGGCCAACAAGGCATTAGAGCCACCTCAGGCTAATGGCTTTCATGTTTAACACTTGCCCTCTTTTGGTCATCCTCTCCTATATGAGATAGTGAGCAAAATTTGGTATTAGCACCACTCTCACTGACCATCAAGGTTCAGTTCTCGTCTAATTGTGAAGCTCATAGGTGTGATTTCAAGTCTGTGGAAGAATTGGTTTTGCTGTTCATCTCATTGTTCAACTTGTTTCTGTTGCTCCAAGTTCAGTGAGACCGTTTCTTGTAGTGCTGATGGCTGCTAACATATATTTAAGACCATGGAGAGAAGACAATGTATCTGGGAGTCTACAGTGCTGATTTCAGGAGGGTAATGCCAAGAGACTGGCATCTGCTCCTTAGCGAGTATTCCCATGAACCTAACAGATTGGTATCAAATAAATCAAAGAATGTATCTGAATAGACATCAGTCTCATTTAGCCAAATAGCTTGTTAATTTGTTGTTTCTGAGTTTCTATAATACCAGAAGTGTTGATCCAGGTACAGTAGGAGGCACATTTGCTTTGGTACAGATTCCTCTTTTATAAGCCAACGAGTAATCTAAAGCAATGCTCTTATCTAAAACTACCTTATCAGCTCAAAATAATCCTATGTGAAAGAGGCATATTTTGCAGTGGCTATTATTCATTCCCTGCCTTTGAAAATTCCCCAGGAAGTTTCGCAGTTTAGAAGTTCAGTTGGTAGATTGTTCCATCTCATTTAACCAGTCTCTCAGTCCTGTGAATAGGTCAATTCAGTTAAACAGTTATCTCATTTCAAGAGATAATATTGCAGGTGGGCTCCCAAAGTTAGGTCTATGTGTTGAAAGCAATCAGGAATTTAATAAGGGGCACTTTTCTGGAGACAAAAGAAAAACAAAGGTAATTGATGGAGCAGATTATAAATCAGTTTCTCAGTCCAGAGGGCAGCCAGTTGATATTACCAGGTGGCAGGTTCCTAGACATTGGGCTCAAAGCATCTTTTGTAGTCTGAATGTCTCTGGCGATGTCATCAGACGTTCTAGTGAACTTTTTGAGTGACCCACACAACAGCAGATGAAAAAGTTGTCCATACATGAGCTGTTATCTTGATTTCTTTGAAATTTATATCAAGTCATCTAGCTTCAGTTTACAGGGCTTCAAGAAAAGGGAAGATTTCATTTTTATAATTACAAGTCAGAAAGATGGAAGAAAATTGGAAAGGCTAGTTTGGAGAGTTGTAGCCAGATATTGGAGGAAACTAGAAAAATTCAGGATCCAGTCCAAGAATAGTGATTTATGTATATTCTAAAATATTATGATTCCAGGTACAGCTTTGATGATATCTAATGGCCTTTAAGTTCTGAAACCAGAATTTTTAAAAGATAAACTGAGGTACATTAAGAGTTTATGTGAGCAAACATTGATTCCAAACTGGCAGCTGCCAAACCGAAAATGGTTGAGAGCACTCCATTGACAGGAGCTAAGGAGAGGCTTTTATAGAAAAGGTGGGAAGCAAAGCAAACAAATTAGATTTGATGGGCTGTAGCTTAATGGATCACCTTGTGTGGGGAAGGCTGATTAACTGTTTGTGGTTAGGGGTTCTTAAATTTAATTTTCTCAGATTTGAGTGCGTTAACTCTGGCTTAGGTTTCAGTTTGCTTACACAGCCCACTGAGGCATTACAGCTTCCTTAGTCTAATGACCTCCTGTTTAATTACTTTAACAAATGTATTATTTTCAAGTACAGTGATACTTTCAAGTTATTAGTCACTCTGAATTACATTAAATTGACTGTTACTACTCTATGCAAGAGCAGTTAGAATGATATATAATGCTGGAAAATTTGGGAGAAATCATGAATATGTTTAACTGAATCCTCAAAATAAAAATTTCATTAAAATGTTTTTGTTTGAATCCATAGCAACATATTCTTCTAGTTTGTCCATCTGGCAAAGGCATGACGATAAACTTGAACAATATTTAGTACTTAGAAATTTGTTTTTTAACAACCTGAACTTTGAAAATTAACGCGTATGTCCATTACCTTCTGGGCATTTGATCTTGCCTCCTGCTTTAACATTATATGACATTATATAACATTTCACAGTTTCTTTAAAAGCAGCTGTGAAATAAGTTTGGTCTAGTTTTATCATACTTGACCTCAAGAAGCTATTAAAAGAAATAACTTGTAAAAGGATAATTACTTTATAATTTTAGTGCTGTAAAATGTGGTGTGCAGTAGGAGAACAGAGGACACATGCATCCAAACACAGATGTTGGGTTAGGGAAGGTTTCCTGGAGTTGATCATTATATAGTAGTTAATTAGGTGTAAATTGGGGAAGGGACAGGAGGAATGGTTTTAATTATTTTAAAGAAAGACAAGGGAACAAACCTATTAGCTCAAATATGGCCCTCCAAGCCAAGCTCTTCTCAGTTAAATAGTCAGTGATTGCGCCATCAGAAGTCATACTTCTCCCTCCCCAGGGTTTCAAACTAGTATTACTATTTTGTTGTTAAAGGCCATTATTTAACTTCCAGAAAATTGTCATAACATATCTAGTGGCCAAGAATTCTGTGACCTATTAGGAGAAATAACTTATGGATAAAGTCTCTCTATATAGCTAATGCTGAAACTGCAATTTTGATGTCATCTTCATGATAAAATTCAGTAAATGAGCATAATATGCTAGACTATGTTTATCCAAGTTCTTTTCTCAGGAACTAACAAAAATAGTCAATTCTTTTCTACACTAACTTTAAGGGATTGTATCTTTCTATAGTGTCTACATACTCCTTTTTTTGTTCTATTCTTTCTTGACATAAGGTTATCAAAATTCTACACAATATAAAACATTCTATTTGATCCCTTTTCTACTCTCTTCTTCTCTATACCTCCTTCTCCCCATCATCAAATTCTTTATTTGATCAATTCCTACTAAACATTAAGTTTCTACTTTAAGGAGCTATCATTAGAAGAGATACCAATGAGCCATAAATCTAATTCAGGCTCCACATATTGTAATCTCAACTATCTTTTACTTTCATTCATAAAATGTTTTTCTTTTATATGTTTTTCTTTTATATTTGCTTAAGGTATTTTTCTCCTGTGACTAGATCATAAGCTCTCTGAGGGTAGCAATCTTGCTTCTCTTAACCACTTTTGTTTCTATCTAGCACTTAAGAAAGCCTCAAAACATATTTGTGAACAGAATGAATTGGGGGGCAAATGGATAAGAGATCAAACACACTGTATATTTTCATATTATAATTCTCTAAGTCAAGAAGAAATTATTTTTGGCTGCCTCATCATTTTATATAGACTTGCACAGAACTGAAAGCCAAATTTTGAAAGTTTATTATTAAACTCAATGGCTCCATCTCATACTGAATGCTGAATTTTTTGCAGCTGTCAAACTTTATACTGGTTCCCATTGACTCCAACCTTAGTAGAGCCTAGAGTATAGGTTCTGGCTTCAAATTAATCTTCACTTTAATTTTTGTTTCAGTCTTACTACGTTGTAACCTAGAGCACATTACTTAACCTAAGTTGCAGTTTCCTCATCTATAAAATTAGTAACATAAAACCTACCATATTAGAACCAATAGAAAGGGTACTTATATATAGACAGAGATTTCCTGTAAGGAATTAATTGGCTTGTAATTATGGAGATTGGCAAGTCCAAAATTTGAAGCACGGGCCAGCGGGCTGTAGACCTAGGAGAACGGATGTTGCAGATGAAGAGTCTGAAGGACACCTTCTGGAGAATCTTGCTGTTGCTCAGGGAAAGCTGGTCTTTTGTTCTATTCAGCTGCAGTTGATTGGATGACGCCCATTCACATATGGAGGGCAATCTGATATACACAATAATCAATGACTTAAATGTTAATTTAATCTACAGAGCCTCACAGAAACACCCAGAAGAATGTTTGATTATCTATCTTGGGCACCCTGTGGCACAGCCAAATTGACGTAAAATGAATTATCACACATACCAAAAAGGGCCTGTATAAGACATCAAGAAATCATGCATAATAGACTGTCTGATGCATATTAAGTTCTTAGAAGATGTTATCATGTTTGTTATTGTTGTAAAAAAATAGTAATGATTATCAGTCTTTTTTATGTCTAATTTTTCCACAAGTATGAAAATTAACATGTATCTGGTACAGTAATGGAAATATTATTACTTTAAAGGAAGTATCAATATTTATATCTCTTTATATCTATATCTCTTTAATAGTTGTTAACATCCCTTAAATTTTTCATTAGTTTGGTAATTTTAGCTCCTATGATACTGACCTAAACTATAAGCTCTAGCAATAATGGAACACTTGATGGTTTTCAACTATTAAGCTTTTATACCTTATTACTTAATGAACTCTTATTCATCACTCAATGTCCAGCTCAAATGTTACCTCATTTTTTAAAGCTTTTCATGATATCATTAATACCCTAGACTGTCTCTCAAATCATAGTATCATTGTTTCTAATTTTATCATAATATATTCATCAATCGATTTTCAGTGTTTAGAATTAGATTTTAAAAAGCTATGATTCCAAACTTTTTTTTTTTTGATTCGCTGAGCAGTAGACTTGAGATTAGATACTTTCTCAATTCAGTCTTTCAACTAAGAAAGGTACTTACTTTCTCAGTTTGTCTTAATAGTAAGATGACATTTTAGCTACAAAGCTTGGGAGCAATAGAAATTTGCCTTGGCATATATATTTCTTCAGAGAAATCTCTGGAAAGGAGAAGTAAAGAAATAGTGTAACATTTTATTATGATTTTGGACGTTCATCCCAAGATAGAATTTACTAGAATTTAGGGTTGGACTGTGAAGACACTTATTTATCTAGGGTGGAAGCATTTTAGAACTTAGGACCACAGCAAGACCTGGGGCCCACTATTCCCCAAATGTAAGTCCATATCACACAGGTTTTTACTCCAATAAAGAAAAAGTTCATAGCCATGACAAAATACAGAGAGACTCTACTAATGTCAAAAAATACTTTTTAATTTAATACTAATGATTTAATTCCTAGGCTACCAGTGGTTAGATACACCAGAGGGGTTATGCCGTTTCTGCCCTCCCACGTTTCTCTTAGAGCATGTAACACAGGTAAAGGAGGCTCGTGAGTTACAGTATGGAAAGTGTAGACCTTGAAGTCAAAAAGTTGATTTCACTTCCCCAAATCCCCTCCTACTACGTTTTTACAGTCAACCTAGTCTCCTCTTAACCATTGGAAAATAACAGTATGCTTTTCTCCCTGTAGTCTTCTTCGTTTTTCACAAATGGTTTATTACGGTGTCTTTTGAGTCTGACTTCTTTCACTTATACTGCATTTAAAATTTATCCATCACGTGTGTGAATCAATATTTCATTCTTATTGCTGAGTAGTATCATATTGCACAGATGAAATGTATTTTGTTTATCCATTTCCTAATTGAAGGATATTTGGGTCATTTTCAGGTTTTGGTGTTTAGGATTAAAGGTGATATAAACAGTGGTATCCAAGTACTCCTTTGAACATAGTTTTTTAAACTTAGCTATTCCAATGGATAATGTCTCACTGTTATTGTAATTTGTATTTCTCTAATGACTAATGACTCTGAGCATCTTTTTATACGCTTCTTGACTCACCATATATTGGTGATGTATCTCTTCAATCTTTTGGTCAATTTCATCAGGTTGTTCATATTCCTATTGTTGAGTTTTGAGAGTTCTGTATATATTCTGGATACAGGTCCTTTGTCAAATTTGTATTTTGCAAATATTTCTTTTTCCAGTCAGGATTCACTTTTATTCTCTTGCCAATTTCTTTCACATGGCAAAATTTTTTTAACTTTTGGTGAAGTCCAATTTATCAATTTTTAATGGATTATACATTGATTTTATATTGTCATAGCTAAAAAAGTCTTTGTCTAATCCAAGTTCACAAGGACTTTCTCATATGCCTTTTAAAATTTTGGAGTTTTATGTTTTTAAATTAAACCTATGAGCCATTAAAAAAATTTATTTGGTTTTGTATAAAGTATAGATCCATATTATTTTTTTTGTAGGTGGATGTCTAATCTATCTAGCACCATTTGTTGAAAAGACCACATTTTCCACTGAATTGCCTTTGCATCTTTGTGAAAATTATATTGACCATATCTTTGTGGCTCTACTTATGGACACCATTTTGTACCATTATACTTTTGCCAATATTACACTGTCTTAGATATTGTGGACTTTTAATATAGTTTTAAAATCAGGTTATGTGATTCCTCTTTGTTCTTTTTTTCAAAATTGTTTTTTGCCCACACTAGTTTTAGCAACAGCTTGACAACTTCTACCAAACAAATAAAACAAAACAAAATGACTGGGATTTCAAATGAAATACGTTGAATCTCTAGGTCAATTTGGAAAATTAAGATGTTTAACAAAATTAAACCTTCCAATCAATAAAAGTTTATCTCTCCTTGATTTAAATATTCTTTGGCTATTTCCACGTGCATTTTTGTTAGTTTTGGTATGCATACCCTGCACATATTTCGTTAGATTTTTGTAGAAATATCATTCTTTGTTGCTATTGTCATCTGTACATACAAATGTAGGATTGTAATAACTTCTTCGTGAATTGCCCCTTTAGTATTATGCAATGTCCCTGTTTATCCCTGGAAATATTCCTTGTTTTACTTTGTCCAATATTAATAGAGCCACTCTAACTTTATCTTGCTTCATGTTTGCATGATATATTTTTCACTCAATCCTTCTATATTATATTTAAGATGAGTTTCTAATAGGCAGAATATACTTGATTTTGTTTTTCTATATGATATAGCAATCTTTCAATTGATGTATTTAAACATTTACATTAAGTATTACTCTTGAAATGTTTCTTTTAGGTTTGACGTTTTCCTTTATTCCTTTTATTTTTTCTCATCTATTTTTTGTTTCTCTGCACTTACCATTTCTTGCCATCTTTCAGAATTTGGGGAATATTTTTTAGAATTCTGTATAATACCTCTATTTTTGAATATATCTGTTTATTTTCAGTGGTTACCAAACTTTCAGAGCCTATTTAGAGTTAATGTTTTTGTTTTATCACTTAAGTAAAACATAGAAGCCATATAACCATATATTTCTTAGCTTTTAATCATCTGAGAATGTCAACTTGCTTTCATTCGTGAAAGATATTTTCACCTGCATAGAATTTTGGGTCAATCATCTTTTTTCTTGACCCTTAAAAGGGATTATCCCACCTTGTTCTGCTCTCCTTATTTTGTCATGAGAATATGTAGCATTTGAATGTATTTTCCCTGTATAAACTTGTTTCCCTCTATTTGTATTTATTGTGTCTGTACGTGGTTTTCTTTGAGTTTAGCCTCTTTGGAGTTGCTGTGTGTTTTGAATTTGTACATTTACATCTTTCACCAAATTTAGAAAGTTTTCAGCCATAATTTCTTCTTCCAAACCAGTATCTTTTTCCTCTCATTCAAGAATGTTAGACCTTTGATATTTCCCCAGCATTTCCTAAGGCTCTCCTCATTTTAAAAAAAAAAAATCTTGTTTTTTGTTCTTCAGATTGTATAGTTTCTGTTGATCTGTTTTCAATTTATTTTCTCTTTTTTCCTCACCACCGTTAGGTGAGCTGACACAGGTTGTTGAAAGAATTCACAGAACGATTAGCAAGGGAAGAAAAGAAAGTTTTTATTCACTTTGCAGGGAGGAAACGGGCCAGACACAGAGAGTGGCGTTGGCACCGAAGGATGGGCGTTTGAGTCTTTTACTGGGCTTCAGAGGGCAAGGTGCAGGAAAGGGCTGGCTTTATGTCTCTTCCAGCCCACAGCACTACCCGGGCTGGCTGTATCTCTATAGGAGGTGTTTTTTTCAGAGAATAGACTTGCAGTCTTCAGTAGTTTTCCAGTCCTTGGGTGTCCTTAAAGCGACTTGATAGTGGCCCTGGATAGGCGCTACTCTGTAGTGAGCAATGTTAGATGTGTTTACAACCACCATCTTGCTATGGAGCCACGTGAATTCTTTAATTTCAGGTATTGTGTTTTTAAACTCTGTAGTTTTCATTTGGTTTTATTTTGTAGTTTGTATTTCTCTGACAAGAATTTCTGTTTTTCCTCTTACTTAAATGTTCACCTTTCCCTCTTGGTGCTTGATTGTAACAGTGGCTTCAAGTCTCTGTCTAATAAATACAACATTCGGGAATCTCATACTTGGCATTGATTGGCCTTTTCCTGTGATAACTGGTAAGGTTTAATCGTTCTTAACAAATCAAGAAATTTTCTGTTGCATCCTGGACATTTTTAATATTATGTGATGAGATTTTGGGCCACATTAAAATCTTATCAGGAATGTAGATTTCCTTTGTTTATTTGTTTTAGCAGGCAATCAGTCGGATTTGGTTTCAGACACAGGTCCTGTCTTACCTTCTATGGGTGGTTCCAATGCAACACCAGTTTTTCTAAGCTTTGCTGTTTTGGCATGCACCCCTTGCGTGATTGTGACTTTGGCTTATGTTATATAATTAAGTTCTCAGTGTTTTTGTTTATAATTTTTCCATGTGTGTTCCAGGCATGCACAGCTTGAGTGTAAGCCCAAGACTTAGTTAGTTTATATTAAAGTTCCTCTTCTCTGGCTCTCCCCTCTCAGGGACTTCTGCTCTCAGAGTCTCATTTTAAAACCTTCTCTGTTCAGAAGGATGGGGTTGTTTCAGATTTTAGCTCCTTGTACTATTGAGCAGCAAAATGTGACAGAGACCAACCTAGGAGTTAAGCTAGGAGCTAACTAGGTTAAGCTAGGACCAACCTAGGAGAGAAAAGAGAGGAAAATAATAGAGAGTATCCTCACTCTTAGCCCCCGCTCACCGCAACTAGAGAAAGTCCCCACGCAACAGCGAAGACCCAACGCAGCCAAAAATAAATTAATTAATTAATAAAATAAAATTTAAAATTTAAAAAGAGAAAAAGGATAGAGAAGATATTTATAAAACAATGATCAGAGCACATTGACCCATGTAGGAGGTCTGATTTTTAAATTTTAGTCAAGATATAGGTGGTGATTAACAGATTTATCTGACTTTTTTTTCCTTATTTGCCTTCAGATAAGAAAATTATGAATGAAACATTGACACTGCATCAAAATTAACTCATTCAGAAATTATTAAGTCCCTTAAGAATTTCTTCAGTTATGTGTGACTACTGATGGCAGTATCTTATGCTTTAGGAACACAGTCAGTATAACTAGAAGCTTAACATAGCACACTTAAAGCTTTTGGGATGGCTACAGCAGTCAACAGGTATGAGGCAGAAATGCTGAAAAAGAAAAAATATATATAATGAAATGAAGAACTAAATTTGATTTTTTAAATGGATCAGAGTGTTTCATAAAAAATTAGTCCATATCTATATATAACACAGTAGGGTCTAGTCAAATAAATATAATTCAAGTATAAAGAATATTACAAACGCCAAGGTAAAAACAGCTTTTCTTATGTGCAAACAAACAAAACCAGGTTGGATCAAAATGAGATTTGTGGAAAAATATTTAAAGCAAGCAGTCTTTACCTGGCAAAATTGCCAGTTATTATGTGAATGCAACACAGGAAAATATAAAAATTCAAAGACATATATATATATTCTCTATTAAAAATTGATTAGAAGTTGCATGGCAGCCAGATGTCATGGTCTAAAATGCCTGACAGTAACAATTAAGCCATTAAAAAGAAACTTGAAATAATAAGAAACAATGATTGTAATTATGCTCACACAATGTCGGAGGGCCGTTTTGCTCATTATGTTTTACTCTTTTGTCTGTGCACACTACTGTAGGATTATCTTTTCTCTGGTTCTTAGAAGTTAGGCATGACCACATGAATTGGTTTGTGTGATGATTTGTGAACAGGGGGAATTAAGATCTGCCATCTCCATCTTCTCTTCCTCTTCTTCCAGCAAACTTTGAGGACATTTTTGAGATAGTGGTGTGTTAAGACAGTGGAGCTGTCCTCAACTTTGATACGCAAGTGACCGCATGAGACCAGTCTGCCATAGCCATGCAGTGTGAGGGAGAAAGAAATCTTTGCCATTAAATATTACGAGTAACTGAGATTAACATTGCCTGTTACTTCAGAATAGCCAAATGTATAGCGACTGATAAATACAATATAACATGGATGTCTTAGTCCCTTCGGGCTGCTGTCACAAAATATCACAGACATTTTAGCTTATAAACAAGGATTTATTTCTTACACTTTTGAAGGCTGAAAGTCTGAGATCAGGGTGCCAGCACGGTCAGGTGAGGGCCTTCTATCCTCACATGGCAGAAGGGGCAAGGGAGCTCTTTTATAAGAGCATCAATTTCATTTATGAGTGCTCTACCCTCATGACCTAAACACCTCCCAAAGGCCTCACTTCCTAATACCATCACATTTGGCATTAGAATTTTAACATATGAATTTGGGGGGAACACAAACATTTAGACCTTAGCAATGGATATTAAGATTATAGAAATGAACACCTTAAGAGGTAAAAATGATACTAAAACAGGCAGAATATAAATTCTGCACTTCCCAACAAAAAAATCAAGAGGAAGAAAGACTTGTTAGGTGTTCTAATTACTAACTGTTGCAGACATGATTCAGTATGATTCAGTATAGACTGTTTCATTTTTTGAAACTGATACATTGAAAGCTAGTGGCTCAAGTGAAAAGTAAATCTTTATCAGATTTTTAAATTCCAAAATTCCAAAGGGGGGAAATAATTAAAACAAGGTCTGTACAGAAAAATATATAAATCAATAAATGTAAAACATATTTAATTTAAAAGTAAAAAAAAATGTAGAAACCAGATTAATGACAGTGATTAGAACAATAGTTGTAATTTAGATAAAGTGATCCAGGGCCTTTTTCCTTAAAGTTACCATTTTTATTCTTGTGCTGCAGGATGGACATGCTTATTCATGGATCTATTTGCTTTCCTCACATTAGTAGCAGCATCTCAGGAAGTTTATGGAAGAATTTTCACAGGGTTTTCAAGTACCTAGGAGTGTCAAGGCCTTACTTGCATTAGTGCATAGGGCTCAGGCCACTGAAATAACTCATCTTCTGCCTGGCTTCCTTTGTTCATAAAGTGCGAGGTACTATTCAGCCATCCTCCTTTTCCTGATTAGAATCAGTAGTGTGGACATCTTACGAGGCTTGAGTTCAGTGCTGCCGAGGCTCTGCTCACACTTGTTCTAAATAGGCCAGGTCCGTGCTTTATGAGTCTAAATCATCCATGCCCGGTGATTTTATTTGCAAAATCTCTATAATGTCTAAATAGTGACACTGTATCATTGGCTCAGTAGGGTTGTTTGTGGAGTTTATCATTACTGTTTCTGATGTGAATAAGCACACGTTCTAAAGCACTGCTTCTCAATTTTATTGTGTACACATTCACCTTGGAATTTTATTGAATGAACAATCAGGTTCATCAGGTATGGGATAAGGCCCACGGTTTTGCATTATTAGAAGAGGTTGTATAGTTCTCAGGTATTTAATAACTGAATTTTTATTTGTTTTGAGAGTAAAACTTCCTCAAAAGACAAATCCCTTAGGAATTGACCAGGAGTTTAAATTCCTCTGTCTTTGCTTCAGTATATTCATGTATGCATCCAGCTAACAGAATTTCATATATCCTCCATTCGACAATTTGTCCTGTGATCTAGCTCTGTCTCTGTGTTGGTCATTTTTCTAGGTATCTGATATCTCTCTGTCACAGCACAGAATAAATACCAAATGTGTGTATGTAGTGTGTGTGCGTGTGTGTGCGTGTGTGTGTGCGTGTGTGTGTGTATCAGGTCAGATGCCAGAGTTTTATCCTCAAAAAATTTACTCATTTTCTGATAGGTCTTCATTTACAGTAGTACATCATTCCTTTTCCTGGTGTTAGAAACTTCCTGAGGCAAAACTCTAGTCTTGGAGCACACTGTTAGAACTGTATGCTATAACTCTAGGTACATTGGTCATTGTACCCCTCCATCTCCAGTGAGATAGTGTACACACACACACACACACACACACACACACACACGCACAAAATATATCTGAGAAATTTATATATACACATATATGTATTTTTTTTAATTTTCAAATACACATACCCTCACTTTCCTTGTTATGCCCTGTATTTATTACTCTATTTTACTTCTTATTCATACGAGGGGATGAATTTACTCCAGTTTGATTACATGCATCAATGAGAAAAATGAACATCCATCGAGGCATGATTTTCAGGCATCAACAAAATTAGTTACGAACATTTTACTTGTTAGAATATTGACGTTAAGTTCAGTAAACCACACGTTTCTGCAATCCACTCCTTGCTCAGAATATGGTTCCCTTTGTTTATATACTAAGTGCTACACTAGCATTCTCCTGGATCTCCTATTAGCAAATTTTTATAACTTTTCTATAACAATTTTTGTAATGTAAAGTTTCTATTATTGTAAGTGGACTGCTTAAATAATACCACTGGCTGTCTCTGGAACCACATTAGATTTCTGATTTATTAACCTACTCTTATTATGTCTTTATCCACTGGCATCCTCCTTACTTTATTACATTCCCTGTGAGCTCTGACTCTGTAGTGCTTCATTGCAATCAATTCTTAAAATGTCTTTAAAATTCGAACTCCATTACCCCTCTATCTATGCCCAGCCGCTCCGCGGCATGTGGGATCTTCCCGGACCGGGGCACGAACCCGTGTCCCCTGCATTGGCAGGCAGACTCTCAACCACTGCGCCACCAGGGAAGACCCCCCGCCATGTTTTTATCATACCTATTCATATTTGTATTCAAGTAACTGAGAGGTATATTTAAAAATCCTGCATATAAGGAAACTCATACAGAAACTCTAATAGTTTTGGACATTAATTTTTGTGTTTCTTGACTTTATTTTTCTCTCCTTAGTTCTTTCTCTTCCCTTTTCAATGGAAAATTATAACCATTATTTATTTAAAGACTCTTTCTGCCTCTATCTCTCTTCTCCCCTGTCTATTCCATTATACATTTATTGGTACATTTGAAGGTGCCCCTAGATTACTGAGGCTCTATTGTTTCTTCTTTTTTTTTTCTGTTCCACAGACTGGATAATGTCAATTGACCTATCTCCAATTTATAGCATCTTTATTCTACCAGCTCAATTCTGTTGTTCAGCCCTTTAAATACATTTCTTCTTTCTAGTCATTGTATGTTTTAACTCCAGAATTTTAATTTATTTTATAATTTCTATTCTATATTTGGAGAGACATTTCCATTCGTTTTAAGACGTTAATTATTTGGACATATTTAAAATATAGCTAGCTTAAAAGTATTTGTCTAGTAAACTCCGTATCCATCTGAGCTTCCTCGTTATCTGTTTCTCCTTACTGCTTCTTTCCCTGTGTTGAACTGTATATTTTTTGCATGGCTCATATTTTTTTCTTAACTACTGGAAACGTTAAATATTAGAATGTGGCAACTCTGGATATCAGATCTCCCTCCTTCAAAGGTTTGCTGTTGTTGCTATTTTTAATTGTTTCTTTGTTTAGGATATTGCTGAACTAATTTTGTAGAGTATACATTCTTTTTTATGTTTGCCCAAGGAAATCTCTACATATGGTAGTTTAGTAGTCAGCTAATAATTGGTCACAGATTTTCTTACATGCCTGGAATCTTACATGCCTAGAATCAATAATTCTCTAGCTGTTGACAGTGGATTCTGTGTTTTGGAGCATTCATTCAGTGCTCAGGCCATTTATAGTTATGCTGTAACCTTTACTTCCTGCTTGCACAGAGCCACAGGACAAAGGTGAGGGCCAGAGCCATCTCAGTTGTTTCCAGGCATGTACAAAGCCCTATGTGTTTCTGTAACCTTCTACATTTCCCAAAATATGTCAGAACTCTTCAGAGTCCTCTATGTTCATCAGATTTCCAAGCTTTTCCTTTTAAGGTTTTTGTCATTTTGTTTATTTCAACTGCTTTTGCCACCTCAGACAGCTGCAATATTAAGCAATTTCTGTTGAATGTTTTGATAAACACTTCCAAGAAAAGGCTGTTCATATTGGGAGAGCTCTGAATAAGTCAAATAAAGAGAAGTCTTACAAGTGGGATATTCTGAGGAACTTCCAGACAGGTCAAATAATAAGAGTAATCTTGGAACGTGACTTTGAATGAATTCCCACCTCTTTCTTTCCCTTCCAGTGCCTGCAAGGTCATTTATTTTCAAGTTTCCCATAGAGGTGGGGAGAAGGTACTGGTAATAGTACGGGTTAAAAAAATCACAAAGCTCACTATTCTTTCCAGCAGTTAGCTGTTTTTCCAGAATAAACACTCATCAAATAGTTGCAATTCATTGGTTAGTTTCCAGAATTCTGAAAAAGTTGATTTTGACTTTGTTTTTTGCCAGTGTTCTCATTGCTTTTATGAAGAAGATTTTCAGAGGTCCTTTCACTGCCACTTCTACTAACATCACTCCTTCTTTTCTATTTTTTGTCCAAATCTAGTGGAATTCTCTTATTTACCTCAATTTGTTCTTTCTTGCCTCCTAAAGGCCTCATCTGTAATACTGTCTGCTTTAAACAAATTTTAGGTCTCAGCCTGAAAAAATTGAATTTTAAAAAAGGCTTTCTTTATATCCCTCTTAATATGTTATAATTCTCTATTATAAATTACCATAGAATTGTATGATTTAAGTTACAATCATTGCATTTGAATTTTTTAAAATGTCATTTTTAATTGTAAGGTTGTCAGGTCTGACAGATTGTGATTCACTCCTGTCTTGTTCCATGGATTGTTCCTAGGACTTAGCACAATTCTTTTTTTTTTTTTAATTTTTATTGGAGTATAGTTGATTTACAATGTTGTGTTAGTTTCAGGTGTACAGCAAAGTGAATCAGTTCTACATATACATAGATGCACTCTCTTTTAGGTTCTTTTCCCATGTAGGCCATTACAGAGTATTGAGTAGAGTTTCCTGTGCTGTACAGTAGGTCCTTATAAGCTATCTATTGTATGTATAGTAGTCTGTATATGTCAATCCCAATCTCCCAATTCATCCCTCCAGCCCTCCCGCCTGGTAACCATAAGTTTCTTTTCTACATTTGTGACTCCACTTCTGTTTTGTAAATAAGTTCATTTGTACCATTTTTTTTTTTAGACTCTACATATAAGCGATATCATATGATACTTGTCTTTCTCTGCCTGACTTACTTCACTTAGTATGATAATCTCTAGATCCGTCCATGTTGCTGCAAATGGCATTATTTTGTTCTTTTTATGGCTGAGTAACATTCCGTTGTATATGTGTACCACATCTTTAACCATTCCTCTGTTGATGGACATTTAGGTTAGCACAGTTCTTTAGTGGGTATCATCCAATAAAACAATGAAGCCATGTGAATATAAGAATATTTATTGAGCATTTGTGTAAATATTTAAGTAATACCAGGTTTGTTTGTTTTTTGAGAATTGATTTAATGGTTATTGCAAGGTCTTCTTAAAAACATTATCATCATTATTGCCATCCCTTGCCTTTTTTTTTTTTTCCGTATTAGTCATCCATTTTATACACAACATTGTATACATCTCCATCCCAATCTCCCAGCTCATCCCACCACCACCACCACCACCACCCCACTGCCGCTTTCCCCCTTTGGTGTCCATACATTTGATCTCTACATCTGTGTCTCAACTTCTGCCCTGCAAACAGGTTCATCTGTAACATTGTTCTAGGTTCCACATATATGCATTAATATATGATATTTGTTTTTCTGACTTACTTCACTCTGTATGACAGTCTCTAGATCCATCCACGTCTCTACAAATGACCCAATTCCGTTCCTTTTTATGGCTGAGTAATATTCCATTGCATATATGTATCACATCTTCTTTATCCATTCCTCTGTTGATGGGCATTTAGGTTGCTTCCATGACCTGGCTATTGTAAATAGTGCTGCAATGAACATTGGGATGCACGTAACTTTTTGAATTATGGTTTTCTCTGGGTATATGCCAGGAGTGGGATTGCTGGATCATGTGGTAGTTCTATTTTTAGTTTTTTAAGGAACCTCCATACTGTTCTCCATAGTGGCTGTATCAATTTACATTCCCATCAACAGTGCCAGAGGGTTCCCTTTTCTCCACACCCTCTCCAGCATTTGTTGTTTGTAGATTTTCTGATGATAGCCATTCTAACTGGTGTGAGGTGATACCTCATGTCGTTTTGATTTGCATTTCTCTAATAATTAGTGATGTTGAGCAGCTTTTCATGTGCTTCTTGAATATCTGTATGTCTTCTTTGGAGAAATGTCTATTTAGGTCTTCTGCCCATTTTTGGATTGGGTTATTTGTTTTTTTAATATTGAGCTGCATGAGCTATTTATATATTTTGGAGATTAATCCTTTGTCTGATGATTCATTTGCAACTATTTTCTCCCATTCTGAGGGTTAGATTTTCGTCCTGTTTATGGTTTCCTTTGCTGTGCAAAAGCTGTGAAGTTGCATTAGGTCCCATTTGTTTATTTTTGTTTTTATTTCCATTACTCTAGGAGGTGGATCAAAAAAGATCTTGCTGTGATTTAGATCAAAGAGTGTTCTTCCTATGTTTTCCACTAAGAGTTTTATAGTGTCTGGTCTTACATTTAGGTCTCTAATCCATTTTGAGTTTATTTTTGTGTATGGTGTTAGGGAGTGTTCTAACTTCATTCTTTTACATGTAGCTGTCCAGTTTTCCCAGCACGACTTATTGAAGAAACTGTCTTTTCTCCATTGTATATCCTTGCCTCCTTTGTCATAGACTAGTTGACCACAGGTGCGTGGGTTTATATCTGGGCTTTCTATCTTGTTCCATTGATCTATATTTCTGGTTTTGTCCCAGTACCATATTGTTTTGATTACTGTAGCTTTGTAGTATAGCCTGAAGTTAGGGAGTCTGATTCCTCCAGCTCTGTTTTTTTACCTCAAGACTAATTTGGCTATTTCAGTTCTTTTGTGTCTCCATACAGATTTTACGATTTTTTTGTTCTACTTATGTAAAAAATGCCATTGATAATTTGATAGGGATTGCATTGACT
Source organism: Phocoena sinus (assembly GCF_008692025.1). Classification (NCBI taxonomy): domain Eukaryota; kingdom Metazoa; phylum Chordata; class Mammalia; order Artiodactyla; family Phocoenidae; genus Phocoena; species Phocoena sinus. The sequence continues at coordinate 3,611,558 of NC_045783.1, forward strand.
CTGTAGATTGCTTTGGGTAGTATACTCATTTTCACAATATTGATTCTTCCAGTCCAAGAACATGGTATATCTCTCCATCTGTTGGTATCATCTTTAATTTCTTTCATCATGGCGTATAGTTTTCTGCATATAGGTCTTTTCTCTCCCTATGTAGGTTCATACCTAGGTATTTTATTCTTTTTTTGCAATGGTAAATGGGAGTGTTTCCTTAATTTCTCTTACAGATTTTTCATCATTAGTGTACAGGAATGCAAGAGATTTCTGTGCATTAATTTTGTATCCTGCTGCTTTACCAAATGCATTGATTACCTCTTGTAGTTTCAGGTAGCATCTTTAGGATTTTCTGTGTATAGTATCATGTCATCTGCAAACAGTGACAGTTTTACTTCTTCTTTTCCAACCTGTATTCCTTTTATTCCTTTTTCTTCTCTGATTGCCGTGGCTAGGACTTCTAAAACTATGTTGAATAAGAGTGGTGACAGTGGGCATCCTTGTCTTGTTCCTGATCTTAGAGGAAGTGCTTTCAGTTTTTCACCATTGAGAATGATGTTTGTTGTGGGTTTGTCATACATGCCTTATTATGTTGATGTAGGTTCTCTCTATGCCCACTTTCTGGAGAGTTATCATAAATTGGTGTTGAATTTTGTCAAAAGCTTTTTCTGCATCTATTGAGATGATCATATGGTTTTTATTCTTCAATTTGTTAATATGGTGTGTCACATTGATTGATTTGTGTATATTGAAGAATACTTGCATCTCCGGGATAAATCCCACTTGATCATGGTGTATGATCCTTTTAATGTGTTGTTGGTTTCTGTTTGCTAGTATTTTGTTGAGGATTGTTGTATTTATATTCATCAGTGATATTGGTCTGTAATTTTCTTTTTCTGTAGTATCTTTGTTTTGTTTTGGTGTCCTGGTGATGGTGGCCTCATAGAACGAGTTTGGGAGTTTTCCTTCCTCTGGAACTTTTTCGAAGAGTTTGAGAAGGATTGGTGTTAGCTCTTCTCTAAATGTTTGGTGAAATTCACCTGTGAAGCCATCTGGTCCTAGACTTTTGTTTGTTGGAAGATTTTTAATCACAGTTTCAATTTCATTACTTGTGATTGGTCTGTTCATATTTTCTATTTCTTCCTGGTTCAGTCCTTAAAGTTTATACTTTTCTTAGAATTTGTCCATTTCTTCCAGGTTGTCCATTTTATTGGCATAGAGTTGCTTGTAGTAGTCTCTTAGGATGCTTTGTATTTCTGCGGTGTCTGTTTTAACTTCTCCTTTTTCATTCCTAATTTTATTGATTCGAGTCCTCTCCCTCTTTTGCTTGATGAGTCTGGCTAATGGTTTATCAGTTTTGTTTATCTTCTCAGAACCAGCTTATAGTTTTATTGATCGTTGCTATAGTTTTCTTTGTTTCTATTTCATTTATTTCTTCTCTGATCTTTATGATTTCTTTCCTTCTGCTAACTTTGGGTTTTGTTTGTTCTTCTTTATATAGTTCCTTTAGATGTAACGTTAGACTGTTTATTTGAGATATTTCTTGTTTCTTGGGGTAGGCTTCTATAGTTATAAACTTCCCTTTTAGAACTGGTGTGCTGCATGCCATAGGTTTTGGATTGTCGGGTTTGCATTGTCATTTGTCTCTAGATATTTTTTGATTTCCTCTTTGATTTCTTCAGTGATCTCTTGGTTATTTAGTAACGTATTGTTTAACCTCCATTATGTTTGTGAGTTTTACGTTCTTTTCCCCCGTAATTGATTTCTAATCTCATAACGTTGTGGTCAGAAAAGATCCTTGATATGATTTCAATTTTCTTAAATTTTCTGAGGCTTGATTTGTGACCCAAGATATGCTCTATCTAGGAGAATGTTCCGTGAGCAGTTGAGAAGAAAGTGTAATCTGTTCTTTTTGGATGGAATGTCCTCTAAATGTCAATTAAATCTGTCTGGTCTGTTGTGTCATTTAAAGCTTGTATTTCCTTGTTAATTTTCTGTTTGGATGATCTGTCCATTGGTGTATGTGAGGTGTTAAAGTCCCCCATTATTATTGTGTTACTGTCGATTTCCTCTTTTATAGCATTAGCTGTTGCCTTATGTACTGAGGTGCTTCTATGTTGGGTGCATATATATTTATAATTGTTACATCTTCTTCTTGGATGGATCCCTTGATCATTATATAGTGTCCTTCCTTGTCTCTTGCAACATTCTTTATTTTAAAGCCTAGTTTATCTCATATGAGTATTGCTACTCCAGCTTTCTTTTGATTTCCATTTGCATGGTATATCTTTTTCCATCCCCTCACTCAGCCTGTATGTGTCCCTAGGTTTGAAATGGGCCCCTTGTAGACAGCATATATATGGTTCTTGTTTTTGTCCCCATTCAGCAAGGCTGTGTCTTTTGGTTGGAACATTTAATGCATTCACATTTAAGGTAATTATTGATACGTATGTTCTTATTACCATTTTCTTAATTGTTTTGGGTTTTTGTAGGTCCTTGTCTTCTCTTGTGTTTCCCACTTAGAGAAGTTCCTTTAGCATTTGTTGTAGAGTTGGTTTGGTGATGCTGAATTCTCTTAGCTTCTGCTTGTCTGTAAACTGTTGATTTCTCCATCGAATCTGAATGAGATCTTCGCCGGGTAGAGTAATCTTGGTTGTAGGTTTTTCCCTTTCATCACTTTAAATATATCATGCCACTCCCTTCTGGCTTGTAGAGTTTCTGCTGAGAAATCAGCTGTTAACCTTATGGGAGTTCCTTGTATGTTATTTGTCATTTTTCCCTGCTGCTTTCAATAATTTTCCTTTGTCTTTAGTTTTTGCCAATTTGATTACTACATGTCTCGGCATGTTTCTCCTTGGATTTTTCCTGTATGGTACTCTCTGTGCTTCCTGGACTTGGGTGGCTGTTTCCTTTCCCATGTTAGGGAAATTTTTGACTATAATCTCTTCAAATATTTTCTCGGGTCCTTTCTCTCTCTCTTCTTCTGGGACCCCTATAATGCAAATGTTGTTGCGTTTAGTATTGTTCCAGAGGTCTCTTAGGCTGTCTTCATTTCTTTTCATTCTTTTTACTTTATTGTGTTCCACAGCAGTGAATTCTACCATTCTGTCTTCCAGGTCACTTGTCCTTTCTTCTGCCTTAGTTATTCTGCTATTGATTCCTTCTGGTGTATTTTTCATTTGAGTTATTTTATTGTTCATCTCTGTTTGTTCTTTAATTCTTGTAGGTCTCTGTTAAACATTTCTTGCATCTTCTCGATCTTTGCCTCCATTCTTTTTCTGAGGTCCTGGATCATCTTCACTATCATTATTCTGAATTCTTTTTCTGGAAAGTTGCCTATCTTCACTTCATTTAGTTGTTTTTTGGGGGTTTTATCTTGTTTCTTCATCTGGTACATAGCCCTCTGCCTTTTCATCTTGTCTATCTTTCTATGAATTTGGTTTTGTTCCACAGGCTGCAGGATTGTAGTACTTCTTGCTTCTGCTCTCTGACCTCTGGTGGATGAGGCTATCTAAGAGACTTGCAGAAGTTTCCTGATGGGAGGGACTGGTGGTGGGTAGAGCTCAATACCAGATTTTTAACACTATATGTCCGATCATTTATTGGTTAAATGATTAAAATTGGCATGCATTTGGGACAAATCTGGATTGTATGATGTTTTAGTTGGTGATCTTTGGGGGGAGCATGATATGTGTAGCAACTCCATTGTTATTCTTCATATAAAAGTTATTACGAAAAATCTCTGTACATTTTACTAACTAGACACACAGGTCAAGGGGGACATTAACCTTTGTTTTTCTTATTCTTGGAATCTCACATATTTCTTATAAGACAGTTTCAACTGGCAAATTCCCAAAACGCAGATATTATTCTTAGATTTCTCCTTTCTACATCCCAACATTTACCAGTATAAAATTAAGAGGGAATTCATAGTAGGATAAAAAATGCCTCAGAATATATATTTTTTGGAACTTTTCTTTCTAAGTAAAGTGTACAATGTTTAGCAAAGAGTAAATTCTTTATGAGGGAACAGAATTAGCCTTAAGAATGTAATGTATTTAGGTCATATTGTTACAGTAAAATAAAAAGGGTAATGAAGATCTTTGCTGCTTTGTGTTAAGTGATTTTTATTACCAAGTCATTTTTAGCATAGCTTTATAGTAGAATTTTGTTTGTTTATTTCAGGTGGGCAGATTTTGGGCACTCTTTCAAAGATTCACAATCACCTTCTCTTTAATGCTGTATTATACATGTGGATCCTAGGCACATTTTAATTCCCAATAAATTGGAAGATAAATTTGAAGATTACCAATGCTGTTTTCTTGATTTCTAACTGCATTGTCTAAATTGAGCGAACATATCATGCTGCCTTGAAAGCAAGAGGTTGATTTTCATGGTATAAATAATTCTGTTCTTACGTATTATGGGAGATTATTCCCATGTTGTCCATCATAGGACATGATTGAAAATAGCATTCAAATGAGTTACTAAAATTTACAAGGGAGATATTATACCCAAAGCAGTAAGGGATCTGTCTTTTTTCTACTTCCCAGTTGCCATAAGTGGACTCATGGAAACTATTCCTCATCAGGAATAGTATATCAGGTCCTTTAAAAAAATAATTTACTAACGTTTACTGTGATTGCATAGTATATAAATCATAAGTGGGTTTAGAGGTAGACAGAAAATGTTGACCCAACCCAATAATTGGGTCCAAAAAATTATACTACAAAAAAATGAAATCAGAAAATCATAAAAATATGATCCAGGACATGAAACAACATCTTGGAAGTCTAGAACTAATAGATAATTGTTCAGAATGAATTTGAGACTTTAGATAAGTCAGTCGAACAAAATAATGTCAGCTGTCTGTCAATAGCCGTAGTTGAGTAAGAGTATTAATGATTAAAATTCCTCTTAAATCTCTTTGGAGACACTCAGAGTAAGAATAAGGCTTTTCCTGCTTATTCTCTGCTGTCACATTTAGTGCTTCAGAACTTCCATCTGCTTTTCAGTTAATTCACTCACAGATTTAGCAGTATCTTGCACTTCACAGTTTTAGAAGTGTAAAGTGTATGGGGGGGGCGGAGTCAAGATGGTGGACTAGGAGAATGCAGAATTTGCATCTCTTCACAACAAGGGCACCTACCAGGCACTGTTGGGGGACCATGGGCACCTAAGGGGACGGGAGGAACCCCCAGTGACTGGGTGGGACATTGGGCATGGGGGGGAGTAAGGAGGGAGAAGTGGATGCTGGGTGGGTCTGGCGCCCCTGAGGGGTGGCTGGAGGAGGGGAAGGGATCCCACGCCCGAAGCGGGAAATGGGGGAACAATTGGGAGGACAGAGGATCAAAATGGAGCATGGCCCGGTTTCCCCTGCCCACTTGGACCCCCAGGAACCTGCTGAGGTCCTGGGCCTGATCCTCTGCCCACCAAGGCCCCGTCCAGCCACGCGGATACCAAGGGAGAGGGAGGGAGGGAAGGGGGAGCAAAAGTAAAGGCCGGACCGACAGGACAAGCACTCCAGAGGGGCGGCTGGGGGAGGGGAGGAGTTCCTAGACCCAGCAGGACCCTCCCATGGTTAGGGCTCCAGTGGGGATGGGGGAGACCCACGGGTAGACTGGGGGGTGTAGAGCAATGGAAGCGAATGGGTCCAATGCTTTCCCTGTCCACTCAGGCACTGGGGAGCCTGTTGGGCTCCCGGGCCTAATCCTCTGCCCTCGCAGCCTCCCCCTTGCTGTGCAGAGCCTACGCCCCATCCCCGCAGTGCCCCACGTCTACACTCGGAGACCCCCTCTGAGAGCCCCTCCAACTGGGCTGGACCTAAACCCCACCCACACACCCTCACCCAGGGCCCTACCCCTAAACTCTGGAGGCACCCCTTTGGACTGCTGCCTAACCCCTTCTGCACAGATTCTAAACAAAGGCACCACCCACGCTTGAATGACGTCCTGCCTAGGCCCCGCCCCCAAGGCCTTTCCTGCTGCTTGTGTCCTAATCCTAGGCCCCGCCCCAAGCTCAAACTTACCCGGCTTCTCCCCCACACCCGCCTAGGCCCTGCCCCACCATAAACCCCCGCCCTGCCTACATTCCACCCCTCCCGCCTTAACTCTGCCCCTGATAGCCAAGGCTTTTTTTTTCTTTCTTTTCCTCTTAGATTGGGGTTGTGTTTTACCTTGGTGATCCATTTATATTTTTATTTTTTCTGATAATTCTTTTATTTTTATAATTTTATTTTGTTCTTTATACTTAGTTTTTCTTATACTCCTTTTGACTTCTTCCCTGTTTTTTGTTTTTTTTTTTTTCTGTAGAGGTTTTGTTTTACCTTGTTGCAGTTGCTTCAATTATATTTTTATTTTTCCTAATATATATTTTATCTTTCTAGTTGTATTTTATCCTTTGTTATTGTACAGATCCTTTTTTTTTTGCCACGCCACACAGCTTGCGAGATCTGGGTTCCCTGCTGGAGGTCAGGCCTGAGCTCCTGTGGTGGGAGCGCTGAGTCCAAACTGCTGGACTAACAGAGAACCTCAGACCCCAGGGACTATTAATCTGAGTGCAGCCTCCCGGTGGTCTGCATCTTGGCACCAAGACCCAGCTCTACCTAACTGCCTGCAAACTCCAGTGCTGCACACCTCAGACCAAACAACCAGTAATACAGCCCCACCCATCAAAAAGGCAAAAAAATGAAATGACAAAATAATATGTTACAGGCAAAGGAGCAAGGTAAAAGCCTACAAGACCAAATAAATGAAAATGAAATAGACAACCTACCTGAAAAAGAATTCAGAGTAATCATAGTAAAGATGATCCAAAATCTTGTAAATAGAATCAAGAAAATACAAGAAATGTTTAACAAATATCTAGAAGAACTAAAGAGCAAACAAAGAGTGATAAACAACACAATAACTGCAATTAAAAATAGTCTAGAAGGAATCAATAGCAGAATAACTGAGGCAGAAGAACGGCTATGTGAGCTGCAAGATAAAATAGTGGAAATAACTGCCAGGGAGCAGAATAAAGAAAAAAAAATGAAAAGAATTGAGGACAGTCTCAGAGACCCATGGGACAACAGTAAACTCACCAACATTCTAATTATAGGGGTCCCAGAACAGGATAAAAAAAGAAAGGATCTGAGAAAATATTTGAAGAGATATAGTCAAAAACTTCCCTAACATGAGAAAGGAAATAGTCAACCAAGTCCAGGAAGTGCAGAGAGTCCCATACAGGATATACCCAAAGAGAAACATGCCAAGATACATATTAATCAAACTATCAAAAATTAAATACAAAGAAAAAATATTAAAAGCAGCAAGGGAAAAGCAACAAATTACATACAAGGGAATCCCCATAAGGTTAACAGCTGATCTTTCAGCAGAAACTCTGCAAGCCAGAAGGGAGTGGCAGGACATATTTAAAGTGATTAAAGGGAAAAAACTGCAGCCAAGATTACTCTACCCAGCAAGGATCTTATTCAGATTTGACAGAGAAATCATACGCTTTAAAGACAAGCAAAAGCTGTGAGAATACAGCACCACCAAACCAGCTTTACAACAAATGCTAAAGGAACTTCTCTAAGCGGGAAACACAAGAGTAGAAAAAGACCCACAGAACCAAACCCAAATCATAAGAAAATGGTAATAGGAATATACATATCGATAATCAACTTGAATGTAACTGGATTAAATGCTCCAACCAAAAGACATAGAGTGGCTGAATGGATACAAAAACAAGACCCTTATATATGCTGTCTACAAGAAACCCACTTCAGACCTAGGGACACATAAAGACTGAAAGTGAGGGGATGGAGAAAGGTACTCCATGCAAATGAAAATCAAAAGAAAGCAGAGTAACAATACTCAAATCAGGTAAAATAGACTTTAAAATAAAGAGTGTGAGAAGAGATAATGAAGGACACCACATAATGATCAAGGGATCAATCCAAGAAGGAAACATAGATATTAGAAATATTTATGCACCCAACATAGGAGCACCTCAATACATAAGGCAAATGCTAACAGCCATAAAAGGAGAAATCGACAGTAATAGTGGGGGACTTTAACACTCCACTTACACCAACAGACAGATCATCCAGACAGAAAATAAATAAGGAGACACAAGCTTTAAATGACACAATACACCACATAGACTTAATCAATATTTTTAGGACATTCCACCAGAAAGCAGAAGAATACACTTTCTTCTCAAGTGCACATGGAGCATTCTCCAGAATAGATCAAATCTTGGGTCACAAATCAAGCCGTGGAAAATTTAAGAAAATTGAAATCATATCAAGCATCTTATCCGACCACAAAGCTATGAGATTAGAAATCAATTACAGGAGAAAAACAGTAAAAAATACAAACACATGGAGGCTAAACAGTGTGCTGCTAAATAACCAAGAGATCACTGAAGAAATCAAAGAAGAAATAAAAAAATACCTAGAAACAAATGAAAATGACAACATGACTATCCAAAACCTATGGGATGCAGCAAAAGCAGTTCTAAGAGGGAAGTTCATAGCAATTCAAGCTCACCTCAAGAAACAAGAAAAATTTCGAGTAAACAATCTAACCTTACACCTAAAGCAACTAGAACAAGAAGAACAAAGAAAACCCAAAATTAGCAGAAGGAAAGAAATCATAAGGATGAGAGCAGAAATAAATGAAATAGAAACAAAACTATAGCAAAGATCAATACAACTAAAAGCTGGTTCTTTGAGAAGATAAACAAAATTGATAAACCTTTAGCCAGACTCATCAAGAAAAAAAGGGAGAGGACTCAAATGAATAAAATTAGAAATGAAAAAGGAGAGATTACAACTGACACTGCAGAAATACAAAAGATCATAAGAGACTACTACAAGCAACTATATGCCAATAAAATGTGCAACCTGGAAGAAATGGACAAATTCTTGGAAAAGTGCAACCTGCCAAGATTGAACCAGGAAGAATTAGAAAATATAAACAGAACTATCACAGGCTTCACAGGCGAATTCTATCAAACATTTAGAGAAGAGTTACCCCTATCCTTCTCAAACTCTTCCAAAAATTGCGGAGGGAGGAACACTACCAAACTCGTTGTACAAGGCCACCTTCACCCTGACACCCAAACCAAAGCTATCACAAAAAAAGAAAAGTATAGACCAGTATCACTGATGAACATAGATGCAAAAATCCTCAACAAAATACTAGCAAACAGAATCCAGCAACACATTAAAGGGATCGTACACCATGATCAAATGGTATTTATTCCAGGGATGCAAGGATTCTTCAATATGCGTAAAACAGTCAATGTGATACAGCATATTAACAAATGAAAGAATGAAAACCATATGATCATCTCGGTAAATGAAGAAAAAGCTTTTGACAAAATTCAACACCCATTTATGAAAAAACGTCTCCAGAAAGTGGACATAGAGGGAACCTACCTCAACATAATAGAAGCCATATACGACAACCCACAGCAGAGATCATTCTCAATGGTGAAAAGCAAATCATTTCCTCTGCGTTTAGGAGCAAAACAAGGAGGTCCACTCTTGCCACTATTATTCAACATAGTATTGGAAGTCCAAGCCACAGCAGTCGGAGAAGAAAAAGGAATACAAATTGGAAAAGAAGAAGTAAAACTGTCACTGTTAGCCAATGATGTGATACTACACATAGAAAATCCTAAAGATGCCACCAGAAAACCACTAGAACTAAACAATGCATTTGGTAAGGTTGCAGGATACAAAATTAATGCACAGGAATCTATTGCATTCCTCTACACTAACAATGAAAAATCAGAAAGAGAAATTAAGGAAACAATCCCATTTACCGTAACAACAAAAAGAATAAAATACCTAGGAATAAACCTACCTAAGGAGGCAAAAGACCTGTACTCAGAAAATTATAAAACACTGATGAAAGAAATCAAAGATAACATAAACAGATGGAGAGATATACCATGCTCCTGTATTGGAAAAATCAATATTGTGACGATGACTACACTATGCAAAGCAATCTACAGGTTCAGTGCAGTCCCTATGAAATTACCAATGGAATTTTTCACAGAAGTAGAACAAGAAATTTTATACTTTGTGTGGAAACACAAAAGACCCCGGATAGCCAAAGGAATCTTAAGAAAGAAAAACAACTGGAGGAATCAGGCTTCCAGACTTCAGACTATACTACAAAGCTACAGTAATCCAGACAGTATGGTACTAGCACAAAAAACAGAAATATAGATCAATGGAAGAGGATAGAAAGCCCAGAGATAAACCCACGCATATAGGGTCACCTTATCTTTGACACAGGAAGCAAGAATATACAATGGAGAAAAGACAGCGTCTTCAATAAGTGGTGCTGGGAAAAATTGATAGCTACATGTAAAAGAATGAAATTAGAACACTCCCTAATACCATACACAAAAATAAACTCAAAATGAATTCAAGACCTAAATGTAAGACCAGACACTGTAAAACTCTTAGAGGAAAACATAGGCAGAACACTCTATTACATAAATCACAGCAAGATCCTTTTTGAACCACCTCCTAGAGTAAGGGAAATAAAAGTAAAAATAAATAAATGGGACCTAATGAAATTTAAAAGCTTTTGCACAACAAAGGAAACCATAAACAAGACGAAAAGACAGCCCTCAGAATGGGAGAAAATATTTGCAAACGAAGCAGCTGACAAAGGATTAATCTCCAATATATACAAGCAGCTCATGCAGATCAATATCAAAAAAAACAAACCAATCCAAAAATGGGTAGAAAATCTGAATAGACATTTCTCCAAAGAAGACATACAGATGGCCAACAAATGCATGAAAAGATGCTCAACATCACTAATCATTAGAGAAATTAAAATCAAAATCATATTGAGGTATCATCTCACACTGTTCAGAATGGCCATTATCAAAAAATCTACAAACAATAAATACTGGAGAGGGTGTGGAGAAAAGGGACCCCTCTTGCACTGTTGATGGGAATGTAAATTGATACAGCCACTATGGAGAACAGTATGGAGGTTCCTTAAAAAACTAAAAATAGAACTACCATATGACCCAGCAATCTCACTACTGGGCGTATACCCTGAGAAAACCGTAATTCAAAAAGAGACATGTACCACAATGTTCATTGCAGCTCTATATTTACAATAGCCAGGATATGGAAGCAACCTAAGTGTCCATAGACAGATGAATGGATAAAGAAGATGTGGCACATATATACAATGGAATATTACTCAGCTATATAAAGGAATGAAATTGAGTTATTTGTAGTGAGGTGGATGGACCTAGAATCTGTCATACAGAGTGAAGTAAGTCAGAAAGAGAAAAGCAAATACCATATGCTGACACATATATGCTGAATTTTCAAAAGCAGTCCTGGTGAACCTAGTGGCAGGGCAGGAATAAAGATGCAGACATAGAGAATGGACTTGAGGGCACATCAGGAGAAGGGAAAGCTGGGATGAAGTGAGAGAGTAGCATTGACACACATACCCTACCAAATGTAAAATGGATGTCTAGTGGGAAGCTGCTGCATAGCACAAGCAGATCAACTCAATGCTTTATGACGACCTAGAGGGATGGTGTAGGGAGAGTGGGAGGGAGGCTCTAGAGGGCGGGGATATGGGGATGTATATATACATATGGCTGTTTCACTTTGTTATCCAGCAGAAACTAACACAACATTGTGAAGCATTTATACTCCAATAAAGATGTGGAAAAAAAAACATTGTAAGGGTATCAGGGGACATTTATTCCAGCTAATTTTCTTACAGTTGAGGACAGAATAAGTGATTAATATAAAGTCTAAAACTAATTACTGGAAAACTAAGACTAGAATTCAATTTCCTTTACTTGAAAGTCTAATATTTTTTCATATCATTAAAAATTTTTTCAATAACAACTGTCTTAAGATTTTTCCTATACTTTTAGTCTTCTGGAATTTGTAAGTGTGATAATATATATAATTATTATATTGATTTTTTATCTTCTTATTTTTGTTGCTTCCCAAATTATGACATTTAGTCTTGCCTGAAAGCATAGTCATTTGTTCCAGGAAGAAAATCCACAAATGACCCCACTCTCCTTAAACCATGGTGGGGTGCATAGGGGTTTAAGAGGCTGCACTCTGCCAGTTTATCTAAACTCTTCACTGAGCCATTATTGCTAGGTACCCTGTGGAGTGAGAAAGGTACCTTGCAAGATGCTGGAGAGTGGCAGCGACTCTCTTCTGTGGCTCACTCTAGCGTACATTGAGCAAGAGTTCTCTTCTCATAGATGCTCAAAAATATAATTCACTTGCTCTCTGAGAATTCTTGTTGCCCCCAGCTGATTAAGTGAATCTCTGCTATGGGATAAAACTAGCTCAGAAGTTATTTTTTAAAAATTTCCAATTCTACAGTTTAATAAATCCTTCAGGCCATATTTTTTCCTTTCAAGGCAAAGCTTTTGCTACTCAGAAACCTCTTCACAAATTTTAAAAATCTTTATTGTGGTATAATATGTATAGAATAAATTCAGCTGTTTCAAGGGTATAATTTAATAAATTTTTGTACATTTACTGAAGGTGTGACTATCAACACAGTCCAATTTTAGAACATTTTCATTAACCTAGAAGCATCCCTTATGCCAACTTGCATTCAATCCCATCCCCCACTGTCTAGATTCAGGCAACTCTAAGTTCTGTTTCTAAATATTTCTCTTTTCTAGATAATTCATATCAGTAGAATCACACAATATGTGGTCTTTTGCATCTGGCTTCTTTCACTTAGTGTAATGTTCTTTAGGTTATTACAGACATTCTGATAGGAATTGCATAATATCTATAGATCAACTTGGACACAACTGCTATCTTAATAACTTTAATATCTTAACTTTTATATATTAATAACTGTTTCTAATTAATGTGAATTTTCTCTTTACCGAGATCTTCTTCTTTGCAATAATGTTTTCTAGTTTTCAGTGTAAAAATTTTGAACTTAAAAAAAATGTACTTCTAAGAATTTTATACTTCATGATACTTGATTATGGAATTGTTTTAATTTCAAATTATTCTTTCCTGGTGTATAGAAATGTAATAGATTCAATTTTTAAATATTTGGTTGATTCACAAATGCATTAATCTGTGCCTTAGCTTGCTTTCTGGGAAGACTTTTAATTATTAAATCAATTCTTTTACTTTTTAAACTTACTTTACTTAGGTTTATTCAGATTTGAGTTAGTTTCAGTAATTGAGTCTTTCTAAAAATATTATTTAGCTTATGTCAGCTTTATACACTTATTAGGACTTGTTTTATATTTTACATGTGGTTCATAATAGGGAATGTGGTACCATTACTTTGTGCTGGGATTGTAAATTATAATATATGTCTATATGCTTTAAGACCATAAAACAATATATACACATATTGTTTCATGGAATTGCTGTATAAATCTGTTGAGAAACAAGAGAAGTATGCAATTGTGCTGTATTTTATATTCATTTACATAACTGCATTTACCAGTGCTATGTGCTTTTTCATGTGAGTTCCAGTTAGTTTCTGGTATCTCTTGCCTTCAGCCTAAAGAGCTTCTTTTAGTATTTATCATAAAGCAGGTCTGTCAGCAACAGATTTCCTCAGCATTCATTTATCTCTGAAATGCTTTGTTTTACCTTAATTTTTGAGATAGTATTTTTATGGAGGAATAGTTGACTTACAATGTTATATTAGTTTAAGGTGTACAAAATAGTCACTCGATATATTTATAGATTATACTCTAAAGTTATTGTAAAACATTGGCTCTATTTCCTGTGCTGTACTTATATCCTTGTATCTTATTTATTTTATACATAGAAGTTTTTACACTTAATCTCTTACTCCCATCTTTCCCCTTCTCCCATCTGTCTCCGCACTGGTAACCACTAGTTTGAGTCTGTATCTGTGTTTCTGTTTTGTTATATTCATTTGTTTCTGTAATTTTTTTGGATTTTACATATGCATGAAAACATACTGTATTTGTCTCTCTCTGTCTGACTTATTGCCCTATGCACCCTCCACATCTATTCATGTTGTTGCAAATGACAAACTTTCCTTTTTTATGGCTGAGTATTATTCCACATTACTTTATCAGTTCATATGTTGATGGACATTTAGGTTGTATCCATATTTTGTCTATTATAAATAATGCTGCTGTGAACTTTGGGGTCCATATATCTTTTCAAATTAGTGTTTTGTTTGCTTCAGATATATACTCAGGAGGGGAATTTCTGAGTCACATGGTAGTACAATTTTAGTTTTTTGAAGATTCGCCATACTGTTTTCCATAGTGGCTGCACTAATTTACAGTCCTTTCAACAGTGTGCTAGGGTTCCCTTTCCTCTGCGTCCTTGCCAACAATTTGTTATTTATTGTCTTTTTAACTAAACATTTCTGCCAGGTGTGAGGTGATATCTCATTGTGGTTTTGATGTGCGTTACCCAGATGATTAGTAATATTGAGCATCTTTTCATGGCAATCTGTATGTATTCTTTGAAAAAATGTCTATTCAGGCCATCTGCCCATTTTTTATTGGGCTGTTTGTTTTTTTGATATTGAATTGTATGAGCTGTTAGTATATTTTTGATATTAACCCCCTATCAGTCATATTATTTGAAAATACCTTCTCTCATTCAGTATGTTGTCTTTTCATTTTGTTGGTGATTTCCTCTGTTGTGAAAAACCTCTTAAGTTCAGTTAGGCCCCATTGTTTATTTTTGCTTCTGTTTACCTTGCCTGAGGAGACAAATCTAAAAAAATATTTTTAGGACTTATGTCAAAGAGTGTACTACTGCCTATGTTTTCTTTTAGGAGTTTTATGTTTTTCAGTTATACATTTAGGTCTTTAATTAGGTCTTTTAAGAGGGGCTAGAGCCAGAGCAAGGAGTCTATTTTACATATGGTGTGAGAAAATATTAGTGATTTAAGTTTAAACACATTCTAAAAGGTCTCCATTTTTACTCCTCCTCCCACATTTTATGTCATGTTTTAATGTCATGTTTTATGTATTTATGCCTGTCCCTTAACTGTTTATTGTAGTTATATTTGATTTTACAATTTTTGTCTTTTAAGCTTCACAGTAGCTTATTTAAGTGGTTGATCCATAGCCTTTACAATATATTTCCCTTTACCCAGGTGACTTTTTCCTTCCTATATTTCTTATCTCTTTTTATATCCTTTTTCCACTTAAAGAAGACTTTTTAACGTTTCTTGTAAAGTCAGTTTAGTGGCGATGAACTATTTTAGTTTTTGCTTGTCTGGGGAGCTCTTTATGTCTCCTTCAATTCTGAATGATAACCTTGCAGAGTAGAGTATCCTAGATTATAGTTTTATTTTTTTTCAGCATTTTAATTAGATTGTGCCACTCCCTTCTGGCCTGCAAAGTTACTGCTGAAAATCAGCTTCTAGCCCAATGAGGGCTCCTTTGTATGTGACTCTGTTTTTCCCTTGCTGACTTTAAAATTATTTCTTTAACTTTGCCATTTTAATTGTGATATGTTTTGGTGTGGGTCTGTTTGGGTTCATTTTGTTTGAGACTCCCTGTGCTTCCTGGTCCTGGATATTTGCTTTCTCTCTCCAGTTAGGGAAGTTTTCAGCCTTAATTTTATCAAATACATTTTCTGCCCTTTTTTCTCTTCTTTTTCTGGGTCCCCCTATAATGCTAATGTCAGTATGCTTGATGTTGTCCCAGACCTTCTTTAAACTCTTCTCATTAAATTTTTGTTTGCTTTTTGCTGGTCTGATTGGATGATCTCCACTATTCTATCTTCCATGTCATTTATGCATTCTTCTATGTCATCTAATCTGCTGTTAATTTTAGTGTATTTTTTATCTCAATTATTGTATTCTTCAGATCTGACTGGTTCTTTTCCATATTTTCTAGTTCTTCTTTGAAGTTCTCACTGTGTTCATCTATTGTTTTCTTGAGTTCAATTTACATTGTTATTACTATTGCTTTGAACTTTTTCTCAAGTAAATTATTTCTTTCTGCTTCATTAGAGTGCTTTTCCTGGAGTTTTGTCTTGTTCTTTGGTTTGAAATATATTCCTCTGTCTTCTTGTTTTGTTTTACTTTCTCTGTTTGTGTCTATGAAATTAGGTGAAACAGTTAACCCATTCCAGTCTTGAATGCATGTTCTTGTGTGTGGCAATCTTATGCAGTCTGCATGTGCCCAGTGGCTTTGGTGGGAGAGGTGGCTCTGAAGTGAGCTGTCATAGGCCGTCTCTTCTCCCAGTGTTCTCTGGCAGCCATTGCCTTGGTGAGAGGTAGGGCTGGAGTCAGAGGGGCTAGAGCCAGAGCAAGGTGTCAGCCAGGGCTTCTCCCTGGCATGATTTCAGTCTCTGTGTTGTTTGGAGGTATGGATGGAGCCTGAGGGCTTGGGGCCATACTTCTGTGCTGGCCTCTTTTTCTTCAGTGCTTGTGCACTGGGTAGAGGCATGGTTGTGGCTCAAGGAATTGCAGCTGTGCTTCTGAGCCGGCTGTTTTTTCCCAGGTGCATGTGTGTATGTGCCACAGTGATGGCAGTCTTTGCTGTGGCTGGAAGCAGGACTGGGGCCCGAGCTAACTCTTCTCTTTCCCTGGTGTATGTGTGCATGTTGGCAACGGCGGTCTCTGTCTCAGCAAGGAGCAGTGTTGGAGCAAGAGGGGTTGGAGCGGGAGCCTGGTGAGGGCTGTGGTGTGTGCTGAGGTGGTCCTGGCTGGCCAAGCAGTTCAAGCAGAATCAAGCAGTTCTCAATCTGCTGCCTCTGCGCTGGGACTGGGATCAAGCAGGTCTGCATGTGCACTGCTTAAGAGTGGAGTCTTGGTTTCTTATAGCCCTCTGGTAAGGCCCACTTGTTTTTAAACCAGCTAAGGGGGGCTTGTCTTTCTGGTGTTGTACCCCAGGGGTGGCATGACTGATAGGGAACTCGAAGCCCTTGCTCCTTAGGGAGGATCCCTGAGCCTCCTCTTCTTGTGCACCCACTGGGGGTGTGGGTCCCAACTATGTCACTCACCTCCCCTCCTGCTGCATTCCATGTTATTCTTTCATTACAGCCTTGGTTTCCGACGAGCTGTTCTGCTAGTTTTCAGGTTGTTCTCAGCAAGTTACTGTATATGTAGTTGTAGCTTTTATGTGTTCACAGAGGGAGGTGAGCTCAGGGTCTTCCTACTCCACCCTCTCGATCTCACCCCCTTAACCTTCCTTTTAAAATGCACTGTTTATTGTGATTTATCATCTATGTATGCCAGCAACTCCAGTATGCCTCATAGTCAGAACATCAGCATCCTCCCTTACACCTGTTCTGCCAGTTTCAAAACTCTCCTGTTAGTCTCCTTAAGTGTGTTTCTACAAAAATAGGTATAGATAGGTAGGTAGGTAGATAGAGAGAGAGAGAGAGAGAGAGAGAGAGAGAGAGAGAGAGACAAGATCAAACTGGTAGTTTCTTCTGTGTGTCCGTCACTGAGACTGACACCATTTTCTGCAGATGATTCTTGAATTTGATCTTCTGTGATGTTATTATCTTTATCATCTGACACAAAAGAGTTTCTAATTTATAGTTCTTAATTGAAAACATAAAATATTAAATGGAAGTGTTATGTATTAATGGGGCAAGTGTCTGACCTTACTGTAATGCTATAAATTTATTTTAAACTTAAAATTTAAGTGATATTGAATTAAAGGAATCTAAAAAAAAAAATATTTATCTTATATATAAAATCATATACATTTATGTATAATAACTGTTAGTATTGCACTATTGCATTTAGAAATGTCTTTATCCCTTTTCAATTCTTATGTCTATCTCTTCTTTCCTCTCACCCTCCCTTTTATATCTCAATTCTGCTATTCACATTCAAAACTATTTCTCTATTACTTGCATGCTGTTTTTTGCAATATTTGTAGTCCAGAGTTAATTTTGATGAATGTAATATTTGCATTGATGTCCTCCAACTATAACATCCTATGAGATTTCCCTCTTGCTATGGAATATTTTCTATTTATTCTAGACAACAATTCACCCCTAAAAATGGAGATGAAATTTGCTTTAATCAGTAAATTTCTTGCCAGGCACATATGCAAAGCTTCTTTTATCTCAAGTTCAAATGTTTGTTTTCTTCTAGCAATTGCTTGTGCTTTGCTGGTATTTATTCAGTGGCCCATAGCTTAGTTATATTATTTATAGTAAGAAGAAAAATTTCTGTGATTTCAGTTTAACTTTGCTTTAGTCTCAAATATTCATTTATTTTGTGAAATGTGAGCACATAAAGTTTCTTATATCACACAATTGCAAATTTTTAATATAAGTAACTTTGAACATCATATTTAGTAACTGATTACATTTCTAATAGCCAAAATAGGCATATTAACTTTCTAGTAGTCATTGAAATTATTTCACTTCAATCTAATGTTAATAATATCCTTTATCATTCTCTACTTACGGAAAATCAAAGTTTAATGGAGTAGAATGGCCTTGGTTAGCCACTACTCTGGAGATTTGGATAACTGCCTGGGAGTTCTAGATGTGTATGAATTAATATAGGCTATACTTTGCAATTTAAGTATTTAAAAAATTGTGTCATTATCTCTCACAATAATATTGTTTGCTTATTTCTATAGCTTTTATCAATACAAAATTTAAAATTAATATTTTATAATTACTTAACCTTGTGAAATAAGATCTATTGATACATTTGCCCCCTAAAATGTAAACAATTGTAAGTGATAATTGGCAATTCAATAAACTTCTTGATATTTACCCAAAGGTTTTGAAAACTTATATCCATACAACAATCTACACATGAATATTTATAACACCTTTATTTATAATTGCTAAAACTTGGAAGCAACCAAGAGGATCCTCAGTAGGTGAATGGAATAATAAACTGTCAGACATCTAGACAGCGGAGTATTATTCAGCACTGAAACTAAATGAGTTATTAATCCATGAAAAAACATGGAGGAAACTTAATTGCATATAACTAAGTAAAAGAGGCTAATTTGAGAAGTCTACATACTGTACAATTCCAACTATATGATATTATGGAAAAGGCAAAACTATGGAGACAGTAAAAAGATCAGTGGTTGCCAGTGGTAAGGAGGGAGCAAGAGATGAACAGGAAGGGCACAGAGATTTTTCAGGGAAGTGAAACTATTCTTTATGATAATACAATGGTGAGTTGGTGTCATTATACATTTATTAAAACACACGGAACGTAAAACACCAAAAATTAACCCTAATGTAAACTGTGGACTTTGGGTGATAAAGATATGTCAGTGTAGGTTCATCAGTTGTAATAAATGTACCACTCTGGTGCAGGATGTTGATAGTGGATGAGGGTGTTCATGTGTGGGGACAGGAGATATAGGACAAATCTCTGTGCTTTCTGATCAGTTTTGCTGTGAACCTAAAACTGCCCTAAAATATGAAATCTGTTTTTTAAAAAGTAACAGTGGAAAAAATCAGAAATATGTATCTTATAAAGAATTTATCCTTGGGAATTCTCTGGCAGTCCAGGGCTCTGCATTTTCACTGCCAAGGGTGTGGGTTCGATCCCTCGTCAAGGAACTAAGATCTCGCAAACTGCACATCATGGGCAAAACTAAAAAAAAAAAAAAGAATTTATCCTTTCTGGAACTTATAGTTTAATTCAGATTGTACAATTAGATCATAGAATATTCACCCTACTCCTTCATTAACCAGTATTAGAAATATTTATAAGAAAAAATATGTTGGACCTGGAAGATATCATGATGAATGAGGAATATTTTCTGCCCTTAAGAAGTCTACCACCAAATATTATCTGGGGAAAATCAAATTTTAAGTTATTAAAAAGTGAAGGGAAAATATAATATTAGATATACAAAAAGTGCTTTGGAACCAAGAAGAACAATCTCTGTTGTTGTACATTGGGGAATTTGAACCTATAGATATTTTAATTGAGTGGAAATAACTTCATGGCCAATTAATCTTTTGTAAGGACTTCATGCGTGTCTTTATTTTCACAGAAAGATCTCTTACATAGACCATGATATTTTCAATTATGAGTGACCCTTTACCATGTACCACAGGGAAGACAGTCAAGGGTTTATTAGGAAATGTCCTTAAAAATGGGATAGGCTGGGCTTCCCTGGTGGCGCAGTGGTTGAGAGTCCACCTGCCGATGCAGGGGACACGGGTTCGTGCCCCGGTCCGGGAAGATCCCACATGCCGCGGAGCGGCTGGGCCCGTGAGCCATTGCCGCTGAGCCTGCGCATCCGGAGCCTGTGCTCCGCAACGGGAGAGGCCACAGCGGTGAGAGGCCCACGTACCGCAAAAAAAAAAAAAGGATAGGTTGATAGTGGGGGGAAATTAGACAACAAGAAAACAATAACTAATTCTTCCTATTCTTGTTCAAAAATATTCACTTTTTTCTTTAAATATCTTCCCTTTTTTTTTTCCATTTGTAGGCATAGAAGAAGTATTTAAAACTTCTGACTGTCATGAGCAATAAATCTCTCTGATTAGTTCATATTTTCAAACTTTTCTAGAGTAATGAATAAAGACCAGTATCAATCTCTAGCAAGAGCTCTTGATGCAATTTTGTCCTGAGTCTAGAGGCTTTAGAACCAGTAATACATACAATAAATTTTTTTATATTAAGTTGATGAGTCCAAAAAGTATGTTCTTTTAAATGCAGGTTCCCATAAAGTCTTTAGTTAAACAACGAGTGGTAATAGGTTAAAATTGATGATAAAATGCATCTGGTTATTTTCACATTTATTATAGACTTCACAAGTAATTAAATATAGTGTTCAGTGTTAAAACACTAATGCTAACCACTTAAGTTATATTTTCATAAGTTTATCAGACAAGGCTTTTTCTTCAATTAATCATGATGCATTCACTAAGATGTCAGTGTTCACCTTGCAAAACTATGCCATAATTGCAGAAACTTTATCTAGATAGAAATTTACCATAGCTTGGCACAGAGGAAGCACAAAATAAATGTAATCTATTTTGTTTTGTTTTGAAAAACATAATGCATGTTTTTCCCATTTTCCACTGGAGCTGTTAAAATGTTAATTATTTAAGCTTCCCTGCTTGTTGATATCAACACTTCACTTACGTCACTTATATATTTTTTTCTCAGTAGTTTCTTCTAAGGATCGATCATGCCTTTAATATCTAAGTAATTTTTGCCTAACCCCATGTCTCAAATACTTTCTGTTTTATTGTAAAAGTTTCATAGTTTTCAGTCATATATTCAGGTGTCTTGCCTATCTTGAGTTAAATTTTGTATATGTTGTAGAAATATGTAGAAAGTCTACTTTTTGCATATGAATATCCAATTTTTCTAGCACTATTTCTTGAAATTAATATTCTTTCTCCATTGAGTTGTGTTTCCACCTTTGTCAAAAGTCAGTTGACTTTGTGAGTTTGTTTCTGGTGTCTCTTATCTGTTCCAGTGATCTGTATTCCTATCATATAACAAATACATTTTGCCACCAGCAATGATTGAGAAATTCTGTTGCTTCAGATCCTCATCAGTGTTTGGAGTTTAGACATTCCAATAGGTGTGTTTTGTTTTCACACTGCTGTTCTATCTTTAAGTTATTAGTGACATATGATGTTGAGAACCTTTACATATGCATTTGCCATAAGTGTATCTTATTTGGTGAGATATTTGGTAAGAACTTCGGTCATTTTTTAATTGGGTTGTTTATTTTCTTATTATCTGTATATTTTGGTACAAATCATTTATCAGATATGTCAAAAATATATCACCTCTATTGAAAGTCAGATGATCATATTCATGAGTATTTCTGGGCACTCTGTTCTGTTCCATTGTGTTTGTTAGTCTCTTTCTGGGTTCTCTATTCTATTCTCTAATTTTTTTTGGCAATATTACCCTGTCTTGATTAATGCAACTTTATAGTAAATCTTAAATTCAGATAGTGTCAGACCTCAACTTTGTTCTTCTTTTAAATATTGTGTTTGCTATTCTGGGTTTTGCATTGTTGCATAAACTTCACAGTTAGTTTATTGATATCCAGAAAGTAACTTGCTGGGATTTGACTGGGATCACATTGAATCCATACCTCAGTTTGGGAAAAATGGCATCTTAACAATATGGAGTATTCCTATCCATGAATATGGAATATCTCTCCATTTATTTAGGTCTTTTTAAAAATTTCTTTTATCAGAGTTTTGTAGTTTTTCTCATGTTGATATTGTACATACTTTGTTGAATTTATACCTAAGTATTTCTCTTTTTTGGATGCTAATGTAAATGGTGTTGTGTTTTAAATTTCAAGTATCAATTCTTTTGGCTGGTGTATAGGAAAGCAATGCTTTCTGTATATTCATCTTGTATCCTGCAAATGTGCTATGTATACTCGTTAGTTCTATGAGTTTTTTTGTTGACTCTTTGGTATTTTCTACATAGGTAAATCATGTCTGTGACAAAGAGAGTTTTAATTTCTTCCTTTCCAATCTGTATACTGTTTATTTTATTTTCTTGCCTTATTGCATTAATACGGATTTGTAGTACTATGTTAAATAAGATTGGTAAGAGTGGACATCTTGCCTTCTTTCTGATCTTAGCAGGAAAATATCGAATTTCTCACCACCTAAGTGTGATGTTAGCTGTAGGGTTTTTTGGTAGATGTTCTCTATCAAATTGAGGAAGTATTGCTCTTTGTTGAAATTTTTTATTGTGAATTGATACTGGGTTTTCTCAGATGCTTTACCTGTATCTATGAATATGATCATATGATTTTTTTGTTTCCTTTGGCCAGTTGATGTGATGGATAATATTGATTTTCAGAAGTTGAGCCAGACTTGCACATGTGGAATAAATTCCATGTAGTCATGGTATACAATTATTTTTACATGTTCTTGAATTTGATTTGCTAATTTTTTGTTGAGGACTTTTGCATTTATGTTCATAGGATACATCAATGTGTGTATTTTTAATTTCTTCTAATATATTTGGTTTTACGGTAGTGCCAACCTCATAGAATGAGTTAGGAAATACTTCCTCTGCTTATCCATACTGGAAGAGATTGTAGAGAATTGGTGTTTTTACTTCCTTAAGTGCTTGGTAGAATTCACCAGTGAAACATTCTTGGTGTAGTGAACATTTTGGTGTAGTGCTTTCTGTTGTGGAAAGTTATGAACTATTGATTCAATTTCTTTAATAGATATAGATATATTCAGATTATATATTTTTCCTTATGTGAGTTTTGGTAGATTATTTCTCCCAAGGAATTTTTTAATTTCTTCTAAGTTATCCAATATGTAGGCATAGAGTTGTTCATAACATTTCTTTATTATCCATTTAATGTCCATGGGATCAGTAGTGATAACTCCTCTTTCATTTCTTATATTAGTAATTTGTGTCTTCTCTCTTTTTTTCTTGGTTAGCCAGGCTACATATTTAGCAATTGTATTCATCTTTGCAAAGAACCAGCTATGGTTTCATTGATTTTCTTTATTGATGTCCTATTTTCAATTGCATTGATTTCTGCTTTAGTTTTTATTATTTCTTTTAATCTGTTTATTTATATTTAACTTTCTCTTCTTATTCTAGTTTCCTAAGTTGGAAATCTATAGTACTGATTTTAGATCTTTCTTCTTGTCTAATATATGCATTCAGTGCCATAAAATTCCGTCTAAGTAATGTTCAGTGCATCTCACCAATTTTCATAAGTTGCAATTTCATTTTTAAATAGATTTTTAAAATTTCAGATAGACTGGAAGTCAACCAAGCGCTTGATACTAGATTAACAAGTTATCTCTTGCTTCATAACAAGTCACCTAAAATTTAGCAGATTAAATAATTAACATTAATTACCATACAGTTTTTCAGGGTCAGGAATCTGAGAGCAGCTCAGCTGCATAATTCTGTCTTGGGATCTCTCAAACTATTTCAGTCTGGCTGTTAGTCTGGGATGCATTCATCTCAAGGCTCAATTTAAATTAGAGAATCTTCTTCCAAGTTTACTCATATGGTTAAGTAAGCTTTAGTTTCTTAATGGACGTTGGTCTAAGGCTTAAGTTCCTTGCTATGTGAACATCTCCATAAGAATTCTCACAAAGTGACAGATTGATTTCCTCCTAGCAAATCATTAAATAGAGTTAATGAGCTAAGGAGCGAACTCCAGGGATGGAAACCTGTCTCTTACACCTTAATCTCTGAAGCAACATACCATTACATTTATTTGCCATTTGCTGTTAGTCACAGAGACCAGTCCTGGTATCACGTGAAAGGGTGTGGATACTAGATGTGGAGATTACTGAGGGCCACCTTGAAGACTGGCTAGCTTTGGTATCTTGGTTGTTTGTGGCCACTTTGGCGAAAATGAAAATATCTGATAAAGAATTAGAGGCTACCAGGTCTGCCAAGCCATGGCAGATGATGGTGTCTATAAAAAGGAAGAAAGTGATGCTAAAAGTGAATTGAGTGGGTATTTCCTTCAATGGGAAAACAACCCCATCTGCCTGATAACACAGTAGAGACCATGCAATTCATAAAGGAAGAGGATCAAGTGGTAGTCAAAAGACAGGGATAATGAGGCAAAGAGTTGAGTCATTTTGTGGACTGACCTTAACAGCTTCCTGGTGAGCCGCTGCTGAAATGTATTTTATACATTTATGCAAAAATATTTATATATTGGTGACTATAGTGAACTGTATGTTTGCTTCCCCCAAGTTCATACTTTGATATCTCTGATGGCATAGGGAGGTGAAGACTTTGGGAGATAATTGGTCCATGAAGGTGGAGCCTTCAGGAATGGGAGTAGGGCCTTATAAAAGGGACCCCAGAGCACTTTCTCTCACCCTTTTTCCACCATGTGAGGATACAATGAGAAGTCAGATGTCTGCAGCCTGGAAGAGGGCTTTCACTACAACCCGACCATGCTGGCAGTCTGCTGTCAGATTTCCAGCCTCCGTAACTGTGGGAAATCAACTTGTATAGTTTATAGCCCACCCAATCTATGGTCCTTTGTTATAGCAGCCTGAATTGACTAAGATACCAAGAAGTAGGGGTGCTGCTGGAACAAATACCTAAAAATATGGAAGAGGCATTAGAAGTGGGTAATGGGTAGAGGGCAAAAGAATTTTGAGGTGCATGTTATTAAAGGCCTAGATTGCTCTGAATTTTATTTATTTATTTTCATTTTTAAAAATTTTTGGCTGCGTTGGGTCTTCGTTGCTGCGCATGGGCTTTCTCTAGTTGAGGTGAGTGGGGGCTACTCTTCGTTGCGGTGCACAGGCTTCTGAGAACTGCGATGGCTTCCCTTGTTGCGGAGCACGGGCTCTAGGCATGTGGGCTTCAGTAGCTGTGGCTCGTGGGCTCTAGAGCGCAGGCTCAGTAGTTGTGGCACACGGGCTTAGTTGCTCCACGGCATGTAGGATGTTGCCGGACCAGGGCTCGAACCCGTGTTCCCTGCATTGGCGGGTGGATTCTTGTCCACTGAGCCACCGGGTAAGTCCCTGCTCTGAATTTTTAAGGCAATTCTGGTGAGGGCTCAGAAAGAAAAGAAAAGAAGAGGGCTGTAGAGAAAGCTTACATTTTCTTAGAGAATGTCTAAGTAATCATGAACAGAATGTTGGTGGAAATATGGACAATAAGGCCATTCTGGTGAGATTCCAGAAGGAAATGAGGAACTGTTAACGGTCTCGCAAACACACCTGCAGTTGCTCCCGGGGAGGGAGCAGATTCAAAACAGAAACAAAAGCTTGCAGTAGGATTAGGTCATTTATTAAGCGCAGAAACACAAACCGATCGATCGGGGCCTCTCCCAAAAGAAGGGTGAGACCCCTCACTCAGAGGGTGATTTGGTTTTATACCCCCTTGTAAACAGGATGTTCATCTTAATTTCAAACAAAAGAACTGATCGAGCGTCTCCGAAACCCACTTTTCCCGTTCACAGCAGGCTGGCAAGCCAAGCTCAATTTCACAGAAGCCAAGTCATGTGGTTAGCAATAAAGCAGTTACAGCACAAACAGTTTTTGGAAAAGAACATATTATTTATACCAGGTATTTGAATTGTATGTTCCGGGACATCGTGTCCCGCCACAGAACATGTTATTGGACAGTGGAGAAAAGGTGATCCTTGTTATAAATTAGCAAAGAACTTGGTTGAATTGAGCTCATGTTCTAGTGTTCAGTAGAAGATTGAACTTGTGAATGATGAAGTTGGATATTGAGCTGAGAAGATTTCTAAGCAAAGTGTTGAAAGAGCACCTTGTTTCTCCTGAATGCTTATAAAAAAGCGTGAGAAGACAGAAATGACTTGAAGACAGAATTATTAAGGAAAAAGAAACTGGAACTTAAAGATTTGGAAAATTCTTAGCCTTCTCGTATTGCAAAAAAATGAGAAAATGTGTTCGGTAGAGAACATTAAGGATGTGTTCAATGAGTCTTTGATAAAGAGATTGGTATGTTTATGAATCACAGACTTAAAGGCTATCTCAGCAGAAGCCAAGAGCTATTCTTTAATACACAAAGCAAGGGAATAAGGACCACACAGAAGGCGATTCAGAGATGTCAGGGCTGCCACTCCCACCACAGGCCCAGTGTGCAAAGGCCAGGGGGTGGAGCAGTTTCAAAGGGTGAGGCTACCTCACCAGTGCAGGCAGGCCAGGATGCTTCCTTCCAGTGCCTCAGCTGTGGAGCCCCCCCAGCGAGCTGGAGCGCGGGCTGTGCCCAGTGGAGCCTAAGAGCAGGGCCACCAGGATCACAGCCTAAGTCTGGGAGAGCCATGGAGGGGAGATGGTGTCCCTGTGGTTTTGGAGGGCGGAGTGTTGAGCAGAAGAGGCTTATTCTCCAGGCTTGAGGTTTACTGTTGACCCTGTTAGGCTTTGGACTTACTTGAGAGTCATTATCCCTTTCTTCTGATCTGTTTTCCCTTTTGGATGGAAGTGTCCCACCATTGTATTTTGGAAGCACACAATTTGTTTGGTTTCACAGATTCACAGCTGGAGAGGAAGTTTGCCTCAGGATGAACTGTACCTTGAGTCCACCCTTATCTGATTTAGATGATATGTAGATGAGATTTTGTTTTGGACTTCCGGCTTTGGAGTTGATGCTGGAATGAGTTAAGACTTTTGGGGCTATTGAGGTGGAATCAATGTGTTTTGCGTATGAGAAGGACATGAATTTTGTGGGTCCAGGGGCAAAAAGCAATGGCCTGAATATTTGTGTCCTGCCCAAATTCATGTTTAAATCCTAACCCCTAAAATATGGTATTAAGAAGCGGGGACTTTGGTAATTGGTTCATGAGGTTAGGGCTCTCAAGAATGGGATTTGTGCCCTTATAAAAGTGTCATTAGAGAGCTCTCTCGCTTTCTTTATGCCATGTGAGAATATAATAAGTCTGCAGTCTGCAACCTGAAAGAGCGTCCTCACCAAAATCTGACCATGGTAGCAGCACCTTGATCTCAGACTTCCAGCCCTCATAACTATGAGAATACATTTCTATTATTTATAAGGCATCTAGTCTATTTAAAGAAATCTTTGAAAATGCAAGAGAGGAATCTATAGATCCTCTGTAAGTGCCAGTTAACGTCACATGAAGTAGAAGGTGAATTATGATTCTGAGTAAGAGACTGTAAGAAAGGAACTTGAGACTGTTAGTGCTAATGGGTAAAATGCCCTTAGTGTGGTGAAGGAATTTCACTGGGATTATTGGACCCTGGTACACAATGCAGGACCATACACAAACCTGTTGACTGAAAGGTACAGACAACGTAATTAAGTTAGGAGGGTATGGTGATGTAACTAGAAGACATAAAAGTAAAAATATGGCTCAGAGCAGGAGTTGAATGAAATTAGAATGGGTTTTTATATAACCCATGCATGAATGTATCACTACAATAAATGCGATGTCTGAATGTAGTATGATAGGAATGGGTTTGCATGAAAGTCTGCTGTTTGTCCCATTTTAATTGGGCATTCTTGGTGGAATCTTTAGAATTACCCTAAAATATTTCTTTGTTTATTTTAAAACAATATAAAATACCTAGAGGTCATCAAGAACTTTTGCCTTAAATTTAAAATCATGTTAAATGAAATTATATTCATATCCACAAATCCCTTTTTTGGTGGCCTGTAAGAAAATATGGGCTGTAAGAAATCATATGGATCTTGAGGTTTAGTTATAGCCTGCAGAGGATTAAATACATCTGTACCTCCAAATGTATCGGATGTGTTCAACATGGTATTAACAATTCAAGTTGGGCAATAAGTTAAAGGACATTGGTATTCTGTGATTGATTGGACTAACACTTCCTTCTTAATTTCTGTCTTGCAAGAAAATCAAAACCAGTTTGAATTCATGTGTGATGGACTCCAATACTTGTTTACCGCACTTTCTCAGGGATATGTAAGTTTACCTTCTTATGTCCACAACCTGGTGAGATGAGACTTAGATTTGGTTCAATTGAAAAATAAAGTTATTTGTTGTATTTATTATATACTGCTGATACTGCAACCTGAATATTAAGCTGTAAGGTCGGATCTTAACAAACGGCACCGCGAAACAGAGGAAAGCTTCAAGTGAGCTTTATTAGGGAGCGCTCCCCGGCGGGGTTCACTGGTCCGAGAGAAAGGGGCCAGAGAAGTCGCACCCGGGCGAGGGTTGGGCAAGATTTTATAGGGGAAGAAGGGAGAGGGGTGTGGTGAATCTGGGAGGGCGCAGGGTATTCTTATTTGGTGGTCTTTTTGGGTATCCTGGGGAACCGTTAGTGCCGCCCCTCGAAAGGCGGGAAGGCTGGGCTGGGTTCAAAGTCCCCAGGTCAGTTCCTGGGACTGGGTGGTCCGGAATGTCTCCAGGGCAGTTCCTGGAACTGGGTGGTCCGGAGAATTTCGGTCTGATGCAACCTGTGAATCTGATTGTCTTCCCCTGCCTCGGGCCAGTTGGCCTTACATAAGCTAAAACTGAATTTTGAATAGTAGTTAAATGTACAACCACAGGCGAGTGGATATTGAGCTAAGATACAGGTCCCAAAATAAATGTTAAAATTATGAGGAATAACATAGGCTAGAGCATTAGAGATACTCTTCAAACAATCAAAAATAGGTTATTACCTCAGCCAGTTCTGAAATCAAAACAAGAGGCATAAGATTTGAATGAGTTGTTTGACTTGTGGAGACATCACCTGTCACATCTGGAAACTTTAATAGCCCCTATTCACAAATATGATGAAAAACTAGTAGACGTATATGGTGCTCTAAACAACTGCATGCTCTCTTAGAGCTTCAAAGAGCTATTACCCAGTTGATTCCTTCGGGTTCACACTACTCCAATGTTCAGATGACATTGAAAGCGTCAGCAATTTACACACAGACAGGAGCCTTTGGCAAAAGCCCGTGATTGCCAACCAGTGGTGACTGTGAGGGTTTTGGATTAGACAATTACCTGAGCTGGCCTCAGGATATAGTAGTCCCTGTGAGAGGCAATTGCTAGTCTATTATTGAACTTCAATTGAAATTTTTTCTGTTACAGATGGAATTCAAAATATTTTAAGACCCGAAAAACGGATCATGTCTTGGGTTATGTAAGAGCAACATTCTAGAAGTGAGGGGGATGCATTCTCTAAATAGAAGGCGTTTATTCAATAATACGTATAAGGGCATCACTGGGGGTACCCATCATAATTAAATAGGAAGCTCTTATGACATCAAGCCCTACATTAGACCCCTCTGGTAACTTAATTGATTCACAGCTAAATGAATAATTTTCTGTTTTTACCAGAAGATAGTAAACAAGTGATGTGATTTGCAGATAGTAGGTAGCTCAAGGGTAGAGGGCTAAAATTCTAACTAGAAGGCAACTGTATTGCAATGTATTGTAATGCAGCTGTACATTGATTGAAGAAGGAAAAGAAAATCTTCTCATTGGGTAGCATAACAACTGGTAATCCTCACAGCATTTTAGGAAAGGGACAATAGCAATCAGTACATTAGGAGATGTCAACAGGGCAAAGCCTGCAGAAGTCATCCTCCATTGTTTGCAGCTGAAGGTCCAGATGGGTCTGGGCAGATTTAAGGAGCATTCAGTTTAGAGTAAGCTATGTCTGTGATGTATCTTGATGCAGCTGCATGAACATTTGCAGTAATTCTAAGGTTTTAACTGTCTTTTGGTTTCCATTTGACAGATTTATCTATTACAGAGGGCACATTCTTAGGTAATAATGAGAACTGCTGCCTCCTAAATACACGCAAAGGACTTTGTCAGCAACGGAGATATGGAAACGTGTAACTTCTAAACTAATGATCTTTTTTTTTTTTGGCGGTACGCGGGCATCTCACTGCAGTGGCCTCTCCCGTTGCGGAGCACAGGCTCCGGATGCGCAGGCTCAGCGGCCATGGCTCACGGGCCCAGCCGCTCCGCGGCATGTGGGATCTTCCCGGACCGGGGCACGAATCCGTGTCCCCTGCATCGGCAGGCGGACTCTCAACCACTGCGCCACCTGGGAATCCCTAAACTAATGATCTTTTAAGAAAGAGATCCACATATAATAGTTATAAGTATCTCCTGCTTTCCCAACTTGTTATAATATCATGTGACCTAATGCTTATAGGTTATGTTTCGTAGACGGAAGGCAATGATCCAGGCAAAGCATATGTGGTAAACTGAAAGCAGTGTCATTTGGAGATGATTTGGAGCCCTGTGAGTCCTTTCCACTATCCAACACTGTGTGATTGCTGCAAATACCATTTCTCTAGCGGTCCCCAGCTTCAAATTGCATCAAGTCTATTCCTGAAGTATGTGAACTCATATTAATACGTATCTCTACAGAGGAAGGCACTCTATAGACATTTTTGTTTCAGTTTTTTAAATTGAGGTGAAATTCATGTAACATAGTATTAACCATTTTAAAGTAAACCATCCATCGCCATTCAATACATTTACCATGGTGTGCAGCCACTACCACTGTTTAATTCCAAAGCACTTGCATCAACCCACAGGGAAAACCCACACCACTAGGCGAGTACTCTCTATTGCCTCCTCTACCGCCACCCTAACTCCTGGCAACCACCAATCTGCTTTTTGTCCCTACTGATTTACCTGTTCTGGGTATTTCATATAACTGTAATCATGCAGTGTGTGACCTTTTGTGTCTAGCTTCTTTTACTTACTATAATGTTTCTGAGGTTCCTCTACTGCTTGGTCCAGCACTGTATTTGATGCTTGGGAAAAAGCACTATTGAATAGAGAAGATAAAAATTCATGCTCTCAGGAGTTTGCAGTTTTAGTAGCTAGAGAAGGTTAAGAACAACATCTACAACAAATAAAAATTTATATAAAATGTATAGGGTGGGAGACGGTGATAATTGATATGTGAAAAAAGAAAATATAAAGCCAGCTAAGAAGTATTTGAGATGGAGTTATTGGTTGCAGTAGGCGTGGTTGTAGTAATAAGTAACTGGCAGAGCCAGGACTGTCGTTTTTTTATTTTTGTAAATTTTATTTAATTTATTTTTTTTATACAGCAGGATCTTATTACTCATCAGTTTTACACACATCAGTGTATGCATGTCAATCCCAATCACCCAATTCAGCACACCACCACCCGCATCCCACCACCGCTTTCCCCCCTTGGTGTCCATACGTTTGTTCTCTACATCTGTGTCTCAGCTTCTGCCCTGCAAACCGGTTCACCTGTAACATTTTTCTAGGTTCCACATATATGCGTTAATATACGATATTTGTTTTTCTCTTTCTGACTTACTTCACTCTGTATGACAGTCTCTAGATCCATCCACGTCTCAGCAAATGACCCAATTTCGTTCCTTTTTATGGCTAATACTCCATTGCATATATGTATCACATCTTCTTTATCCATTCGTCTGTCGATGGGCATTTAGGTTGCTTCCATGACCTGGCTATTGTAAATAGTGCTGCAATGAACATGGGGGTGCATGTGTCTTTTTGAATTATGGTTTTCTCTGGGTATATGCCCAGTAGTGGAATTGCAGGAGCATATGGTAATTCTATTTTTAGTTTTTTAAGGAACCTCCATACCGTTCTCCATAGTGGCTGTATCAATTTACATTCCCAACAGTGCAAGAGGGTTCCCTTTTCTCCACACCCTCTCCAACATTTGTTGTTTGTATATTTTCTGATGATGCCCATTCTAACTGGTGTGAGGTGATACCTCATGTCGTTTTGATTTGCATTTCTCTAATAATTAGTGATGTTGAGCAGCTTTTCATGTGCTTCTTGGCCATCTGTATGTCTTCTTTGGAGAAATGTCTATTTAGGTCTTCTGCCCATTTTTGGAGTGGGTTGTTTGTTTTTTTAATATTGAGCTGCATGAGCTGTTTATATATTTTGGAGATTAATCCTTTGTCTGATGATCCCTTTGCAACTATTTTCTCCCGTTCTGAGGGTTGTCTTTTTGTCTTGTTTATGGTTTCCTTTGCTGTGCAAAAGCTTTTAAGTTTCATTAGGTCCCATTTGTTTTTTTTTTTGTTTTTATTTCCATTACTCTAGGAGGTGGATCAAAAAAGATCTTGCTGTGATTTAGATCAAAGAGTGTTCTTCCTATGTTTTCCACTAAGAGTTTTATAGTGTCCACTCTTACATTTATGTCTCAAATCCATTTTGAGTTTTTTTGTGTGTATGGTGTTAGGGAGTGTTCTAATTTCATTCTTTTACATGTAGCTGTCCAGTTTTCCCAGCACCACTTACTGAAGAGACTGTCTTTTCTCCATTGTATATCCTTGCCTCCTCTGTCACAGATTAGTTGACCATAGGTGTGTGGGTTTATCACTGGGATTTCTATCTTGTTCCATTGATCTATGTTTCTGATTTTGTGACAGTACCATATTGTCTTGATTAACTGTAGCTTTGTATGATAGTCTGAAGTCAGGGTGTCTGATTTCTCCAGCTCCGTTTCTTTCCCTCAAGACTGCTTTGTCTATTCGGGGTCTTTTGTGTCTCCATACAAATTTTAAGATGTTTTGTTCTAGTTCCGTAAAAAATGCCATTGATAATTTGATAGGGATTGCATTGACTCTGTAGATTGCTTTGGGTAGTATACTCATTTTCACAATATTGATTCTTCCAATCCAAGAACATGGTATATCTCTCCATCTGTTGGTATCATCTTTAATTTCTTTCATCAGTGTCTTATAGTTTTCTGCATACAGGTCTTTTGTCTCCCTAGGTAGGTTTGTCCCTAGATATTTTATTCTTTTTGTTGCAGTGGTAAATGGGAGTGTTTCCTTCATTTCTCTTTCAGATTTTTCATGATTAGTGTATACAAATGCAAGAGGCTTCTGTGCATTAATTTTGTATCCTGCTACTCTACGAAATTCATTGATTAGCTCTAGTAGTTTTCTGGTGGCATCTTTAGGATTCTCTATGTATAGTATCATGTCATCTACAAACAGTGACAGTTTTACTTCTTCTTTTCCAGTTTGTGTTCTTTTATTTCTTTGTCTTCTCTGATTGCCATGGCTAGGACTTCCAAAACTATGTTGAATAATAGTGGCGAGAGTGGACATCCTTGTCTTATTCCTGATCTTAGAGGAAATGCTTTCAGTTTTTCACCATTGACAATGATGCTGGCTGTGGGTTTGTCATATTTGGCCTTTATTATGTTGAGGTAGGTTCCCTCTATGCCCACTTTCTGGAGAGTTTTTATCATAAATGGGTGTTGAATTTTGTCAAAAGCTTTTTCTGCATCTATTGAGATGATCATATGTTTTTATTCTTCAATTTGTTAATCTGGTGTATCACATTGATTGATTTGCGTATATTGAAGAATACTTGCATCCCTGGGGTAAATCCCACTTGATCATGGTGTATGATCCTTTTAATCTGTTGTCAGACTCTGTTTGCTAGTATTTTGTTGAGGATTTTTGCATCTATATTCATCAGTGATTTTTGTCTGTAATTTTCTTTTTTTGTGGTATCTTTGTGTGGTTTTGGTATCAGGGTGATGGTGGCCTCATAGAGTGAGTTTGGGTGTGTTCCTTCCTCTGCTGCATTTTGGAAGAGTTTGAGAAGGATGGGTGTTAGCTCTTCTCTAAATGTTTGATAGAATTCACCTGTGAAGCCATCTGGTCCCGGACTTCTGTTTGTTGGAAGATTTTTAATCAGTTGCAATTTCATTACTTGCGTTTGGTTTGTTCATATTTTC
Organism: Phocoena sinus; assembly: GCF_008692025.1. Classification (NCBI taxonomy): domain Eukaryota; kingdom Metazoa; phylum Chordata; class Mammalia; order Artiodactyla; family Phocoenidae; genus Phocoena; species Phocoena sinus. The sequence continues at coordinate 3,645,681 of NC_045783.1, forward strand.
TATTTCTTCCTGGTTCAGTCTTGCAAGGTTATAGTTTTCTAAGAATTTGTGCATTTCTTCCAGGTTGTCCGTTTTATTGGCATAGAGTTGCTTGTAGTGCTCTCTTAGAATGCTTTGTATTTCTGCAGTGTCTGTTGTAACTTCTCCTTTTTCATTTCTAATTTTATTGATTTGAGTCCTCTCCCTGTTTTTTTTTTTTTAATATTTATTTATTTATTTTTGGCTGCACTGGGTCTTTGTTGCTTTGCACAGGCTTTCTCTATTTGTGGGAATAGGGGGCTACTCTTCACTGTGGTGTGCGGGCTTCTCATTGTGGTGGCTTCTCCCGTTGCGGAACACAGTCTCTGGACACGCAGGCTCAGCGGCCATGGCTCATGGGCCCAGCCGCTCCGCGGCATGTGGGATTCTCTTGGACCGGGGCACGAACCCATGTCCCCTGCATCGGCAGGTGGACTCCCAACCACTGCGCGACCTGGGAAGCCTCCCAGCCTTTAGTTTTATTGATCTTTGCTATAGTTTATTTCTGCTCTTATCTTTATGATTTCTTTCCTTCTGCTTACTTTGGGTTTTGTTTGTTCTTCTTTCTGTAGTTCCTTTAGGTGTAAGGTTAGATTGTTTATTTGAGATTTTTCTTGTTTCTTGCAGTAGGCTTGTATAGGCATAAACTTCCCTCTTAGAACTGCTTTTGCTGCATCCCATAGGTTTTGGATCGTCGTGTTTTCATTGTCATTTGTCTCTAGGTTTTTTTTTATTTCCTTTTTGATTTCCTCAGTGATCTCTTGGTTAGTTAGTAACATATTGTTTAGCCTCCAGGTGTTTGTGTTTTTTACGGATTTTTTCCCTGTAATTCATTTCTAATGTCATAGCATTGTGGTCAGAAAAGATACTTGTTATGATTTCAATTTTCTTAAATTTACTGAGGCTTGATTTGTGACCCAAGATGTGATCTATCCTGGAGAATGTTCCATGCACACTGGAGAAGAAAGTGTAATCTGCTGTTTTTGGATGGAATGTCCTATAAATATCAATTAAATCTATCTGCTCTGTTGTGTCATTTAAAACTTCTGTTTCCTTATTTATTTTCATTTTGGCTATGTCCATTGGTGTAAGTAAGGTGTTGAAGTCCCCCACTATTACTGTGTTACTGTCAATTTCCCCTTTTATAGCTGTTAGCAGTTGCCTTATGTATTGAGGTACTCCTATGTTGGGTGTATATATATTTATAATTGTTATATCTTCTTCTTGGATTGATCCCTTGATCATTATGTAGTGTCCTTCCTTGTCTCTTGTAACATTCTTTATTTTAAAGTCTATTTTATCTGATATGAGTATTGCTACTCCAGTTTTTATTTCCATTTGCATGGAATATCTTTTTCCCCCACCTCACTTTCAATCTGTATGTGTTCCTAGGTCTGAAGTGGGTCTCTTGTAGACAGCGTATATATGGGTATTGTTTTTGTATCCATTTAGCAAGCCTGTGTCTGTTGGTTGAGGCATTTAATCCATATACGTTTAAGGTAATTTTCGATATGTATGTTCCTGTGACCATTTTCTTAATTGTTTTTGGTTTGTTTTTGTAGTTCCTTTTCTTATCTTGTGTTTCCCACTTAGAGAAGTTCCTGTAGCATTTGTTGTAGCACTGGTTTGGTGGTGCTGAATTCTCTTAGCTTTTGCTTGTCTGTAAAGCCTTTGATTTCTCCATCGAATCTGAATGAGATCTTTGCCAGGTAGAGGATTCTTGGTTGTAGGTTCTTTCCTTTCATCACGTAAGTATATCTTGCCACTCCCTTCTGGCTTGTAGAGTTTCTACTGAGAAATCAACTGTTAACCTTATGGGAGTTCCTTGTATGTTATTTGTCGTTTTTCCTTTGCTGCTTTCAATAATTTTTCTTTGTCTTTAATTTTTGCCAATTTGTTTACTTTGTCTCGGCGTGTTTCTCCTTGGGTTTTCCCTGTGTGGGACTCTCTGCACTTCCTGAACTTGGGTGGCTATTTCCTTTCCCATGTTACGGACGTTTTCGACTCTAATCTCTTCAAATATTTTCTCTGGTCCTTTCTGTCTCTCTTCTCCTTCTGGGATCCCTATAATGTGAATGTTATTGTGTTTAATGTTGACCCAGAGGTCTCTTAGGCTGTCTTCATTTCTTTTCATTCTTTTTTCTTTATTCTGTTCTGCAGCAGTGAATTCCACCATTCTGTCTTCCAGGTCACTTATCTGTTCTTCTCCCTCCGTTATTCTGCTATTGATTCCTTCTACTGTAGTTTCATTTCAGTTTTTGTGTTGTCATCTTTGTTTGTTTGTTCTTTAACTCTTCTAGGTCTTTGTTAAACATTTCTTGCATCTTCTCGATCTTTGCCTCCATTGTTTTTCCGAGGTCCTGGGTCATCTTCACTGTCATTATTCTGAATTCTTTTTCTGGAAGGTTGCCTATCTCCACTTCATTTAGTTGTTTTTCTGGGGTTTTATCTTGTTCCTTCATCTGGTACATAGCCCTCTGCATGTTCATCTTGTCTCTTTCTGTGAATGTGGGTTTTGTTCCACAGGCTGCAGGACTGTAGTTCTTGCTTCTGCTGTCTGCCCTCTGGTGGATGAGGCTATCTAAGAGGCTTGATGGGAGGGACTGGTGGTAGGTAGAGCTGACTGTTGCTCTGGTGGGCAGAACTCAGTAAAACTTTAATCCACTTGACTGTTGATGGGTGGGGCTGGGTTCCCTCCCTGTTGGTTGTTTGGCCTGAGGCTACCCAGCACAGGGAGCCTACCTGGGCTCTTTGTTGGGGCTAATGGCAGACTCTGGGAGGGCTCACACCAAGGAGTACTTCCCAGAACTTCTGCTGCCAGTGTCCTTGTCCCTTGGTGAGCCACAGCTGCCCCCTGCCTCTGCAGGAGACTTTCCAAGACTAGCAGGTAGGTCTGGTTCAGTCTCCTATGGGGTCACTGCTCCTTCCCCTGGGTCCCGATGCACACACTACTTTGTGTGTGCCCTCCAAGAGTGGAGTCTCTGTTTCCCCCAGTCCTGTCAAAGTCCTGCAATCAAATCCCACTAGCCTTCAAAGTCTGATTCTCTAGGAATTCCTCCTCCCAATGTTCGACCCCCAGCTTCAGAAGCCTGACGTGGGGTTCAGAACCTTCACTCCAGTGGGTGGACTTCTGTGGTATAAGTGTTCTCCAGTTTGTGAGACACCCACCCAGTGGTTATGGGATTTGATTTTATTGTGATTGTGCCCCTCCTGCCATCTCACTGCGGCTTCTCCTTTGTCTTCGGACGTGGGGTATCTTTTTTGGTGAGTTCCAGTGTCTTCCTGTCGACAGTTGTCCAGGAGCTAGCTGTGATTCTGGTGTTCTTGCAAGAGGGAGTGAGAGCACGTCCTTCTACTCCGCCATGTTGGTTCAGGGCCCAGGACTTTTAGAATGTAGAATTATACTATAAAAGAGAAGGAGGTAAGGCCACTGCTTAATTTTTCCTCCAGAAAAATGAAGTCTACGAAATGATGTGGTGTGGAAGTGTGCCTAGTGTGCTCAAGAAATAGCAAGGAGGCCAGTGTGGCTGGACCCCAGAGAGCAGGTGAGAATGGTAGAGGGTTAGAGGCCTCGCTTTGAGGGTGTAGCACAGATCATCTATACTGGCATCATGTTTTTCATTGTAAGGGCCTTGGTTTTTACTTTCAGTGAAATGGGAACTCATGGGAGGATTTTGATGTGATCAAACTTATTCTTTACTTATCTAATTGCTTTATTAAAGACAGATTGTAGTTATATAGTAGATTTAATAATCCAGAGAAGAGATAATGATGTTTAAACTATGAGGTAGCATGGTGATGCTGAAGAACGCATGTATTTTCAAGTATAGTTAACATAGTTTTCTGATTAATTGGTTGTAGTGAAGAAGAATGAAAAATCAGTCTGGTAATTTTGGCCAGAGCAACTGAGAAATGAAATTTTATGAGGAACATTTAGATATCCAATCACTGGAGGTAGAATTTGGGATGAGTGGTCTAATCTCTTGGAAGACTTGTGGTGGGAAAGCTTAGATTTTGCTCTAAACTATGAAAAATCAGAAGTATCCAAGCAGGAAGCTTAGCCAGGGGATCCAATAATGAAATGTGAGGTGATGATATACATCAGCCTGGCTTCACACTGAAAATGCCCAGTGTCAGTATCCAAGATACTAGCACAGCACATGGAGGAGGTGTGGAATCTTGTAGATTTGAAATTTAATTCTCTTCCTGGGGGAGATTAGTCCCTCAGTGTCCCAACAGAGGAGAGATTTTGGAGAGTGTGGGAAGAGGAAGCCAGGCAGGTCTTGCCACTCCTTGTCTTAGAATAAGAGTTGGTAAATTATTGTCTTCAGGCAAAATTCAGCATTTCTTATGTGTTTGTAATAAAACTGTATTTTAACATAGTCACATGCATTTGTTTATATTTTCTCTGTGCCTCCTTTATTGCTACAAAGGCAGAGTTGAGTAGCTGCAAGAGAGACCATATGGTATACAAAGACTAAAATATTTATTATTTGGTTCTTTACAGAAAATGTTTGCCAAGCACAGCCCTCACCTATGTTTGAGGGATAAAAAAATCAGTTCATCCTTTCAATAGATGCTATAGTATAGTGTACCTAGCATAAATATTTCCATTTTCATGTTTTTTTTCCTTTATTTTTAGACTTGTGAGCACTTAGCCAAACAAATCCAAGGTAAAATTGCAGTTATGTCAGAAACTAGTGCCAATAATATCAATACTTGTACAAATAGTGGCTGTAACCAAGCTTGTAGATTCTGAGGCTCTATTAATGACTGATAATTGTTATTGAAAGAAATAATCTATGTCAAGATATTCCAGGCTCATGGCTTAATTAGATAAGACCCCCAAACAAAGCTACTTTGCAAATGAAGTCAGTGTATGTATGAAGTAATACTTTTTGGTAATTTATTTCACATCCCTTTGTTTTCAGATGTGAAAAAGAAATTTAAATATGAGCATCTACTTGGATGGCTCATACCTCTGATGGCCATGTTTAAACAAACAAGAGGATTATATTTTAGACTTATATACAGCAATCCCTTTATTACTCTTAGCTGCTGAGGCAATATCTCATATAGAAAAGTGAGCTTTACAAAAAAGAATTATTCCAGAACTCTGGAAGCATGTAGGAATCCTTAAAAACATATTAAAGTCTCAAATAAATTGTAAAAAATGTTAGTCAAAGGCAAAGAAGTATTTTAATTACTGAATTCTAGAATTTTAAGTGCCTTTACCCAGAAGATATTTACCAGCTGTTCTTCATCTCCATAGAGAGGAGTACAAAAGAAGCAGGTTTAACTAGAAGCAGTAAAGTTAGCAATAAGGAGCGTCTACTAAAAGCAAGAGTGAAAACGTTACAGGGTGTATTAAGAAATCTTCCCTGGAGATCCTTTAGACGTGGGTGGATTCTCATTTCTCTGGAATGGTGAGCGTGTGGCCCAGGAAAAAGGGAGAGGACTAGATGTACTGTCCCATCCTGAGAGTTCTGGAGGTGACCTTAAAATTCAGGCTATATTCTCAGCACTTGGCACATATGGAAGCTAATTCATGTAAGACCGTTCATAAATCACAAGTGTTAGTGTAGAATCAAAAGGTACTTTCTGCTCTTGCACAATGACTAGAAAATGGAAAATATTTTAAAGACACAATTTAGCAGAAAGCTCCAAAAATTATTTTAATATGTTTTCTCTCAAAGAATTTAAAAAATATTGGTGAATAGGTGTTGAACCTAGCTTTAATATTCACAATCATTTGAGAAAATGGGATCAAATGTTTTTAGGTGCCATTTTGATTTTTTTTTAACATCTTTATTAGAGTGTAATTGATTTACAATGTTCTGTTAGTTTCTGCTGTATAACAAAGTGAATTAGCTATATGTACACATATATCCCCATATCATCTCCCTCTTGCGTCTCCCTCCCACCCTCCCTATCCCACCCCCCTAGGTGGTCACAAAGCACCGAGCTGATCTCCCTGTGCTACGTGGCTGCTTCCCACTAGCTATGTATTTTACATTTGGTAGTGTATGTATGTCCATGCCACTGTGTCACTTTGTCCCAGCTTACCCTTCCCCCTCCCCGTGTCCTAAGATCCATTATCTACGTCTGTGCCTTCCTTCCTGTCCTGCCCCTAGGTTCTTCAGAACCATTTTTGTTTTTTTTTATATTCCATATATATATGTGTTAGCATATGGTATTTGTTTTTCTCTTTCTGACTTACTTCACTCTGTATAACAGACTCTAGGTCCATTTAACTCACTACAAATAACTCAATTTCGTTTCTTTTTATGGCTGAGTAATGTTCCATTGTGTATATGTGCCACATCTTCTTCTTCCATTCATCGGTCAGTGAACACTTAGGTTGCTTCCATGTCCTGGCTACGGTAAATAGAGCTGCAATGAACATTGTGGTACATGTCTCTTTTTGAATTATGGTTTTCTCTGGGTATATGCCCAGTAATGGGATTGATGGGTCATATGGTAGTTCTATTTTTAGTTTTTTAAGGGACCTCTTTAGTGTTCTCCATAGTGGCTGTATCAATTTACATTCCCACCAACAGTGTAAGAGGGTTCCCTTTTCTCCACACCCTCTCCAGCATTTGTTGTTTGTAGATTTTTTGATGATGGCCATTCTGACTGGTGTGAGGTGATACGTCATTGTAATTTTGATTTGCGTTTCTCTAATGATTGGTGATGTTGAACATCCTTTCATGTGCTTGTTAGCAATCTGTATATCTTCTTTGGAGAAATGTCAATTTAGGTCTTCTGCCCATTTATGGATTGGGTTGTTTGTTTTTTTGATATTGAGCTGCTTGTATATTTTAGAGATTAATCCTTCGTCAGTTGCTTCGTTTACAAATACTTTCTCCCATTCCGAGGGTTGTCTTTTCATCTTGTTTATGGTTTCCTTTGCTGTGCAAAAACTTTTAAGTTTCATTAGGTCCCATTTGTTTATTTTTGGTTTTTATTTCCCTTTCTTTAGGAGGTGGGTCAAAGGATCTTGCTGTGATTTATGTCATAGAGTGTTCTGCCTATGTTTTCCTCTAAGAGTTTTATAGTGTCTGCCTTACATTTAGGTCTTTAATCCATTTAGCGTGTATTTTTGTGTATGGTGTTAGGAGATGTTCTAATTTCATTCTTTTACATGTAGCTGTCCAGTTTTCCCAGCACCACTTTTTGAAGAGGCTGTCTTTTCTCCATTGTATATTCTTGCCTCCTTTACCAAAGAAAAGGTGACCATATGTGTGTGGGTTTATCTCTGGGCTTTCTATCCTGTTCCATTGATCTGTTTTTCTGTTTTTATGCCAGTACTGTACTGTCTTGATTACTGTAGTTTTGTAGTATAGTCTGAAGTCAGGGAGCCTGATTCCTCCAGCTCCTTTTTTCTTCCTCAAGATTGCTTTGGCTATTTGGGGTCTTTTGTGTTTGCATACAAATTGTGAAATTTTTTATTCTAGTTCTGTGAAAAATGCCGTTGGTAGTTTGATAGGTATTGCATTAAATCTGTAGATTGCTTTGGGTACTATAGTCATTTTCACAATATTGATTCTTCCAATCTAAGAACATGGTATATCTCTCCATCTGTTGGTATCATCTTTAATTTCTTTCATCAGTGTCTTATAGTTTTCTGCATACAGGTCTTTTGTCTCCTTAGGTATGTTTATTCCTACGTATTTTATTCTTTTTTTTGCAATGGTAAATGAGAGTGTTTCCTTAATTTCTCTTTCTGATTTTTCATCATTAGTGTATTGGAATGCAAAAGGTTTCTATGCATTAATTTTGTATCCTGCTACTTTACCAAATTCATTGATTAGCTCTAGTAGTTTTCTGGTAGCGTCTTTAGGATTCTTTATGTATAGTATCATGTCCCTGCAAGCAGTGACAGTTTTACTTCTTCTTTTCCAATTTGATTCCTTTTATTTCTTTTTCCTCTCTGACTGCTGTGGCTAAAACTTCCAAAACTATGTAGCATAACAGAGGTGAGAGTGGGCAACCTTGTCTTGTTCCCAGTCTTAGTGGAAATGGTTTCAGTTTTTCACCATTGAAATGATGTTGGCTGTGGGTTTGTCATATATGGCCTTTATTATGTTGAGGTAACTTCCCTGTATGCCTACTTTCTGGAGGGTTTTAATCATAAATGGGTGTTGAATTTTGTCAAAAGCTTTTTCTGCATGTATTGAGATCATCATTTGGTTTTTCTCATTCAGTTTGTTAATATGGTTTATCGCATTGATTGACTTACATATATTGAAGAATCCTTGCATTCCTGGGATAAACCCCACTTGATCATGGTGTATGATCTTTTTAATGTGCTGTTGGATTATGTTTGCTAGTATTTTGTTGAGGATTTTTGCATGTATGTTCATCAGTGATATTGGCCTGTGGTTTTCTTTTTCTGTGACATCTTTGTCTGGTTTTGGTATCAGGGTGATGGTGGCCTCGTAGAATGAGTTGGGGAGTGTTCCTCCCTCTGCTATATTTTGGAAGAGTTTGAGAAGGATAGGTGTTAGCTCTTCTCTAAATGTTTGATAGAATTCGCCTGTGAAGCCATCTGGTCCTGGGCTTTTGTTTGTTGGAAGATTTTTAATCATAGTTTCAATTTCAGTGCTTGTGATTGGTCTGTTTATATTTTCTATTTCTTCCTGATTCAGTCTCAGAAGGTTGTGCATTTCCAAGAATTTGTCCATTTCTTCCGGGTTGTCCATTTTATTGGCATATAGCTGCTTGTAGTAATCTCTCATGATGCCTTGTATTTCTGCAGTGTCAGTAGTTCTCCTTTTTCACTTCTAATTCTGTTGATTTGAGTCTTCTCCCTTTTTTTCTTGATGAGTCTGGCTGGTGGTTTATCAATTTTGTTTATCTTCTCAAAGAATCAGCTTTTAGTTTTATTGATCTTTGCTATCATTTCCTTCATTTCTTTTTCATTTATTTGTGATCTGATCTTTATGATTTCTTTCCTTCTGCTAACTTTGGGGTTTTTTGTTCTTCTTTCTCTAATTGCTCTAGGTGTAAGGTTAGGTTGTTTATTTGAATTTGAAGAGAATTTTCTCACTTGCATCATGACATGAAACAGTTAATTTTCTTTTTGTAAAGATTCTAGGGCCTAACTATAACTGTCTCATCCTTGTACATTCTGCATCTTGCCTTTTTGAAATCAAAGGAGGCATTCTCAGAGAAGACTTCAGTCTGAAATAGTGTTTGATTTTTGCATATTTTGAAAAAGCACATAGATGTAAGCATCAGTTATATAAGCTATTCTTAAACTGGGAAAACACTGAGTTCTGCAATTGCCATTACACTGGTCTACTTATTACAGTTTAACAATGGAAATAAATAATTTTGCTCCATCTGTATTACCATATAATGTTGTGTTTGCAGATATGGTTATATGGGAGTTTTATGATGCTGCACTGACTTAAAAATATTTCATCATTATCTGAGGTGCTGCTGGACAGCTGCAAGCAGCCTCTTTGGGGTAAGGACATTGCACAACATACAGGTGGAAGTTCCTTAACCCACAGAACTGGAAAGGCACAGTGAGATGGATAGATACCTCAGCTTGCCCTGCCTGCAGCAACTTCTCTGGCCATTTTAGGCCTGGCATTGATGGATTTCTGAGGGAGTGACATTCATATGCCCTTGGGCAAAAACACATCATCCATTATGTGGAATGTAAAGGCTGAATGCTTTAAAGGTGGAATGTAAGATCTTTTTAAAAGTAGCAATTTTAAAGTTTTCTTCTTCCCCCAACTATTAATATGAAAATTCAGACAACTTTCCTTTAATCTTTACTTCATGTATCAACATGAAAGGCATTTTTAATCTTGACTTTATTCATTCTCTAGATATAAGCATCTGATGTAAAAGTGTACTTTCTAAAGGCTTAATACAGAATATATTACTCAGTAGTGCTTTTCCCCTCACACTGACTCCCACTTAACAATAATCATAAAAAACAAGTCAGTGAAAGTACTATATCGCCTGGTTCCCAAACTCAATATTCCCTCCTCAGAAGTGCTCTTGGGATCCTGTGATGCAATGCGAATTTCTTCAGAAGTTTTCCTTAAGCTGTGTGACACTCGTTGAATATATTGGTTTAATCTTCAATACTTCCAGGAAATTTTGCTTATGAAAAATAGCCTTTCTTTTTTGTAAAGGAGGAAATACAGATAGTTAAATGTAGCTCAACCTCATGATATGTAATTGGTAGTATATATTAAATTAAAGTTTAACAAAAGTTGGTATTGGTAATTTTCCATTTTTGGAAATTTATCTAGAAAAGAAATAAAAAGATGTGTGGTATTCAATTCTGGCCAGATTAGGCATTCTCATTTATTATTCGTGGGAGTATAATCCATGAAAATCTCTCTACAGACCATTTAGGAATAGCAATCAAAACTACAAAATGTAGTAAAGTCCAGCAGTTCTCCTGCAAGGGAATAATTATACTAACTTGTGCATATTGTTCAGTAAAGCCTTGCTTCTCATAAAAATTTTTGAAAAATTTAAATCATCATGTGTGGAGGATTGGATAAATTATGCTGCTTCTATGCAATAAATTACTGAGCATATATTAGAAAGACATGCTCTCTGTATACTCCAATGACAAAACTTACACAGTATTATTATAATTATGATTATTACATATATTACACACACACTTTTGTGGAAAATTATATCCTCAAATATGCAGAGTGAATACATTGAGGTAGAGGTAAAAGAAACTTTCACTTTCAAACTTTTTCTATTTTTGAATTAAAAAGTATATATCAGTGTACTAATTGTAGAAATATATATGCTAAAAAAGAAAGCAAAAAGGATATGTCAGAATATTGCATTTTGAAATTTTTAGAATACTGAATCTTGAGCAAACCATGTAAAAGATACAGATTTTCAATTACCCATAAGACTGCTAACATATTATTTCAGTCTATGATTTCCTAGTAAGAAGAAACATTATGAGTCAGGTTCTATCCTAGAAGGTTTCTTGCATTATCTAGGTCATTCCTCAAAACAATCTGAGGCTCAAGAATCGTTAAAACAAAAACAAAAATAAAACATCCATGCTGACATGAGTTGGCTATATTTGAATCTTGGTTTTCTGAATCCAGTTGATTTCTTCTCACTATAACTTTAGACATGTATCTCTTTAAGGGTAGGGGAGAAGAAAATTATTTTGTATTTTTTTTTTTTTTTTTTTTTTTTGCAGTACGCGGGACTCTCACTGTTGTGGCCTCTCCCGTTGCGGAGCACAGGCTCCGGACGCACAGGCTCAGCGGCCATGGCTCACGGGCCCAGCCGCTCCGCGGCATGTGGGATCTTCCCAGCCCAGGGCACGAACCCGTGTTCCCTGCATCGGCAGGCGGACTCTCAACCACTGCGCCACCAGGGAAGCCCCATATTTTGTATTTTACTCTTACAGTCTTGTGAAAGAGTTAATGGAAGTAAGGCAGTAGCACTTTGTAGTCCTTTACAAAGATATTCTCATGTTGTTATATGCTACCTACAATGGTCCAGAAAGGGAAGGTTGAGGAGGACCTAAGGAGCTCTATGATGGCTAAAACGCAAGTGTGAGGAAAGATGATATACCTACTGGAGGTTTTCAGCACTCCCCCCAATTTTTTTTCTTGTGTTAAAAATAATTTTGGATATATTTCCTTTATGCAGTTACATACAGCCCATGTGTAAGTGAATTGAACATATATTAAACTTAATCTGAGAGGGCTGTTTGTTTTTTCATCCTTAATATTTACATGAAGACAGTGTGACAGCTTAAGCCACTAACCTTTTGTCTGTCAGAACTGGGAATTAATTATTTTATCTGCTGTTTCTATCTCAAATGTAATATGGTGATAGTTCCTTAAAAATTTTGGCGAAGTGAAGTAAAATACAATACTATTAAATCACAGTTTTCTGTTTTTAACAATAAGGCTAAGGAGTTTATTTGCCAGTGTTTCTATTTACATAATAGTTTTCTAAAGTGTGTAGATATACCCGAACAATCCTAAAATCTTTATAACTTATATTGAGTTAAACATGTTCTTTTATGAATGCATGATATATCTTTTATTTTATAATTATCTCACTTCCATGCTAACTATCTACAGGTTTAAGGAGCTTTAAGAATCTTGAAGTAATATTCTTCAAGAATCATATGGTAGTCTTGTTTATTTCTGATCTGTATATCCTTTGTGACTGTAAAAATTTCTTTTATTCCCCAATAAGCGTTTCTTTCTAGCCTGAAAAAATTTAATATTTCCTTTTCATCATATAGTCTCATAATAAAGTCAATCTTAGAATCTTAGTTACCTCTATTTGAAATTATTTTAGGCCTGTAACATATTTCTTCTTATTCAAAAGAAAAAGAAAAAAAAAAAAAAACTGAAGGGATTCTCAGTATGATAGTCAAGCACAGCCTCTCACGCTTTTACAGAATGGTTTATAACCCCAGCAATATTTTTGATGTTGTGTAGTTACAACCTAAACATGCCTATGTAAATAAGATTGGGCAGGTAGTTTCTTAGAGTTGATATAGAAAAAGAGGAAATGCCAAGAAACCTAAAAGAGAAGTACTTAAAGTTATTCATTATATGTATTGATGGGAAGGAAGCCTAGATAATTATAAAAATAAATAACAACATATTGAAGTTTTTCCTCAAGGGGCAAAGAATAAAAAAGCAACCATTTGGATGTCCTAACTCTGTTTTGTGACCCTAAGAGAAGAGCAGCATTTACAGGGAAGCAAAATCAAAATACTGAAGATATTTAAATTAAATATTAAATTATCTAGAATTATGTAGAATTATTTTTTTGTTTTCTACTGGTATAAATCAAAGTAAAATGTGGAAATATTTGTTAAAAAGGTTATTCCTTTTGCAGTATGCATTTAATTGATACCACTTAAGGTCATGTCTTCATTTATTCAAATAAAACCAATTCTAATACTGCATTTCCTACTTTTAAAAAAATTATTGAACATTTACATGTTCAATGCATTGTATTTGAAGCCAAGGGATGGCCAAAGTAGCATATGACATTTTCTCAGATATCCAGAGTTTAAAATCTAGATAGAGTGGGCTTCTCTGGTGGCGCAGTGGTTGAGAGTACGCCTGCCGATTCAGGGGACGTGGGTTCGTGCCCCGGTCTGGGAAGATCCCACGTGCCGCAGAGCGGCTGGGCCCGTGAGCCATGGCCCCTGAGCCTGCGCGTCCGGAGCCTGTGCTCCGCAACGGGAGAGGCCACAGCAGTGAGAGGCCCGCGTACCGCAAAAAATAAAAAAATAAATAGAGTAAGAGCACATTTTTAAAAGGATATTATGCATAAATGGAGGGAAGGACCGCTGTGAAAAATCTAGTCAGCAGTTGGATATGAGTGCCTGGTGCTTAGGTGATAAAAGGCATTAGCAATAAAATAAAATGTGGAACCATGTGAGTGGAAAGCATCTCTTGAGTGAAAAAGAACATATACCAAAAAGCAGAAGATAGATCATTGGAACACACCAATACTTACTAGATTAAGTAGTTGATAAGAAACCTATCAAGTAGCTGATAACGGGTACTAAACCCAAGAAAAAGAGAAATTAAGAAGGAAAAAAATAGAGAAAAGAGGGTATCTTAGTTGCCAGGAAAAAAGTAGTCAACAATGCCAAGTTCTGATGAAAGGTCATGTAAAATGAGTAAGATTATTCAGAGGTCATTCCTGAGGCTCTCAGCAATGGAATTAGCACACTATTATTTTGAGTAACTTTGGCATAAAAGGCCAAATGAGAGTGACAAGCAAGAGAGGAATGTGGAATTAAAGCAGTAACTTTTACAAATGGAATATACATATGACAATTTAAAGCATTAGGAAATGGCATGATTTTAAAATATGGAAGCAAGGGGATCATTATATCTACCTAGTAAGGATCTAAGAAACATCCAAATATATCCGTACCTGGAGAAGTGTACTTTTAGCTCACTACAGATGACAGATTTATCTAGCAGATATTTCTCTTTCATCCATCAGATATTTCTTATTGTGAAGATTTTAGTTTTTGCCTTTAAAAGATTGATTGCTGCAAGTAATTTGGAAGACAGAATATAAAGCCTAGGATATGCCCATGTAGAGCTGGTACCACACAAAGCTGGTACCACAAAGAACTAAAATAAATTAAAAGAGTAAATAAAAAATACTTGGAACAATAAGTGAGATTTGTATCTTGAATTTGGCACTGGATGGAGGAGAATATATTTACTCTGAGAATTTGTAACCATAAGTTAGTCCTCATGAAATTGTTGGTGCAAATTCATATGACTACTATGGGCCATTAAACCTCAATAAAGGGTTTAATGCCATATTTTTCCCAAGTTGGGAATATTCCTGTGGAGAAATGCAATTCTGCTCTTTCCTCAAAGATTAAAATTGTGGAAAGAAGGCACCATGACTATGAAAAAGCAAACTCAAGAAATAATATCTGCATCAAATATTTTTTAAATATTAAAAAGTAGGAAATTATAAAACTATAAATATATTTGGGAAAAAAACCCTGAAATATATGTTCTAGAAATGAAATTTTTTCCATTGACATTGAAAATGCATTGACACTTCATACTGCTGATTAGATAGTGGGAAAAATAAAATATATGGACTAGAATACAAACCCTAACAATACTGCATTATATTATACTTTGCTTTATTGTGCTTCAGAGATGCATGTTTCACAAATTGAGAGTTTGTGGCAACCCTGCATCAGGGAACTCTGTTGTTGCCATTTTCTCTAACAACAGCTGCTCACTTCCTATCTCTATCACGCTTCGGTAGTTCTTGCAATATTTCAAATGTCTTCATTATTATTATATTAAATAGCATGGTGATCTGTGATGAGGGAACTCGTTTTGAGGTGCCATGAACTACGTCCACATTCAACAGCAAAGTTTGTCAATAAATGTGTCGTCTGATTTTTCCACCAATGAGCCATTTTCTGTCTCTCTTCTTATTCTTGGGCTTCCCTATTCCATGAGACACAAAAATATTGAAATGAGGCCAATTAATAACCCTACAATGGTCTCTAACTCTATGTGTTCAAGTGAAAGGATATCTTTCACTTTAAACTAAAAGCTTGAAGCGATTAAGCCTAGTGAGGAAGGCTTGTCAAAAGCCAGGATAGGCCAAAAGCTAGGCTTTTTGTGCCAAACAGCCAAACTGTGAATGTAAAGGGAAAGTCAAGGACATTAAAAGTACTACTCCAGTGAACACATGGATAATAAGACAGCAAAACAGCATTATTGCTGCCACAGAAAACGTTTTAGTGATATGGATAGAAGATCAAGTCAATAATAACATTCCCTTAAACCAAAGCCTAACAGAGAGCAAGGCCCTAAGAGCTTGGTTCATGAGGTAGAAAGAAAGAAGCCAACTTCATAATATCGAAGTGCAAGGTGAAGCAGCAAATGGTGCAGAAGCTGCAGCAAGTTATCCAGAAGATCTAGCTAAGATAATTAATGAAAATGACTAAACAACAGATTTTCAATATAGGTGAAACATTCTATTATTGGAAGAAGATGCCATCTAGAACTTTTGTAGCTAGAGAGGAGAAGTCAATGTCTGGTTTCAAAGCTTCAACGGACAGGCTGACTCGTTAGGGGCTAATGCAGCTGGTGACTTTCAGTTGAAGCCGGTACTCATTTACCATTCTGAAAATCCTAGGGCCCTTAAGAGTTATTCTAAATCTACTCAGCCTGTGCTGCAGAAAAGGAACCACAAAACCTGGGTGACACCACATCTGTTTACAGCACGGTTTGCTGAATATTTTAAGTCCATTGTTGAGACCTACTTCTCAGAAAAAAAGATTCTGCTTCACAATATTACTGCTCATTGACAATGTGCCTCGTCACCCAAGAGCTCTGATGGCGATGCACAATGAGATGAATGTTGTTGTCGTGCCTGCTAACACAGCACCCATTATGCAGCCCATGAATCAAGGAGTAATTTCAGTGTAGTTTTGATTTGCATTTCTCTAGTGATTAATGATGTTGAGCATTCTTTCATGTGTTTCTTGGCAATCTGTATGTCTTCTTTGGAGAAATATCTATTTAGGTCTTCTGCCCATTTTTGGATTGGGTTGTTTGTTTTTTTGATATTGAGCTGCATGAGCTGCTTATAAATTTTGGAGATTAATCCTTTGTCAGTTGCTTCATTTGCAAATATTTTCTCTCATTCTGAGGGTTGTCTTTTGGTCTGGTTTATGGTTTGCTTTGCTGTGCAAAAGCTTTTAAGTTTCATTAGGTCCCATTTGTTTATTTTTGGTTTTATTTCCATTTCTCTAGGAGGTGGGTCAAAAAGGATCTTGCTGTGATTTATGTCATAGAATGTTCTGCCTATGTTTTCCTCTGAGAGTTTGATAGTGTCTGGCCTTACATTTAGGTCTTTAATCCATTTTGAGTTTATTTTTGTGTATGGAGATATCATCTCACACCGGTCAGAATGGCCATCATCAAAAAATCCAGAAATAGTAAATGCTGGAGAGGGTGTGGAGAAAAGGGAACCCTCTTGCACTGTCGGTGGGAATGTAAATTGATACAGCCACTATGGAGAACAGTATGGAGGTTCCTTAAAAATAGAACTACCATACGACCCAACAATCCCACTACTGGGCATATACCCTGAGAAAACCATAATTCAAAAAGAGTCATGTACCACAACGTTCATTGCAGCTCTATTTACAATAGCCAGGACATGGAAGCAACCTAAGTGTCCATCGACAGATGAATGGATAAAGAAGATGTGGCACATATATACAATGGAATATTACTCAACCGAAAAAAAACAAAATTGAGTTATTTTTAGTGAGGTGGATGGACCCAGAGTCTGTCATACAGAGTAAAGTAAGTCAGAAAGAGAAAAACAAATACCGTATGCTAACACATATATATGGAATCTAAGAACGAAAAAAAAAGGTCATGAGGACCCTAGGGGTAAGATGGGAATAAAAACACAGACCTACTAGAGAATGGACTTGAGGATATGGGGAGGGGGAAGGGTAAGCTGTGACAAAGTGAGAGCGTGACATGGACATATATACACTACCAAACGTAAAATAGCTAGTGGGAAGCATCTGCCTAGCACAGGGAGATCAGCTCGGTACTTTGTAACCACCTAGAGGAGTGGGATAGGGAGGGTGGGAGGGAGGGAGACCCAAGAAGGAAGAGATATGGGAACATATGTATATGTATAACTGATTTACTTTGTTATAAAGCAGAAACTAACCATTGTAAAGCAATTATACTCCAATAAAGATGTTAAAAAAAAAGAGAAATTTCAAGTCTTATTATTTAAGGAATACATTTCATAAGGCTACAGCTGTCATAGATAGTGATTCCTCTGAGGGATCTGGGCAAAGTCAATTAAAAACTTTCTGGAAATGATTCACCATTATAGATGCCATTAAGAACATTTGTGATTCATGGGTAGAGGTCAAGATATTAACATTAACAGGAGGTTGGAAGAAGTTGATTTCAACCCTCACAGATGACTTTGAGTGGTCCAAGAATTCAGAAGAGGAAGTAACTGCAGATGTGGTCGAAATAGCAAAACAGTTAGAAGTGGGGCCTGAAGATGTGACCGAATTGCTGCAATCTTATGATAAAACTTTCAGATGAAGAGTTACTTCTTATGGATGAGCAAAGAAGAGGGTGTCTTGAGATGGAATCTACTCTTGGTGGAGATGCTGTGAAGATTGTTGAAATGACAACAAACGATTTAGAATATTCCATAGACTTAGTTGATAAAGCAGCAGCAATGATTAAGAGCATTGACTCCAATTTTGACAGAAGTTCTATTGTGGGTAAAACGCTTTCAAACAGCATTGCATGCTATGAAGAAATCCGTTCATGATAGGAAGAGTCAATCAATGGGACAAATTCATTGTTATCTTATCTTAGGAAATTGTGGAAGCCAGCCCACCCTTCAGCAACCACCACCCTGTTCAATCAACAGCCATCAACATGGAGGCAAGGCCCTCCCCCAGCAACAAGGTCATGTCTAACTGAGGGTGCATGTGATTGTTAGCAATAAAGTATTTTTAAATTAAGGTAAGTTCATTGTTTTTTACACATGCTATTGCACACTTAATAGACTACAGTATAGTGTAAACATAACTTATATGCACTGGAAAACCAAAAACTTTGTGTGACTCACTCTACTAGGTATTTGCTTTATTGAGGTGGTCTGGAACTGAACCACAGTACCTCCAAAGGTATGCCTGTATCAGCACAGATTACAAGTTGGCAAACATTTTCTGTAGTCAAATGGTACATATTTCAGGATCTGTGGGCCAGATATTGTCTCGTTTCCTCCTTTTCTCCTCTACCTCTTACTTCTCTTTCCTTCCTCCCTCCTTCCCTCCTTTCCTCTTTTTTCCCTTCTTTCTCTCCCCTCCCTCCTCCCCCACTCCTTCTCCCCTCACCCTCTTCCTTTCTTCCCCCTTTGAAAAAGCTTTCTTGTCTAGTGAGCCACACAAAAGCAGGCCGCAGTTTGCTGATTTCTTGCATACCCTGTAAAAATAAAATGCAAAAGGCATTTATTTATTCACAGTTCCACAAAAAATAATATAGGGAATAAGGCAAAGCCATTATTTGAAGAGATAGACCTGAAAATATTTTGAATTAGTAATAGGCACCAATCCTCAGACTAAGGAAGTAGAACACATCACAAAAGAATCATACAAGTAAATTTAAAGCTAAGTATATCATAATAAACCTAGAAAACTTAAAAGATGGAAATAAGATGTTAAAAACGAGTAGAAAAAAGGACACTTTACCTTCAAAGACTGGCAATTAGACTAACAATTTAAAGTAGAAACAATAAAAGCCAGGTACGGTAAAAGAGAACCTTTAATGTATGTCATGAAAACGTCTTTTATACCAGATTTCAATGAGCATTGAAAAATGCAATAAATAGTGTGAGATAAAATAATTTTTAGACAAAGCAGAGAGGTTTTATGAATGAAGGAAATTCTAAAGGATATAATGCGGAAGGGAAACTTGTCCTAGATGGAAAGTTTGAGAAGTGAAATAGAATGGAGAGCAAATAAAGTAGTAAATATGTAGATAAATCCAAATGAACATTGACACTTGAAAACAATAATAATGTTCAACAAGTACATACGGTAATACACAACACAAATATTACATATGATAATACACAATTATGTAAGGCTGATGGATTTTTTTTTTTTTTGGCTGTGTCCTGTAGCCTGACCCCTGGCAGTGAGAGCATGAAGTCCTAAACACTGGATTGCCAGGGAATTCCCTGAATATTTAAAAAATATTCCAAAATACATTTTATTGTTTGAGAGCTGATGACATGGTTTTCTATATACAGAAATCAATCTATCAAACATGCTTGAAATGAAATAGTTTAGCAATATAGCTGTATTTAGGATTGTTATATGCAAGTCAACTGTATTTTTTTTTTTTTTGGAGTTTTTTTTTTTTTTTTTTTTTTCGGTACGCGGGCCTCTCACTGTTGTGGCCTCTCCCGTTGCAGAGCACAGGCTCTGGACGCACAGGCTCAGCGGCCATGGCTCACGGACCCAGCCGCTCCGTGGCATGTGGGATCTTCCCGGACCGGGGCACGAACTCGTGTCCCCTGCATCGGCAGGCAGACTCTCAACCACTGCGCCACCAGGGAAGCCCAGTCAACTGTATTTTTAAGATACTCTTTGTATAGTATAAAAAGATGTAATATAATATATAAACCAGTCTTTATGAAAAATATGACATAATAGCATGTATATTTATATCTCAAGACTTAGATAGATTTTCAAAAAATGTATATGTAATCTATATTCTAAATATTTAAATTCTATTAAACTTGACTTTAGCAATTAAATTAATTGCTAAAGATTTATCTTTTTAAGACCTGGGGAAATATCTTTTAATGTTTTATAGGAAAAACAAAGGTTCAATAACAACAACAACAACAGCAAAACCCACTTTTAAGACCAAGAATGATGTAGTGGAAATTCCACAGATATAGAGCAGATATAAAGTTATTTTTAAAATGTGTAGTAATTAAGCATATTTTTAAACAAAGTAAATATACAGATCAACTAATGAATACCATTTAAACTCTAGAAATAACTCCACATATACATAAGACACTTGTTATATGGGAGAGATGGCATTGCATGTGAATGGGGAAAGGATGGACTAGGAAATGAATGTTTTTAGGAAAATTTGTCATCTATGAGGAAAGAAAGCTAAAGTTAATCAATTCTTACCTCATCACATCATGCACACGTCAGTGTATGGTGTATTAGACACTTAAATGTAGATATTGAGTGTTAAAGTTTTTAAAAAGATAATAGGAGATATTAAACAAGTTTATAAACTGGATGTAAATAAGTGATTAATATATATTACCACATCAAACATTAGAAGTTCTGTTCATCAAAAGATACTATAAATTGATTAAAAGTATACAATGCTAAGTAGGAGAAAATGACACCATAAGGGTGCCAAAAGTACTGTGAGATGATATTTGTTACGTATTAAAAACTACAAGTCAATAACAGTTTCCAAGAAGAAGAAAGTAAACACATTAACAGATATTTCAGAGAATAAAAACTACTGGTGCTATCCTTTGGTGAAGAAACCTACAAAAAGTTTGTTTCAACCTCATTAATAATCATGGCAATAAAAAATAAAAACTCGAGATACAATTGTTTAGCCACATAAGTTAAGCTTCAAAGTATCAAGCACTGGAAAACATATAAGGAAATGACCGTTCTTGTCATGTGCTGACTGGATTACAGATTGTCACAAACAGTTTAGAAAAGAATCTGCCATTGCCTAGTACATTTGAAATTTCTTATTTATCCTATGTGATCAGGCCACCCTGATGAAATAAACTGGTTCCATTCCAAAATTAGGTTCAAACGTCCAGACTGGTGATGTCACACACGCACCGAGAGGATATAAAAAGTGCTCTTACTCACACAACGAGGCATTTGGGGGAGAGCAAGGCAGGCTTTCCAAGCTGGTTTGAAAACGACTTAGGGGCACGGGGAAAAAGACTCCCTTGGGATTCTGGGGTGTCAGGAGATGGAGGTCAAGGGGAGGGCTTGAAGTTCCCACGAGCACCAAAGAAGAGGCCTCTCTGGATATTTCCATTCAAAACGCAGTACCTCCTGTGTGCTTCTACCAACAGTGTGGTTACAGTCGGCCCTCCACGTCCTTGAGTTCTGCGCTCACAGGTTCAACCAAGGGCAGATCAAAAAATTTCCAGAGAGTTTCATAAAGCAAAACTTGAATTTACGTGCACTGGCAAATGTTTACATAGCGTTTATATCACATTTACAATATTTTATATAGAATGTACCTGGTATTAGGTATTAGAAGTAACCTACAGATGATTTGAAGTATAGGGAATGATGCGCATAGGTTGTATGCAAAGACTGTGCCGTTTGGTATAGGGAACCCGAGCATGCAAGGATTTTGGTATCCACAGGGGTGCAGGAGCCAATCCCTGCAGGTACTGAGGGAGACTGTATGTCTCTTTCAGCATTTACATTGTGTCTTACATTATTGAATGTGTATTAGTCAGTCTCGAATAAAATCCTTGGGAAAAGGGACCACATTTTACTCATTTTTATAACCTCATTATACCTACTGTGCCTTGTAAATTTTTAATACATTCCAGCATAAATTTTTACTGATGGAACACCACAAACTCCTTATCTAATAAATAATCGTAGACACTAAAATAATGCATTGTTCTGTTTGGCTTAGGGCGTTTGTTGTCTTGGCCTTCGAGTTTTATGATTTGGATTTTACATAAAAGAAGAGTCATTGCTTCTTTCAGTGAAGTACAGTGTTTACAAAGAAGAACCGATTTGTTTCTGTCCTTGATCCTCAGTGTTTTTGATGACTGCGGGCCAGCAGATGAGTCTGTAATTGACTAAATAGGAGAAGACGTGGTCTCTAGTCTTACATTATCTTGTCTGTTTTGAACCTAATAACATAAATAGTGTTCATAATATTTCCATTTGCGTTATTAAAGGATCAAAACACATCATGCATTTTCATAGTTCACTCACCTTCTGCTAATAAAAAGAGCCGTAAAGCTTGAGAAAGTTTATTGGCTGTCTACAGGGTGGTCCAGTTAATGGAGTTTATAGCAAGAAATTGGAAGCCTGGAGGTTGAAGAGGTCAGGGCTATGTTTCCTGCTCCCTCCCTTCTCCACGACCTTGGATCTGGTGGTAGCATCACACCAAGATTAAGGTTCCACCCAGTGGCCCCTTTTCTGTGTGTACAACTACGTTATTTCCATATTTACCACCTTAGCGCTAGAGGTGGGAACAGCTTCTTGTTGTTACCAGATTCTGCATGTCATAACCTCCCTTACATCCTTAATCCTGCTCACACCTATGAATTCAAGAGTCCATATGTCATTTTTACATATGTTTGTATCATCATCTGTCTAGGATTGATTGACACGAAGGACCCCGTATCATCTGAGACTCAGCTGATTTCAAATTATATGTCTGAAGGCTGAGATATTATCCTCATGGAACCAGAATTGAAAACTTGCTATATTAAGGCTACAAGGTATGTTTAAGTTTGTGTAAACGCAAAAGAATTATTTAGAGAAACTCTACATCTGGCTGCTTATTATAGTGGTGGACACTGTTTGATATTGAGGCTCCTACTGAAAAATGCTATTTTAAGAATGACATTTTGATTTTTAAATATATTCTACAGTCATTATGATAAAATAGGGGGAAAAATAAGTGTGAACATAAAGTTCATTCTTATTGAAAGAACAGAAACCCTCAGGGTGAATATCAGCCTTGGTGCTCTCTTACCTCCCAGGGCTGTATTATTTTCTCTTTGCTTTAGTCCTTACGGTTTATTTATATTTTGTTGGCAAAAGTATGTGTTTACAAAGGGGTTTTTTTGGCTTCATTTTATCCATCATTTAATCATTTTATTTGGGAATGTCTTTTAATGTACGTTAGCTGCCATGCTTCTAGAAATAGAAAGTATGACTATTAGATTCTTGCCTTCATGTTTCCCAGGGAAAGCACATAATAAACATTCAAAAGGCAGGTTATATGAATGCCTGTATAGGAGTGTGCATGTAGCTAATCCCGTAACCCATAGCAATTCTTAAGCCCTCTGATGAATATCCGCCTCTTTGCCTATATGTGCTACCCCAAACACTATAAGATAAATACTACTGATATTTCTGAACCTTTGTCCATTCTCTCTGGTAAATTCTGTAATCCCAATAAGAATTGAATAACTTGTAGAACTCTAAACAACCTTTTGTAGCTATCATATTAAGATAAGAAAAAAGATACTTTGGGTTTCTTAAGCCAATACTTTTTATTAGGAGCTTCTCATTATGCAAGAAAAGAAGTAGGATTTCTAGACTTCACTTAGACATGCTTCAGAGAGGTAAGGGGGGCAGAATTACTTCCACAAGTGCTCACCCTGAAGCCAGTTTCTAGGCCTGGCTTCTCACAGAAACTACTAAGTCATGGACAGAAGTACAAAAACAAAGAATTATGTCAAAGGGTGATATTTCTCCCTCACCTTAAGTAAATATGAGTGCCTGATTAGCTTTTTAAGATTTCTAATGCAAATTCACAGCATGTTTTTTCTCTGTATTTTGAGTAATTGAGATATTTCCAAGTTGATTGTAAATCACATCTCTGATATCAATATTATGCTTATTACTGTGCAAACTTTATTATCCATATTGAATGTTTTATATTTTAATTTTCAATTTTAATAAAATAATTTTATTCCGAATATTTGGTAAAGGAAACAAGTGTACCTTTGCCATCCATGATAACTTTTAAAAAGTTAGATAAAATTAAGCTTTTGGCCTGAGGCTCAATAATGGCAAATTTCCAGATGAAAGGCAAAATATTCTTCATTCTGAGAACATGGAAATAGAGATATAAAAGAAGATTCTTTTGCAGCTGTATGCTATACCTGTCACTGCACATGACAGATGTAATGAGTGCGGCTCTCTTGGGTTCCAGGGAAAAAGAAATAGGAATCTCAGGAGATCTTATCATACAAGAAACTTAAAAGGCTGACAGGTCTTTTTATTGGATATGTGTAATTTTTGTATTGCTCCTCTATGATTTTCCGTTCAGCATTGTTATCATTACTAATGCCACTTACTCTATTGTAAACAATGCTTCAGAGCAGTGTGTCCATTAGAAGCATAATATGAACTACACATATGAGCTAATATATGTCATTTAAAATTTTCTAGTAGCCACACTAAAAAAATTACAAAGAAACAGAGAAAATTAATTTTACTTACGTAGAATTTAATTTTACACACGATGTTAATTATTTGGCTGATATCAGTACAGATTTTTTTTGCCGTTTTTTGAGAGAGGGATTATTAAGAAAGTAGAATCCTGAATATTAACAACGGGAGGAGAATGAACCTACTTTAAGAAAACAAAAATAATCCTTATTATGTCACACTCATAGTTGCTTCATTACCTATGGAAATATTAATATATACACTAGATAAATAAATGAGCAGGCACGCCCATTTAATTATCTTCAGTAATTTGATTATTATTTCCATAGAAAATGATGTCATGTATCCATTCGTCAGCTCAGTTGGCTGAAAAGAGGCTCTGTAACTCATAGCGTCCATTTTCTCAAGACGCGAGCTGTGTTCCAAGCATTTTCAAGGAGAGCGGTTTGAGGAAATCTAGGGATAATATCGATTCTATTTGTTTTACTTTCCTGCTTTCCTGGACTATAAACTATAATTTCAATTTCCCTATAATTTAAGGGTTTAAGAATTCAGGACATCCCAGGTTGGTTTTATGAGGAACATAAAATATTGCTGTATTTGTTTAAATATGGATTTTGGTGTGTATAAACTGAGAGATTTCCTCAATTTACTGCCCTTTGTCTAAATAACCTTGTAAAGGGAATAAATCACATCTTACTGAACACAAAATAAAATTAACCAAAATTTCATACACACCCAATTTTGTGTGCATCTCTTCTGCAAAATTAGACATTGGCAGAGAAGAGTTAAACACACTCGTACTAGACAGATGTGATAGAAACCACTTACAAGAGCCCTGGGTGACAAGCAAGAAGTCAGTAAACCTTCACTCATTGTAATCTTAACCGTTATTGATCATAAACCTGCCTTTAAATTAAGTCATTTGAGACTGTGTCAAAACAGACCATTCAAGTAGTAAAAGGAAGTTTACCAATTTGAACAGGAAGCCTATGCAATCATTTATACATTTAAAATTTTAAAATGTACTTCAAAGTTCCAATGTTTTGATAAACATAGTGGAAACTGATTGTTCTTGCCTTCTTTAAAAGTATTCCAAATCAAGACAAGATGTGCCTTGGAAAACTATTCATTATTTGGGCATTTATTTATTTTCCCTTTTGGGAAGCTGTAGGGTATTCAGTAAAGCACAGAAAGAAAGATGGAGATTTTTAGGGAGAAACATAAAGGTATGGTTTTGATTGAGTATATATTAAAATACTTAGAAAACATAGTACATTTATAATTTTAGAAGTGATTTTAAAAATTAATATATCTGAATAAATTCATCTTAGAACAATTAACATAGGAAGAATACTTTTTTAAATGTCAAATAAACTAAAGTCCCAAAATCTGATTATATATTTAAAATAAATGTTCCCAGTGAAGTAATGTTTTAGAAGTGTTGAAAAAGTGTACTTATTAAACTGGGAAGCGTATAGTTAGGTAAAGTAAAAATGGAGTACATTTTTAGGCCACAAACAAACATATTCTTGAGTTTAAAATATAGTAATCTCAATAGATTCAGCTTTCTTTCAAGAACTTATAAAAAGATTAATTAGTCCTGAACTTTCCAATAAGTGTAATTTATATTGACTGAATAAAATAGTATTTGGAAAAACTATCTGCTTAAATGGTATTTGTCTGTCTGAATTGATTTGATTCAAATATATTAGTGCTTACTTCTGCCTTTCAGAATTTATAGTGAGAATTAAAATATATGGTCATCATCCTAAAAATAGTTTGATTTTTATGAACTATGTTATGAAGTATTAAAGAACTTTAAAAACTACTTTATTCCTTTTATATATTTAAGGAAAAGAAATGTTACTTAGTGTTTTTAGCTCGTATGTTGGGATGGCACATATAAGATACAGTACATTGCATAATTAGATTTAATTAATTTTATAAATACGTTTATGTGTAATAATGACTGTATTTGAATCAAACTGATTATTTTTGTTTGTTAATTTATTTCTGAGAAATACTTCTTTTAAGTTTAAAAATCTCCTATTTTCTTCTATGGATTCATGTAAACACAGAAACTTAAAGTTATGAAACAGATGTTCAACATCATAAAAATATATCAAAAATCCATAGTCTTAGGAGTTATTCTTCTGGGAAACAGCTCAAATTTCTTGGTTGGTAGGCACCATACTCTTGCGAAACATATGCACTTTGACCAAATTTGATAGAGACAGGCAGTTAACCGACTGATCAGTTACACATATTGAGTAGTTATCGCTTCAGACTAGTAGTAGTACTTTAGGTCCTATGAAGGCTTACAAATGAAGTTAAAGATTTTCACCCTTTCTCAAGTAATTTAGAAAGAAACAAGAGTGGTAAAACTAATACAATTGAAAATAGGAATATAATAACCAAATTTGTAAGTTTATAAGACTTATACACATCTGTAGCTATACTTCATAGAAATTTATGTATTTATGCTTAAGATGTGGTGTATAATTGATTTCAGTAAACACGTATTATTTACTAACTACGAGACCTGGGAAGGGAGTTAAAGATGCATAAGAATTAATTCAGTGCAATTCTTACCTAAGCTAATGAAGAAGACAGGCATGTAAATATCTAATTGTAATTATTTTTCACCATCAGTTTTTTTTTTTTTTTTTAATCTACCATGTGCAGGGCACTGTGTTAGTATACATTAGGGATTTTAAAAGGTACGAGATGGTTTTTATTTCCAGTGGATTTGTATTCTATTTACAGAAACAACATACACTTGCAGTACATGAGGACATGCTAAGGGATACATTGATTATATAAGCAGAAAGTATTTGTAAGCAATGAAGTCAACATCGAGGCTAAAGTAGGTTAATGCCCTACTTCTTTCCCAACCACTTCGTGTGGATTGAAGGCATTGCTCTCCTGGTTATAATGATGCCAGTAGATGGTAGTGCTTAATAAGTATAGAGAATATGCCCACCTGCAGGTGGGGCAGCAGAATGAGGAATCCAGAACCACTGGCAGACTGAATGAGAGTTAAGACAAAAACTCATTTTTTTTCCCCAAAAACTTATTTTTAAAAGGAATTTGTAAAATTAAGGAGGGGTTGGGGGGTAGTTTTATCACGATTGCATTGGAAATATGTGGGTGTCTCAGTGGTATCAGCAAGTGATTGATAAGCAAGCAGGGCCAGATCTAAACATTCGGCTGTCCTTCTGAATTATTTCAGTGAGGTCTGGCCAGTCCAGGTAGTTTGTAATCCCATGTAGGTTGTCACTCTAGTCAGCTAATCACACTAACTAGAATATCATACTCCTGCAAACTGATATTCTTTATTTATTGAAGAGAGATAATTGATACCCTGTCATTATAAAATTAGTATTTCATGTTTCAGTGATATTTGTTACTGGCATTTATTGGGTTGGCCAAAAACTGCCTTTGGTTTTTTTGTTTGTTTGTTTGTTTGCGGTACGCGGGCCTCTCACCGTTGTGGCCTCACCCGTTGCGGAGCACAGGCTCCGGACGCGCAGGCTCAGCGGCCATGGCTCACGGGCCTAGCCGCTCCGCGGCCTGTGGGATCTTCCCAGACCGGGGCACGAACCCGCGTCCCCTGCATCGGCAGGCGGACTCTCAACCACTGCGCCACCAGGGAAGCCCTGCCTTTGGTTTTTAAGTAAAAATAAAACACATTTTTTCATTTTCACCAAGAACTTTGTTGAAAAATGTATTCACCCATTTGTTCCAGTACCTTCTGCCATTTTCCAGGCAACTTCACAATTCCATCTTCCCAAACTTTTTAAATCTTTTTGAGCAAAAAAGTATTCCAGGTGCCTTTTACAGTCTTCCAGGGAATTGAAATTTTTTTCCATTAAGCGAATTTTGTAAAGACCAAAATAAATGGAAATCCGAAGGTGCACTGTCTGGTGAATACGGCAGATGAATCAGAACTTCTCAGCCAGACTAACCGTTCTTGCCTGGTCATCAAAGAAATATGCAGTTTTGCGTTATCCTGATACAAGATTATGCATTTTCTGTTGACTATTTCTGGACGTTTTTCGTCGAGTGCTGCTTTCAGTTGGTCCAATTGGGAGCAGTATCTGTTGGAATTAATCATTTGGTTTTCCGGAAGGAGCTCATAATAGGGGATCCAATCACACCATATACACAGCATCACCTTCTTTGGATGAAGACCAGCCTTTGGTGTGGTTGGTGGTGGTTCATTTCGCTTGCCCCACGATCTCTTCCGTTCCACATTATTGTGCAGTATCCACTTTTCATCTCCCGTCACAATTTGTTTTAAAAATGGGACGTTTTCATTAAGTTTAAGTAGAGGATTGCTTGTGGAAGTACGGTCAAGAAGGTTGTTTTCGCTTAACTTGTGTGGAGCCCAAACATCAAAGCAGTTAACATAACCAAGCTGGTGCAAATGATTTTCAACGCTTGACTTGGATATTTTGAGTATGTCGGCTATCTCCCGCATGGTATAACGTTGACTGTTCTCAATTAATGTCTCAGTTTCATCGCTATCAACTTCAACTGGTCTACCGGGCTGTGGAGCATCATCCAGCGAGCAAACTCCAGCATGAAACTTCGCAGACCGCTTTTGACATGTTCAGTCAGTCACAGCACCTTCTCCATGCACTGCACAAATATTTTTTTGCATTTCAGTTGCATTTTTACCTTTCTTGAAATAATAAAGCATAATATGCTGAAAATGTTGCTTTTTTCTTCCATCTTCAATATTAAAATGGCAACAAAAAATTCACCAATTTTGATGAGTCTTTTTTTAAATGCATGCTTGGTATGACAGCTGTCACGTACAATCTAACAAAATTATTTTGAATGAAGTTAAAGACAACTAAGTGCTACTAGAGCCATCTTACGAAAAAACCGAATGAACCTTTTGGCCAACCCAATATTCTATTTTTCAAACAAAATATGAGTATGAAGCATACCGAAAAATCATTTTAAATTAAATAAATCTCTCATTCCCACTTAATTACGTCACACACTGTTGGCTTCTGTATTTTAACCAACTCCAGACTGATAGATGAGTTGACAGAAAAGGGGTTGTTCGTCAGCCACTAGCACCTTCTACTTCACAATCAAGAAAGAAAAGGAAAAAAAAATCAAAAGCTATAGGTCTATACTTGGAAGTAGGGGTTCTTTTTCTTTTAAAATTTTTTTTCATTTGAGAGATTTATCTACTTTGATGGAAAGGAACAATGTATGTTTTGAGGAATTTCTTGTGGAAACCTGAATTGATCTGCAACCATATTTCAGAGTTGCAGTGGTGTTTGAATATTCTGTACAGATTGCTGCTCCAGTCAGCTGCCTGTCTGCCCCAGGCCTTCCTGTAGAGTCTAAGTGTGGGCGTGTCAAGTAGACTGCTCCGGCAGAATGTGCAGTATTTATAGAGCAAATGAGGCATAAGCCTGGACTTAACTGTTGAGTGGGTGTAAGAAAAGTGATGGCTTAAGAGCGTTCCACTCAGGGCCTATGCAGAGACTAGAGTATCCATGATAATTCCAGAAATTCTCAATCTATCTAGTAGAAAAATAGTTTAATAGAGGGGCTTCCCTGGTGGCACAGTGGTTAAGAATCTGCCTGCCAATGCAGGGGACATGGGGTCGAGCTCTCGTCCGGGAAGATCCCACATGCCACGGAGCAACTAAGCCCTTGCGCCACAACTACTGAGCCCATGAGCCACAACTTCTGAAGCCTGCGTGCCTAGAGCCTGTGCTCCACAACAAGAGAAGCCACCGCAATGAGAAACCTGCACACCGCAACGAAGAGTAGCCTCCACTCGCCACAACTAGAGGAAGCCCGCACATAGCAATGAAGACCCAACACAGCCAAAAATAAAAATAAATAAATAAATAAAATTTAAAAAGTAATAGTTTAATGTAGAGTTATTTAGAACTCAGTCCTTCATGAGGCTACAACAGACTAACACTTGCTGGCCTTCAACATGGTCTAAATATCAAAACTATATAAACACACCCACAAACGCAGGCATACATGCACACACTCAAAGAACATGGAAAATTCAGATAATCAGTTACTTGATTCTGAGAAAACGTAGGTCTAGATTTTCTTACCATACTTTCTCTTTTCTTCCCTCTCCCTCTTCTGGCTCCTCCAGGCTCCACAGTCTCACCCTTCACATTCATTCCTCAGGAATCATCCTGGGGCCACCTTTTCTGTCTTTCACCTAAAGTGATTACATTCAGCCCTGTGGCTCTACCTGTGGATGTTTCCCAAACATCCATCTCCTGGTAAGACCACATCTCTACTGCCTAAACAATTAAATTAATGTATGGGATTTTAATAGGCCTCTTAAACTCAATAAAACAGAGCTCTTCACAGACTTTTCCTCCTCCAGTCACCGAATCTAAGTACTAAAAAGGGGACCTGCCTTCCACATCTCCTTGCAGCAAAGGCCTGGAGATTCTCCTTGATCTCTTCCTTTCCTCATTCCGCAGATCCAGTCAATCAGAATATCCTATTGTAACAAATTGTCGTCAAGTGCCACCACCCTATTTCCAAGCTACTGTCAGCTCTCACCTCAACTCTGCGAGAGTCTGCTTCGGACTGGTCTCCCTGCTTCTGCATTTGCCTTTCTAAATAGCAGTTAAAATGATAGCACACTAACCCTTTTCTATAGTAACTTCATGCCTTTTTATAAATTTATTTATTTTATTTTATTTTTGGCTGCATTGGGTCTTCGTTGCTTTGCGCGGGCTTTCTCTAGTTGCGGCGAGCGGGAGCTGCTCTCTGTCGCGATGCGTGAGCTTCTCATTCCGGTGGCTTCTCTTGTTGCGGGTCACGGGCTCTAGGTGTGCGGGCTTCAGTAGTTGTGGCACGCGGGCTCAGTCGTGGCTCGCGGGATCTAGAGCGCAGGCTCAGTAGTTGTGGCTCACGGACTCTAGAGCGCAGGCTCAGTAGCTGTGGCGCATGGGCTTAGTTGCTCCACGGCATGTGGGATCTTCCTGGACCAGGGCTCGAACCCATGTCCCCTGCATTGGAAGGCAGATTCTTAACCACTGTGCCACCAGGGGAGCCCCATGCCTTCTTGATATACTAGGAATAAAAGCCAAATTCCCCATGACTGCAATGCCCAACATAAATCAGCCCCTTATCACCTTTCCCATATTTTTATTACTGTTTCTCCTTAATCATATTTTCCATGCAAATAGACATTATTTTAGTATGTTGAACTTACTCAAGCTTTTTAAGGCTCAGGGTCTTTGCACTGGTTATGTCCATTGCTTGGAGCACTCTTCTCCTTGATCTTAATTTGGTGAGCTCAATTCCGTCTTTCCAATCTCAGCATAATTGTTACCTTCTCAGAGAGCCCTATCTTTCCACTATACCCAAAGTAGTCTCCTGACCACAGTGTACCCTGGGCATTATGTTCTTTCTGGCATCACTACATTTATTCATTATTTTTTCATGGTACTTATCACTACCTGAAATTGTGTTGTATCCGTGTTCATTTTCCACCTTGCCTTTTCGAATAAAAAAATACCATGACATCTATCCCCCCCGGCCAGAAAAAGGGAAAATTTTAAGCAAAGTGGGTTATATTAAATGCAGCATCTAGTGACGATAATTTGACTCTGATATGTAGGATGGTGTGTGAGAATATTTAATGAGATATTAGGTACAAAGTTTTTTTCACATGTTCTATGCAAACTGTCTAGTATTTAGTTCAGACTTACTAACTGTAGGCTGTTAGAGTTATGATGAAGATGATTATGATCATGAAGGAGGAGGAGAAGAGAAGAGAAGAGTGTGTAGAGGAAGAAACTAGTTCATGGCACGATAAGACCTCAGTAGCTTGCTAACAACGAAAGAGAAAGGAAGTAACAAAGCTGAGACGCGCAAACGAGATAGAGTGTATGGTGGGGCATGGAAATATATTCTAATGAAAAAGCTAGTTTTGACTCCCACATTTATTACCTACATTTTTATGTGACCTTAGACAATTTACTTAAATTTTCTGAGCCACAACATCCTCATCTGTGGAAAGCGGGTGTGCTCTAATTATCTATTACTATATGAAAAATCACCCCCAAAGTTTAGAAACTGAAAGTCACAATGTATTATAATCTCTTACAGTTTTGGGGTTTGGACTCAGGCAGATGGTTCTCACCTGGGATCCTTCCTGAGGTGACAGTAAGATAATGGGTGGGAATGGAATCATCTAAAGGCTTTTTATTCGTATCTCTGACATTTGAGCTGGGATGGCTGGACAAGTTAATATCTAGCCAGGCATCTCTCTTTCAACATGGCTTTTCTAAAAGGCTAACTTGGACTTTTTCGCTGCGTGTTGGTCTCAGGGATTTGGGCGTCTTTCATGGTGGCTGGCTTCGCTCATAGCAAACGTTCCAAGAGGCCCAGGTGATGATGCTGCCTTGAAAATCTCAGCAGCAATTTGCCAGTAGTGGGCATCAAAATAGTATTTTAAAAATCTGTTAATTTTATGAGAACCTCAATGAGATTATTGCCATCAATATTATATGTCTCTTATGGTAAACCAAAAAAGTTCTTTATTTCTCAATTAATTATCAATTTCACAAAGAGCAATATTATAACTTATTCTGTTTTTCAGGAAAGGCATAATTTGGGAGCTTCTGATTTCTCTTTCTGTTTTCATTTATTCAGGCAATAAATAGGTCAATCATTTGCTTTAGTCAGTTTTCTCTCTGTTCTCTCTTCAGGGTGAGGTTAACAAATATAGAGTCAGAAGTGAAAATGGTTTTACGGTGAGAAATAGAGATGAGACATTTGAGTAAGGTGTGAGTTTAAGGGAAGTCATGAGGAATAATTACTACTGCGCACGCAAGATCTTAACTATTTCCCAGTAAGTGGAATAAGGGATGATGGGAAATTTCACACGCATTTTTGATGTCAGTGACAACACCTCCACAGTTTCCCAAGCTCTCTTTCTTAACTCTTGTCAACCCAAATTAATGTGTCCACAGAAGTTAATTGTTCGCATGGTCCAAGGACAGACTTTTATTTAACAACTTTCGTGTGCGTTTTTCTGTAAGCTTAATTTTTTGAACCAGGATCTGCAAATGGAAAATTCTCAAAATATTTAGTGCTGTGTTATGTAAGGGAGGAATCGTAGGCTGAATAACGTCTGCTCAAAGATTCCAGGTCCTAATGGTTGGAACCTTTAAATGTTAACTTGTGCGGAAAAAGGTCTTTGCAACGTGATTCAGTTATGGATCTTGACACGTGGGGAGTGTTTTGGGTTACCCAGGTGGCCCCTAAAGCCATCACAAGTGTCCTTATAGGAGAAAAGCAAACGAGCTTTGACACACAACACAGGGCAGTGAAGGTTGCGTGAAGATGGAGGCAGAGATTAGAGTGATGCAGGCAGAAGCCAGGGGATGCCGGCAGCCACTGAAGCTAGAGGGGCAAGGAGCAGTCTTCCCCCGGAGGTACATTGATCTCAGCCTTCTGCCCTCCAGAACTGTGAGGGAGTAAATTTCGGTTGTTTTATACCATCAAGTTTATGATTATTTGGTACAGCAGCCTCAGAAATCTAATATAGGAGGAAAATAAGCTAACATGTGGAAATTAAAATAGAAAATAGAGGAAATCTTTAAGATGCCTGGATTTGAAAAAGTATTATGAGATGCCCCATCCTATCGACCCTTGCTAAAATTCTAAGTCACATTTTCTTATTTCCTTTTGATCTATCTGTTCGCCCTCCTAAAATGGCCGTTTATTTATGCAACAAATATTTAACAAGAGAAGACACAGGACTAGATTCTGAGGAATACAAAGTAGCCATGGAGTTGGCATTCCCCCAGAGCACACGGACTTTTAGGTGACAATTTATGACTTAATTATTGATCAAATGGGATTGTTTTAAGTACTGTGAAGAAATACAGGATAGTATGAAAGTGAATTGTGTGATTTTAAGCAACTTACTTAAAATCACCAAGAACCTTTGTTCTGTTTTGCTCTATTTTGTTTCACCTTGCTTGGCAAGGCTTGTAAGACATTTAAATGAGATTATGTGTCTGGCACATATGTAGTTTATTAAAAAAAATCCCTTTGCATTATTTTTCTGTCCTGTCTAGACTTACATTACCCTAATAAGACTGAGACTATAGCCATGGTGTTAGAATTCTTACTCTCTTCACAAGTATGCTTGTTTTTAAATCATCCTTAATTCATAATCTTACCAAATGAATGTAATTATAGTTCATAATATAATTTTTCTATATCACGTCCCTAGTGTCAGTTCTTCCAGTACTGTAAACTGTGTAACATTACATTGTGGACCCCGTATAAACCGTCAGTAAAACTTGTCTGTAGGGTGTAGTTGCTTACCAGATTTTCCTGGTCATGAATAATATCCTAAAATAAGGTGTCATTTTTGACTTTAATATTTAAAGCTTTCAGCAAACCCTAAGTTTGCCTCTAAAATAGGCATATTTTAATGCTAATGCTGTCAGGTATTAGGAGTAAACCTCAGTTGAACAATTTGTATGGCATAAAATCCAAAAAAGAAAAATATATTTCTTAACCTGAATATTTACCAATGAGGAAGCATTTTAAAAGCGGACCATTTGTCTGAGACAAATCAGCACTCTAGAGAACTCTGTAATGATTAAAATATTGGTCTGAATTAAGATCCAACTTACATTCTACTTCAAGTTAAATTAAACGTGTAAAATGAACATTTTGTCACAGTATCACATCAATCTACGTGAGTCTAAGCCAGTCCAACTGGGTCGAAATCATCAGGTAATCTGTCTTTGAAAAAAATATAGCAAACTTTTGATTAAGGTACTCTGTTTTAACTATTTTTTTCTTATTGGACCACTATGTTAGTTTATGTAGATAAAACGGATTTAGTATATCCATATTTATATTAGAAAACCACCTGCTTTTATATCTGGGACTATCGTAGCATTAGCTCAGAGTGCTCACAAGCTGCTTCTCCCCAGCTCATTCATACTATTTCTAGGACTGCTGTAGGTGCTAAAATAGTCAATTGTGGCACCCAAACTAATTAGATGACTATCTGCCAATACAGAATTAGATCAGATCCATTTCCTGAAAGAACTTAGATAAGTAAAAATTGAAATTTCTTATTTAAGAGTTAATAAACTAGACTTAGCTTAAATGCTTAGCTATGGCCGTTGAGTTGAAAATGACAGTTATAGTTTGCAAAAATCTATATGTGTAAAAAGAAGTACAGATTAAGATCATAATTTTTTTTTTGCCTTTGATTAGGGAATTGGAAGAATGAAAAGTAGAAACATATCAAATAAAGAGAGAAAAGCCTCAATGTGACTGTTAGCTAAATGACCACAGATTTCTGTTATTATTCCTACAGGAGAACACAATTATATACCCTGGCTGAGAAGGCCAGGGGCTGGTGCCAGCCTGCTAGTGGGCAAGGCCGTGTCCCTGCATGACTGGTTGTGCAACCTGGGGGTCCCAGGACTGGTGCTGGCACACTGGTGGGTGGGTAAGCCCCTATCAGTAAGAGGCAGAGAAAAGATTCCGAAACGGTGCCTCCCAGCACCAGTGTTCTCATGGTAGAACGAGCCCCTCAGAATGGCTGCTGCTAACATTTATCTCCCCAGGGAGGGTCTCCGTTGCCTCCCACCTGTCCAAGAGGCTCTCCAGGATCGCGGGTGGGTCTGACCCAGGCTTCTTTCCAGTGATTGCCTCTGAGCTGGGACCCAGGCCGTGTGAGATTTTGCTTGCACCCTTTCATTGCGGAGTCTGTTTCTTTCAGCCCTCCAGCTCTCTCGTACCCAAGCCCCACTGCTCTTCAAAGCCAGACTTTCTATGGGTTTGTCTTCTGGGTGCAGGACCCCTGGTCTGGGAGCTTAATGTGGGATCGGACCCCTTGCTTCCTGGGGAGAACCTCAGCAGCTGTGATTATTCTCCTGTTTGTGGGCCAGACTTACCTGGGGCGAGCCTCGCCCACACTGCATCTCCACTCCTCCCACCCATCTCACGGTGGCTCC
Organism: Phocoena sinus; assembly: GCF_008692025.1. Classification (NCBI taxonomy): domain Eukaryota; kingdom Metazoa; phylum Chordata; class Mammalia; order Artiodactyla; family Phocoenidae; genus Phocoena; species Phocoena sinus. Next base: position 3,681,993 of record NC_045783.1, read on the forward strand.
TTTTTTTATACCTTTAGTTGTGGAAAATCTTTTCTGCCAGTCTTCGGCTCATTCTCATAAAGAGGTGCTCTTCAAGTAGCTGTAATTTTGGTCTGCCCGCGGGGAAAGGTGAGCTCAGGGTTCTCCTGCTCTACCGTCTTTGCCACATCCCCTTTTCTTTTTTTGAAATGAAATGTACAGTTTCATGACCATGCTAGACTTAAATCTATGGTTTTTAGACAGAAAATGGGAGGAATTTCTGGAGAATATATTTTAGTAAATTCTTTGAAAATGGGGACAGTTGCATTTCAGTTTGAAAGATTGTTTCCTTTGCTAACGTAAGCAAATATTTTTCTATTGATTTTTGAGTAGTTTATAATCTAGTAGAGGGGAGGCTGATTATAGAAGATAAATTATAGCATATGTTATTGTGTGTTTCATGCAAAATAGTGATAATTCAGACATCAAATGACATAACCATGAGCTGTTGTAGTTAAGAAAGGATCTAACAAGGATGGGCATAGAGGATTATTAGGATGTTATACGATTTAAAAAGGGGATCAATACATTTTACCTTTACATTTAAAACTATACATTCTAGTTCTGTGGACAATAGATCTGTAGGGAAAAATAAGAGATCATGGTCATTGTATTAGTCAGATAAATTAGCTTACATGATTATGGAGGCTGGCAATTTCAAAATGTGTAAGGTGGGCTGACAGACTGGAGAGCCAGGAGAGCCAATGATATAGTTCAAGTCCAAAGGCCTTCTGCTCCGGGGAATCCCCTCTTTCTTGGGAGAGGTCAGGCTTTCATTCTATTCAGGCCTTCAACTGATTGAATGAGTCCCACCCATATCTTGGAGGGCAACCTGCTTTACTCAAAATCCACTGATTTAAATGTTAATCTTATCCAAAAAACCTTGAGAGAAACATCCAGAATAATGTTTGAGTACACGTCTTGGCACCAAGGCCCAGCCAAATTGATGCATAAAATTACCATCATAGCCATCATTGCAATGATATAGTATAATACCTTTACAGTGGGATATGCATATACTTAGGATGTAAAAGACGGTGGGAATTTTTATGGGAATAACTTTCCAGATCCTGAACTTCCTCATTTAGTCTTTCTTCAGAGTGATCTGTCTGAGAATAAATCTGCGATCTACCCCTTCTTCTTTTTACCTTTCTTTTATTTAATAATAGTCTCTACTCCACTTGGAAGAGCAAGTTTAGCAAAAATATAGAGAATAGATATATCCAATATTTAATATGCTAGAAATTACATCACTTATAACTACTACTAATATTAAATTTCTCCCCAGTGTAAGCATTGATGTCAAAGTTTTTTAGATGTCAAATTTCAGGGTTTATGTGAGTCAAAAATACAGACATATATTTTGATATATAGATATATAGCTATTGATAGCTTTGATAATGTGAGTTTTTACTATGATATTGCCATTAGTGCTTTAAAAATATCTATCACTCTTTTTACTGCTGATAACAACCATATGTATGCTCAGTATTCTAGAGATAATATAATGTATAAGAACTGAACTATTATTAAAATTTGCAAAAATGAAGAAAATAATGGCTCTGGTTTCTAACCAAGGGTGATTTGTTTCCCAGCAAGGGACATTTGGTAACGTCTAGAGAATTTTGGGTTTTCACATTCGGGGAGAGTGTGCTACTGGCATCTAGTGTGCAGGAGTCATGGACGCTGTCAAACATGCTACGATATGTAGGAAAACCTTAAACACAAAAACTACGTGTCACAGAATATCAAGAGTGTCCCTATTGAAAATAACTGAGAAAATCTGAAATATGGAACATTTTCATAAAAGCTTTACAGAAGAAATATATGCATTGCATATTATCAGTCATCAGGAAGATGCAAATGAAAATCATGAGATGCCATTCCTCATCTGTTAGAATGGATAGAACAAAAGACAGAAAATACCCAATGTACTGGGTATAGATGAGGTTGTAGAGCAACTGGAAATCTCATACATCACTGATTAAAAAATAAAATGGTATGACTACTTTGAAGAACTCTTTTTGTGATTTCTTAGAAACCTAAATAAAATCTATCCCATGACTCAATAACACAACTATGTGTTTAAAATGAAAATTTCCCAACAACAAGAAATGTGAACAATGTTCACAGTAGTTTTATTGAAAATAGTCAGGAACTGAAGACAGCCCAGTGTCCACTAACTGGAGAACAGATGAGCACACTGTGTTATATCCACAAAAATGACACTCAAAGGGAGAGTGTACTCTACTCATATACTCTTTCCTGGTATTCAAATCTACTGTACAGGCATAATTCATTTGCCCGTGCAATGACATTGACAAATATAAAAAAAATACTATGTTGAGAAAAAAGACACCAAAATACCTTTCATATAACTCCACTTATATGCATTTTTTGAGAAGGTAAATCTAATCAATGGTCATAGAAATCAGAAAGTGGTTGCCATTGAAATGGAGAGGGAGATTGAAAAGAAGCTCAAGGGAAATTTTTAGGATGATAGAAATCTCTTTTAGTTTGTTTTTGGTGGTTCTTACATGAGTGTCTATGACTGTGAATATTTTAAACCTAAAAATGAAAACGGTATAATAATCACTAAAAGCTTAAGGTCCATACATTTAATTTTATGTAAATTTTATTTTCATTGAAATATATAACACATCACTCACACTCTCCTGCTATGCAGAAATTTCCCTACACCTTTAAGTAGTCCTGGAACCTTCTGAATATGAGTCAGAGATCCATAGTAAGAAGTTCTTTGTAATTAATACATGAATTAACAATTTAGAGCAAGCCTTGGTATTAAAACAATGAAGAAAAAGATATACATAAATACTATAATAAAGTACTTTCTTTTTCTAATAGTGTGGAGGAATGTTAGGAAATGAGCATTGCCAAAATTCCTAGGTTTCATTTGATGAAACAAATATTAAAACTAGGAAAAACAGCACTTCTGGAAACTAGGAAGTTACATTTTATCCATATGCACAAACTCTCAAGAAAATCATCAGAAAAAGAATGCAGGTGGAACTAAGCTGCAAGAAAGAAGTATCTTCAGAAATACATATATTTTCCAATGTAAAGCGAGAAGACTTCAATCTTTTAGATACGAGTTGATATTAAGGGCAGGAAAGAAGGATTAGATGTCACAACTTACTTCATGTTAGGTAGTTACAGAAGTTAATTCCAGAAACCGAGGGAACACTCAGTATTAGTCCAGCCAATACAGCAGAAATCAGCAGGGTTTTGGATGAAATTCACTGTAAGTTGTTAAAAAAGGAGACCTTGAGTGACTCTTCTAACACCATTGAAAGACAGGATCAAGAACAGGGGAGAAGTGACCATGAAGCAGTGTTTAACATGCATTGGAAATATTTGAAATGAGATCGTTAAAAAAACAGTCTAGGGGGGCTTCCCTGGTGGCGCAGTGGTTGAGAGTCCGCCTGCCGATGCAGGGGACATGGGTTCGTGCTCCGGTCCAGGAGGATCCCACATGCCATGGAGCGTCTGGGCCCGTGAGCCATGGCCGCTGAGCCTGCGCGTCCGGAGCCTGTGCTCTGCAATGGGAGAGGACACAACAGTGAGAGGCCCGCGTACCGCAAAAAAAAATAAAACAGTCTAGGGGACGTGTGATAACTATACCAAATGAAGAATCAAAAAAAAAAAAAAATCAGAAATGTAATCAAACGCAATAGGAATCAGCACCCCAAAGGACATTGAGGGTAGCTATGGTTTGTATCTTGCCTGAAAGCCTGTTAAAAAGTTGGCCTCTGGAAAAAAATCACTCAAAGAAAGAGAAGAAATGAGAAAGAAATAAGAAACCAAAATGAGTGACAAACTTTTTAGTAGAATACTATTCTGGATTTCAGGTTCTTGTTGATGACTTAAAAAAAACACCTATTAGTCCTTCTTATGTTCCAAATACCTATTAGAATGATTAAGAAATTTAAAAAAAACAGGAAAAAAAATCCAGTGCCAGAAACTATGGAAGCATTATATTTACATGACAGACTCTAGTATACACACACACACACACACACACACACACACACACACACACACACGTAAAGCTGTAATGAGACTAACTAGATAAATACATTTATATTTATCTCATTAGAAGGTAAAGCAATTCTGGAAAGTAATTTGAAGAGATTCTTTGTGAACCCATGAATCCAATTCAGTGCAGAGTAGCAGAGTAGCATATCCTTTCATTATTTCTTATAAAGGAGTCATAGAGTACCTGCCATGAACTGGTCACTTACAGGCTCATGCAAATAAAAATACATCCATCCATACTTGTTTCCAGTCTTTTACAAACTGAATAACTAAATATTTTAAAGCACTAACTCATATCAGTCCTATCATAGGCTTCCTTTCCTTCAACCACTTAATCATCTCCTACATGACCTATTTCAGGTGATTCAGTATTCTGCAAAAGACATCAGAGAAGTATTGACCTTGGACATCACCACACACACACACACAAAAACCTTATCAGATATTCTTTTTTTAAAATTTACTTTATTAAAGTATAGTTGATTTACAATTCTGTGTTAATTTCTGCTATACAGCAAAGCGATTCAGTTATACATGTATATATACATTCTTTTCCATATTCTTTTCCAGTATGGTTTCTCATAGGATATTGAATATAGTTCCCTCTGCTAGTCAGTAGGACCCTGTTGTTTATCCATTCTGTATATAATCCTTTGCATCTACTAATCCCAAACTCCTGATCCATCCCTCCCCTACCCCCAGCCCCCTTGGCAACCACAAGTCTGTTCTTTATGTCCCTTATCAGATATTCTTGACTACTTTTCAAGCAATTAAAGCACAAGGGATTTATCTTTGAGTGTGTACTAACCAATTAAGACAACTTCAGCCAGTATCAAAGTACAAGATTATACCCATAATCTTCTGTCTTAAACAGAGGGTCTCCAGAGACTTCTAGAAATAGTCTACGGAAGCAAACTACAGACCAAATCTTTGGAATATGCTTGAGGTAACCAGTATTTGCTAAATGCCATTGGGACAAGAGATTCTTAGATGCCTAGAACCATGTTTGTAATACCCTCTTTACATACATTTCCACTTTATCCCATCAGCTATATTTTTCCTCTGTCAACCTTTAAGGCTACATCTAAGATGCCCCCTTACTATTACTACTAACTTGCCTAGATCTACGTTTTACCAGGGACAATCTATAAATGCTTTCCCTAACTAATTTTAGTATATTCAATTTATGTAATTTTGCATATGCTAATGCCTACAAAATACAAATGAACTAACAAATTCAGGTTGTATCTGTTCTAACTGTTCAAGCATAGGAAAACAATGAAAATAATATAAAGGGTATAGCAGACCACCTTAGCTATACTGATACTCTTTTGAACATAAAGGAAAGTATCCTTGGGATGAGAAGGTAAATAAATGTTCTAGGAGTGTAGCAGTGATTGTTTTCTTTTTCAAGAAAACTGCCAGAGGCAGTATACTTAGAACTCCACTAAAATTGGTTACATCTCTTGCACATTTCCTGATTTCTTTTTTTATGTGGGAATCATTCCTTTTTTTTTTTTCTTTTTCTTAATACCAATCTAGGAACAAGGCTTATTTTTCTGTGGGATAAAGAGTTAGATAATTACAAGTATATGACTCTCCAACTTTCTCAGAGGACAGTCTTCTTGAAGAGATGGGAGGGACAAAATTCTTTTCTGGTAAAATAACTAATACTTTTTAGAACAGACCCCTAAGGATGGTTATCCTACCCATTGGAGTAAACAATACAAGGTGGAAATCAAAAAATGTGTTCCTCACTTTACCTGATAAATAAAATTGCGTATTTCCTGGTGGCATAGCCTACCAATGTAATTCCTTAGCTTAAGTAATTACAGATGAAAGAATAGCCTCTGATTTTCTTTTGGCCAAGCAGCAGGAAGTCTGCACTATTGTTAGACTTCATGTACCTAAATAAATACCACAATTAATATGGAAAGTCTATATCAGTCCTAATGAAGAGGCAGTCCTGCTAAACTTCATGTAATTTAAAGAAAGGAATGTATGTAATTGAAAGAAAATATAGACTTAGGGAGTCATTGACACTTGTTTTCTTGATCAAGCCTGAAAAATCTTATAATAATTTGTTATACTTGCATGTTTCATGTCCCTTTGATATGTTATCCAGAGCCTTGATGCTTTTGTGAAGCCACTGTCCCTACCTGATTCAGTAAGTCATTCAAAGAAAAAAACCAGTATGCAATCATGCTGATCAGCGCTCAAGTTGATAATCAGACTTTTACAAACCTTTATCTTCTGGTAGCATCAGCAACACTGGCGAGGTTCTAGACACTTCCTGGTAATAGCTCCTGCATTTCTGGCTTAGAAGAACAAAAGCGGTGGACTGAGGATATAAAACTTCTGACCGAGGGAAGGACTCATCTTTCTTAGAAGCTAATAACATCTAACCACTAGAGCTGTGTGAAAGTACTTCTAAATGATCCATGACAATTCGGCATCAGTAGGCAGGCTTCTGAGAGCCAGCCAATAACAACCTTACGCTTTCAGGATAAGAACCTTTCAGGCTTCTGAAAGTCAGCCAATCCATAAAGCATCGCTGCAGTTTACATACTTTTGAAATCTTTGAAGTTCATACTTCTAAACACCTGTATACAATCATTTGTCCACTTTGTTCAAACACTGCCTGTGTGTCTTACAGCTTTCCCTTCATTATTGATTAACATTGTAAATTCAGCTTTTTTTTCTTCCTTCCCTTCCCTCCTCCCTCCCTCCCATCCTTCCTTCCTTTTCTCCTTCATAATGAAGTTTGACCTCTTTATTTATCATCCATATTTAACCGTGCAACTTAGTTCCTATCAATTTGTAGCCCCAAAATACAAAGGTGAAAATGTTACCTATTCCTTTATTTTATATACCCTATATTTTTACATAAGTGATAAAAAATTTAGTAGTTACACAGTATAATGCATGCATGATATTTTGTTTTACTTTCATAAATCAAAGAAATGTACATCTTGATTCTGTTTTAAAAAAGAGCTGTAAGTCAGCAGTCTTGTGAATGTCAAAGAGAGTCAGCAGTGCAGACAATACAAAAGTAAGGTTGTGTTTCATTTTGTCAACATTGGCTACTAGAAATTTAGAGAAAATATTGAGAAAGAAAGGAAAAATTCATCATGGCATTGACCTATTTTAACATCTGATTGATATCTCATTAATAGCTATTTCTTCCATTTCCAGATTTTCTCAGAGAATGTATCTTTTTTCCTTAAATGATAGTATTCACCACAAAAATGAAGAGTTATGTATGAAATGTTTGAAAGCAGAGAAATGCTTTAGGGGGTTGGGAGAAGAAAGAATATCTGGCAAGGACTTTGTTCATGTAATGTGTTTGCAAGTCGAAGTATATCAAAGGAAATAGAATCTCATGATCTTACTCTAGAGAGATGCCAGCTACTAGGGAAGAAAACACTTACAGGCTTTAGCAAAACTCACAGTATAGGTCAGTTAAATGCAAATTGTAAAACACAAAGGTTGATTTTAATCCACTTTACTTGCTTGGAAGAAAGCTTTAAGCCTTTCAAAATTCAGAGAGGCTCATAAATTGAGAGCTAGCTAAAATCCTATTAAACCAAAGAGGGATTATGTAGATTAATAAAAGGGTTTTTTTGTTTGTTTGTTTTAGTATAATATTCTCTGAATCAGTCTTGATTATTGTTGTCTTCCCATCGAGTCCTTTTTCGAAACTAGTATTCATACAGTCCTTATAAATGAGGGAGATTGCTAGTTAATACTTTTTAGTGACAGATTTTACCAGGAATGAGGTCATTAAAAATATTTTGCTTATAGCAGTATGTGATAGAAGAACATATTAAGATTAAAAATTGTGTGCAAAAATAGCTGCATAGGCTAGATCTACCAGAGCGTTGCATTTGCAGGCAGGATGGGAAATTTTGCCAAGTTTATTTAAATTTCTTGATTTTGTTGCTGTAGTTCCCCGCCCTTCCCCCTACCCCCCCCAAATTGGTCAAAAGATGGATAGATAGACAGATAGATGTATGTATATAAATATCTATCTCTGTCCATCTATATACTTGATATCTTATTTGTCTGAGTAAACTTCAAAACTTCTATTAATGATACATTGACAGTTCTTAAAGAGACTTTTAGTTCTTCAAAAACTTATATGACTTGATCTTTAGAACAGGATAAGGGCTAATAAATGCAGGGTATGTATATACAGTTAGCCCTTGAACAATGTGAGGGTTAGCGGCACTGACCTCTGTGCAGTTGAAAATCCACTTGTAACTGATCCAGGGTTCCATATCCCCAGATTCAACTAACCGTTGATCATATATTTCTGTAGTATTTACTATTGAAAACTATCTGCACTTAAGTGGACTCGGGCAATTCAAACCCAGGTTGTTCAAGAGTCACCTGTGTATAGTTTTTTCACCTAATATTTCTTTAACTCTAAGATAGCTACTTAAAATGGAAAATTAGTGTTTTGATTCTTATTAGGGTACATAATTAGAAGGTGTTGTCTATTTATTTAATTGCTACTTATGAGTCCCTGAGATGTTTCAGGGATGGTGCAATGCACTGTGAATGAAGAAGGACTCTGCCCTTGGGCCATCCACTGAAGGAAGTTGGTCATTGATTTCTTTATGTATGTCCAGACCCTTATTTATGTAATGAATAAAGATACAGAAATCTAGCAGGCAGAAGTAAGTATCCATACAGACATAGACACAGTGTAGAAAATAATTAGAAAAGCGTAGATGTATAGATAAAGGCATAAAATGTAGATACAATTAAATATTTTAAATTAAGTCAATATTTAAAAGTGAGTAAGGCTCTTCTCTTAATTCCATTCCTGGGTTGTATTATTCCTAAAAAGGAACATGATCAAAGGCTTGTTTTAAAATATCTCCAAAAAAGACAGGGTTATTTAAAAAAATTGGCTGGGTAGTCCAAATGGGGAAGGATGGTAGAAAGAAATACCTTAGAGGACAGTTTTGTTGTAAAACATTTGGCCTTAAATAAATGCATGGACCTGCTACTGAAAATGTATTACATATGTCAAAGGAACAGTAATTAAACTGCTCCCTCTAAGCTTTTTTGATAGGCCATTTTCAGAATGAATGGCTGAGGCTGAGAAAGGGCACTTGGCATTTAAGATCCCTACCTTTAGAATATTATTCTCCCTGATTTTATCATTCAACATGATTTCCTTTTTCACTTTCATGACAACTTAGAAGAAAGTTTTCTGCTATTTAGCAAAAGATGACCTTAGAGCCACATAGAAATTGTAAATTGTTCTTATAGTATATGTAATTAATTTGGTCATTAAAGAGAAATGATTAATCATGCGGATACATATATATACTAAAGAAGGATGACGGATTTAACAGGTTGTGATAGTAAAAATTGCAAATTTTACAGTTTGGCATTGACTAATGGAAATTAATATATACCTCAGTGATTGTCACAAAATAGTTGAAAATTATCATCTATTTAAAGTTGTTTTTTGTGTATGTATGATATATATAGTTTGTGATCACAGCCTGCAATTTCTTTTTGAGAACAAGTTATTTATGAACTAAATCCTTACTAATATTTAAAAGAAACTAATAAAAGTTGAACTGTTCTTTATTAAAAGTAATTATTAATCACTTTCAAAATTCTTGCTTCTAAAAATTAAATTTAATTGATATTTTCCACATACGCTCATGAGTTTCTCTTCATTGTGTCTCAACACATATCATACAAGTGTATAGCACACATACTAACTTGCTGCACTGAAAGTAACATTTTTGTGTAACATTTGTGCTCTTTCTTATTCCCAAATCTACTGGCAATAACTGGAAAAGGAAAGGAAGCAGACTAATTCAGAGTTAAGTACTAAACCTCATCATTTCAACCTGTATATACTCCTGCCACATTTGATTTTTTAAAATCCTGTCACTGTCTTTTCATTCCTATCTTAACATGCTTTGTATTTTATTTCAATTTTTGGAACTATTGTCAGTCTACTTGTATCTTTTTGTATCTTTTTTCTTCCTATGTGTTTACAAGTTGTAAACCAAACTTAAAAAGTTAGTCATAAGAATATAGTTCACACTGGCCAGAGTCTTAACAATTAATCACACAAGCATTCCTTCTATTTTTTTAACATTCTCTGATTCTTATATTCATTTCTTCACTTTTAAATTTTACAAATATTTATTAAGAACTTACTGTGTGCTAATCACCTTTCTTCTCATTAGGAAAACAAAGATAGTTAATAGCCTCTGTCCTCGAAGCACTAAAAATATGAGAAATAGAGAAACAAGATAACAATTAAAAGGTGAGAAATCAATGATGGCAATAATGAAGCAATGGAAAAGGACTCCTAAATAAGTTAGTAATAAGGAAAGGGTGTGTATGTCTGGAAAAGACTTAGAGAAGCTTACATTCAGTCTGAAGCTTAATAGATGCTTGGTGAGTATAAATATATAAGGGAAAGGGTAAGAACCATCATTTCCCAAAAGAGAAGGAATGAGTAAAAGAAAGGAGGCCCCAAATGTATATACCATTCCATGAATATTTTAGGGGAGGATGGATTAATAATGAGAAATAAACCTCTTGGTAATTGACAAATATCTATATGTGTGCTGCTTCCTGAAATTCCGATAAAACCACTAGTTGTGTAATTAGTGGATGTGAAACCAAACAAATAGACTTAATTTTGACAGTTCTCAGTTTGTTCTAAATGTCTTCATCCAAGGAATTCTCCTGCCATATCATGTCATAAAATATATAATATTCTAAAAGATAGACTAGATGATGTTATAGGTGATACTAACTGTACTTAAAGGTATAGAATGATCACAAATGACCTCAAAATCATCACCCTGATTTGTCATATCAAACATTAATAAAGTCATTATTCAAAAGACCTACCTACCTATTATGGATAAACACATGGAGGGGCCATTTGGTTGTTGCAGAGTATCTACATGGCTCTTTATACATGACTATTATATCTTAAGAACCAAGTTATTAAGAAGTTATGAATTAGTAGAGCCAAGACTTGAGACAGCCTCGTTCCAAAACCCATGTGATCTTTTGTTACTCAAATTGCATTACGTTAAGCCTAGGAGAGTAGTTTTTTCAATATGTTCATAAGTGAGTTGGGGTTGGTCGGAAGAGGAGGTTCCTACAATGAAATAATATGCAGTGTCTCAATATATAAAACAGACAAAATTGATACTCCTACACTTGAAACAAGATTGTAAACTGCTTTTCATGAATCATGATATAACCTTTATTGTCCATGATGAAGAATGTGAAATTCACAAACAGGTATTGTCATCATCATTTAAAAATTTTTTAAAGATATTATCACAGAAAATGTGACATTTTAAGTTACCATTTTTTAATAATTTGCTCCTTGATATAGCAGATAAATAAAATGAAACAACATACACTCAATGATAATTTTAAAAATACTTTGTTAAATAATAGTGACTCAAATCTTATGTTTCAGTAATTATCAGCTACAACTGATTTAATGAAAAAATGTTATCAATTATTAATACTTCATATTATAAACTCTCAAATCATTTATAGTATGCATGCTGTTTCTTTGCTTACATAGGGCAGTAATTCTGTTTCTTTCCTTTATTTGTCAAAAGCTCACAACACATCGCAACACATCGTAATTTGGCTCATTATTTTTTAGGGAATGTTTCCTAAATGTTTAATTGTCAACTGATCCTTGAATGCAAGGACAAAATTCCATTATTTAATCTTAGAGTTAAACACTTAAACATGAGAATATGTAGCTAAAATTCCTCCAGTAAGCTGAAATAATTCAACAGTGGTTACTGATTTTAATATAATTACTTTAACATGTAGTCGTATTTTTTTAATATGCAGTACTAGACAGTTATCCTGATAACTTTATGTAGCAGGTAGTTGTTGAAAGAGATTTCAAAAAGGAGGGAACTGAAGTTATAATTATTGACTTAATAATGATTTATAATGTAATCAGAGATACTGCAAATGGAGTTTATTTGGAAATCACTGTATATATTAATCTACATTGTAGATTTTTCTTTAATAGGACACTTAAAGTGTTGTTCCCTTTCTTAGTAAACAAGAGAGATGCTGACAGAAAAATAGTCTTGCCTTAATCTGTTGTGAATGATGTCAATTAAGGTTCATACCATAAGCGTGATTTTTCTATTTTATGTAATTTTAAAGAAATAAGTCATTGAATAGTTAAACATGATTTTAATTATATAAAATCACATATTTAAGAAAAGACATTTAAGTGGCAGTTTTAAAACTGATGAACCCATACAGAGAATATATTCTTCATTTATTGAGCCTTAGTAAAAGTAATACTTGTCCCAGCATCTTATTCACATGCTTTAATTAGAATATCACTTTGTGATTTATATCACAGAGTAAATATTTGGTTATAATAAAAAGTACAACTCAACTTTAGGCAGGGAAGGAGAATTTATTAACCAGACACTGATATCTCATGATACCCAAGGACAGAAATATATCTATACCTTAAAAACCGCTGGAACTACGAACAAGCATGTCAGGATGACTTGGCCTCTCGGTCTCTTTTTCTTTCTTTTTATTCTCTTTTTCTTTTGTTTTCATTCTCTTCTTTTTCTGTTTTAGTTTTTGCTTTCTTTCATCTGTTAGTAAGGATGGTTTTATCCACATAAGAATCACACCCATGGATATATTTCAAATAATATAATAATCTATCCCTTAATAGTATCTAAAAATCCCAAGCATTTTTTGAACTTAATATAAATGTGGAATGTCAAATCAATAGGGACATGTAGATTAATTAATACATATCTGCAGATCGAACATTTGTTCAAAAGTACAGGTGGATTCATAGCTACCATATTACATTCAAATACAACTAATTCCATTTGTGATTTATTTCAATGGACAATATGAAGCACAAAAACATTTTAACATTTTCCAAAGTGTTACCCAATAAGTAATTTATTGGATAATGGTACTTTCTCTAAACATGCCAACTCCATGAATACAAACTAGGGTCTGTTTCTATTTTTTTCTTGTGTTAATATGACATTCTTTTACTAGGAGTTAGGAAATTCTTCAGAATCAGATAAAGTATTAAAATAACTATTTTTAAATATGTTATAGCTGTTCACATAAAACAGTTGTTCGAATAGCTCAGCAATGTATTATTAAATTTCAAATGAACAAAATACCTTTATAAATTTTACTTCAAAAGATAAAATTATAAATTCATGAATTTCAATAAGAGAGGACTGTCATAATCAAATATGGTGCTTTTAAAATTCCCATCATTCAGAAAGAGGCACGGACCACAGTGTTCACTGCAGCTCTATTCACAGTAGCCGGGACATGGAAGCAACCTAGGTGTCCATCGACAGATGAATGGATAAAGAAGATGCAGCACATATATACAATGGAATATTACTCAGCCATAAAAAGAAACGAAATTGAGTTATTTGTAGTGAGGTGGATGGACCTAGAGTCTGTCATACAGAGTGAAGTAAGTCAGAAAGAGAAAAACAAATACCGTATGCTAACACGTATATGTGGAATCGAAGGAAAAAAAAAGGTCATGAAGAAGGGGTAAGGGGTAAGACAGGAATAAAGACACAGACCTACTAGAGAATGGACTTGAGGATACGGGGAGGGGGGGAAAGGGTAAGCTGGGACAAAGTGAGAGAGTGGCATGGACATATATACACTACCAAATGTAAAATAGATAGCTAGTGGGAAGAAGCCGCATAGCACAAGGAGATCAGCTCGGTGCTTCGTGACCACCTAGAGGGGTGGGATAGGGAGGGTGGGAGGGAGAGAGATACAAGAGGGAGGATATATGGGAACATATGTATATGTATAGCTGATTCACTTTGTTATACAGCAGAAACTAACACACCATTGTAAAACAATTATACTCCAATAAAGGTGTTAAAAAAATTACCAATTCATCTGTTAGAAGATATGTAATATATTGCACTATTAGTTTATTTTGGCTTTACCTATTCATCTTATTTTCAGGAAGGATGTTTGCCTTTAGGCAATACCAGTTTCCTTTTTCATGATGTTCATTAAGGTATTCAAAGTTCCCAATGTTTGCTAGACAGGGATTTCTTCAAGGCACAGCATCCATTTAACCCTAATTCCTAACACAGTGTTGGGAACACAGAAGATGTAAAATGACCCTATGGTTCTCAAAGGATAGCATGTTTTATCTCTCTCAGTTAAAGACTTTAAGCTCTTAGGAAGTGGCGAGTAATGTGAATAGTGGATTAGAATCATTCAGTCATACTGCCCTCCTTTTTAGCCAAATGACACTCAGATGTTCTACCTTCAGTTTGCATCAGAGCTTTAATGGGTTGAAAATCATGGCACATACCGAATATGGTCAATGTACATTTGTTTTTGCTTCAAAATAGAGGATATTTAGAAAAAATGTATTCTGTTTATTTTAAAATTTATTTTTAATTTCATTTTTCAACTTTACCTTCTAGTCAGAGAATGATGCCAGAGTATCTTTTTTTTTTAAATTAGGCTTAATTTATTGCTTATTTTGTAACATTAGTAATGCTGTGTGTTATTAAATAATATTCTATTACTGCCTCACAAAAGCTATGTATCTCTGCAGTTAATATTGGCTATTTAATGAAACACTACTATATTCTGATTCTTATTTAGTTACATTATAAAATGACTACATTTTGTTTCTTTTTTCTTATTTGATCTACAAGTATCAAGAATACCAGTTTAACGTTTCCATCTAAATTCATGTTCTTGCCAACTTATCCTTATATGTCTAACAGTTCTATTTTGATGCTAAATTACTTAGGGGATAAAAGTTCAAAACCACTGAAGTTTCATATGGCTTCATTTTGTCTTGCACTTTTACCAACGTTCTTTTGTTTGGTGTTTGCCTTTTGTACTATTTCCTAAATCTTAACTCATTAGAATCAACTAGGAATTGGAAATAAGAAAAACTTGGAATCCTAGGTTGTGTCACAGACTAAGGCCAATTAAATTAGTGTTTCTGGGAAAGGGGTCAGGGATTACTTTGTTTTCAGAGGTCCACAGATAAATCTAATTTTTAGTAATGTGAGGTCTGCTGTCCTGATAAATGCTTGCTCTTCCTTTTCTTGTAGCACATTTTGTTTAATTGTGTCTCATGAGGGGAACATAAGTGTTCTCAGAACTTATTTTATGATATTTTCTATTTTCTTGAGGAGGCAAGTTTATTAGTTAAGTTTGGACCTACTGATTACATCAGTTTTTTAAAAAAAAACAACTTTGTTTTGGATTTTTTTTTTCTCTTTTATTTTTATCCTTTCATACTTTCATGAGTGAAAAGCAATTCTAGAAGTGAGTAGGCACAATAATCATTTGGTGATCCTGATAAGTTCCTTTTTTGGAGCCCAGTGTCTGTGAGTCTGCTTCAGTAGGTCTAAGATGGAGCCCAGACCTGTAACTTATCACACAATTGTGGTGATCCTGATAAAGATGCTGATCTAAAATGACCAACATCAGTGAAAGGGATCCGATATCTCCTCTCACCGCGTTTAATCAGGACTCCAAACTTCCAGCAGTTAGTTCTGAAAGAGAAATCTCAAAGGGAAGGAACTGCTGCCCAGAAAGCTGCTGTCTCCACCTTTGGCCGGTCTCAGTTCTGGCTCAGTCACTTCCACTCCATGAAGATTGCTCAGTAACACTCTGGATGCAGCTGTTTTCTCTTAGAGAAGATTAGAACATTTGGAGCAGTCAACATCATTTATTAAACATTAAAGAAAGAACACTAATGATATGCATACAGGCTGTATAAAACCGTGAGAGCAATGCTAATATGCTTCTTATCCCATACTTTGCCGTTTGCTCTCTTTGACCCAGCACACATTGGCTATGAGTGTTCTGTCTTGTATGTATTTAGGCCATATCCATTCCCAGACTCTTCTAAGTACCTTTGTTTTTAGAAATAAGATTGTTAGCACGGTGACCTGCATGGTGTATGAGTGTAAGAAAATGTGCCATGTGGGGAGTGGACTGCCCCAGAGTAAATCCTCTGTCAACAACGCTTCCTTCCCAAATCTTATTATTTTCAAAATAGAATTCACTGTTTATATTATATATAGTTCCAGAAATACGTTTTCAACATTTTCTACTCAAAACAGTATTACATTTGTGTTTTATAGAACTAAAATGCTTCTATTTTAGCTGAAATTCATATGTGGTCTTCAGTTACTGTGTTACAAAATAGGAAATAAATTTCCTTCACCTTTTCTCTAGTTTATTAAACATTATCAATGGATACAGAGAGACTGATACCTTAGTTCTACCATTAAGAAAATGATTAGGTAGGTGCTGGGTATATAGTTGTGAAAATAATGCAATTTTGCCTTTGATGTATTTAAAATCCAAATAAACCAGTTACTATGAAACGACAAATTATGTTCATATGTAAGCCTATAGTACAGGGTTTTAGAAGAGAAATAAATTTTGTATTTGGTTATGGACAGCATAGAGAAAGCCTGGCTGAGGAAGCGTTATTTAAAATTTATGAGTGTTACACCTGACACTAATATAATATGGTAAATCAACTCTACTTACTTAATTGCCAACAATGTGTCAGAGTGATGGCCAGTAGGAATTAGCCTGTGAACCCATGCTGGGTGGCAGAGGGGCTAAGGGAGAAGGGAAAGAACC
This sequence comes from Phocoena sinus, assembly GCF_008692025.1. Lineage (NCBI taxonomy): Eukaryota > Metazoa > Chordata > Mammalia > Artiodactyla > Phocoenidae > Phocoena > Phocoena sinus. The sequence continues at coordinate 3,698,772 of NC_045783.1, forward strand.
CTTCTCCGGAGGAGCAGCCCGTAATGACCTACTGATTAGACTGTTGATTATCAGGAGGTGCTACGTGGGGGAGGAAGTTTTCTGTGTGATGCGTTGCTGCAGGGTTGCTTTTCTGACAGGCAAGGCCGCTCGCTGAGGTTCACGTCACTTTAGGACAGCAAAGGTGATGAGCCCTCTTGCCTCACAGAGTCCACTCAGTCTGCGCTTACATCCACACGCTCGTAAACAGTGATGATCAGAGGTGCTATGATCCCTCTCTCCCCTCAGGCACAGGAGTGCACGATTTATCCCAGACATCTCGAGTGTACGTGGAGGCAGCCCCACCTCATCTACTCCTTGGACCCAGTCGTTCCACCCAGCTGCAGCCCAGTCTCTCTAGGAACCTAGTCAGGGAAACTCCAGGCCTGCACCCAGGAGCTTCTGCCTGCTCTTAACCTCCTCGGCCTTGGTGGCAATCTGGGACCGAGTATAGTTCAGGCATTCCCCACCCTCTCCCTACTGGCTTCCTTAGTATCCTCTCAGGTGAAATAGCCTTCCCTTCCGGGAAGTGGCCACGGAAGCATTTGCTCGCTGCTAAATAGCCCAACTCAAGGGGAGGCTTAGAGAGGGCTTCATGCCCAACATCATTAGGCCCAGATCCCGCATTAGCACAGAGTATAAATAAAAGCAGTGCGTCTGCTCCTTAAACGTGGTGTCAAGACAAGCCCCCTGCACCTCCCAGCCGCTGTGCCACAGTCAGCGCTTCTCCGTCGTCGGTGCTCTTGATGCTTCAATAACGAGCCACCTCCGGAATGCAGGGGCCACCAAGGCTGGAGGAAGCACTTTGTCCCTAAAAAAAAAACCTGATTTTTTTATATTATTAATAAAAATACACACATTTCTGATTTGGGGGGCGTTAATTTATATATTTATAATTCTGAGATACTTGTGTTGGTACTACTTAATCAAAATGTGATTTTTTTATCTAATTAAAAGTTCTTGTAAAATAATAATGACAGAATGACTTTGGAGATCAGAAGAAGTATTTACACTGCTGTTAATTTTCAAAAGAGAATTCAGTAAATAGTGTCCTTGATGAAAGTGCATGCCAGAGGGTTATTGACTTTTTTCTGTTAATTATGTCTGCTGTAAGCACAGAGTATTCAAGACTCTTTCTCTTCATTCTTTGAAATATATGTGTGTGTATATATATGTGTGTGTCTCTCTCTCTATATGTATATACTGTGAGATATATACTATATCTCAAAAAATTGGAGAAACTATCACTTGTCATAACTAGTATTGAAATTAATCTCGGTTGTGATTCTTAATTTGTAGGATTTGTAGGGGTCAGTGCTGGTATTATAACGTAAGAGGGTTCCCTTTTACCTTTCTTTCAAGAAATAGGTTGGAAAAATTGCAGTCTTCTCAATTGTTACGAAAATTATTTAAAAAGCTGATTAAAATAAAATCCCCCCAAAATTCAAAAACCCAATAAATGAATCCCTTCATTCTTCATGACAAATTATACTTTTCTATAATGACATACTATATTTTGCCTGAAAACAGATTTGTAATTATGTATATTAGATAAAGAGAGCCTTGGTATATTCTACAGGATTGGTCATCATCCTTGTTCTATAAAACATGTTTATTAGTGAGTTGACCTAATGATAAAATGTGCAACAGTATTGTGGTGGGGAGCAAATAAAATATGTTGCATCAAGTGATTCAAGAAAGATGGGATAAATCTAACAATATCAAATTTAATGGAAATGAGGTCAAATTATCCATCTTATTTCCAAGAAAACCAAATGCTATTAGGAAAGTCAGAAGAGAGAATACATAACTTAGCATGAAAATCAGGAAGAAACTATTATAAAATAAGTAAATTTTATGTTCGAAATTAGTAAGAAAAATGGCAATAATATCAGAAAGATCACTTAATTTAAACTGTTCTAATAGGAGTAGATTCAAGTCAAGAATGAGACGATGGTCCTCAGGATGATAATGGAATATGATTTGTAACTCCATCGCTAGTCCACATGTTAGGATGGCCTGCCGATTTCTTCTGGTCCCCTAGAGCAGTATCTCATTGAGGTTGTTAAGAGATAACATTCCACCTGCAGCACGTTTAACATGAGGACACCAGGCTTATCACATTACTTGTTTTATTTTTCCTGTGCCCTGTGTACAGCCTATTAAAAAGCAAGCGCCAGGCTTCCCTGGTGGCACAGTGGTTGAGAGTCCGCCTGCCGATGCAGGGGACACGGGTTCGTGCCCTGGTCTGGGAAGATCCCACATGCTGCGGAGCAGCTGGGCCCGTGAGCCATGGCAGCTGAGCCTGCGCGTCCGGAGTCTGTGCTCCGCAACGGGAGAGGCCACAGCAGTGAGAGGCCCGCGTACCGCAAAAAAAAAAAAAAAAAAAGCAAGTGCCTTACAGTAGTTCATGACATCTGACACACACTTCCCTGCAATATGGCCTTGGTGTGTCCCATCTTTTCATCTTCAATCAGGGATTTTAAAGCAAGATTAATGAGACATTATCTTATCTCCCACTTATAAAATTTTTAAAAAGTGAGACCATCTGGGTTAAACATTTCTCCCAATGTCTGATGCTTCCAGTCTGTCCAGTGATCATCATCCTGATAGTGACAGCTAGAATGAAAAAAAGAAGGGGTGATTACAGTTGGCACACCGTCCTATGTCTACTCCTTCCTTTTGGTGTTTGCCATTTTCTATTTCACAGAGATCTGAATGCTTTGACTGTCCACTGCTTCCTGCTAAAATTTGACCGTTATTACATGCATGATGTAATGCCAGATTTTGAGATCTTGACTTTCAGAATTAGCATCTGAAGCTAGAATTTAAATAATAGAATTCATCACAATGTGGTCCATATACAAAATTTGTAATTCTAGCAATATGGCTGGATCCATCTGTAATATCGTAATTCCATGCACTTGTCTGTTGTTGTTTTTTCCTGTCCCCTGTCCTGCTGAGATTTAAATGACTAGAACCAGCGCTCAGAGGCTTCACTCACTTGGTGCTCTTGCGAACAGTGACATTAATCCCTTGTGCATCATCCACATGCTGACTTTCCCACACAGGTGTTGGCCCATCAGTTCCCACACCTGCAGAGGTACTCCAAGCCTGGGTGTGATCAGCTGCAGTTTACCCTCATGCTGTGTCATGCATAGCAGCCCCTGAGTCAGGCACTACAGCTTGGCCTTCACCACCTATATAATCTGAAGGAGCCGCCAAAAATTCTGCATCATCAGTTGCTTCATGAAATACCAAAAGAGTAGTGAAGACACCGGGATCACACTACCTGGCCTGTTAACAAAGTGCACAAACAGTCCCATCCTAAAAATTCTTCAGTTTGTTTGTCGGTATCTCGAGTGAGGCATTTAGCTACCTCCACCCCAGGTTATTTGTCCTCAGGGGTCAGGGTCATACAGGGTGGCCATAGGTGCAAACTCTTCATAGCAGAACAGTGAATCTTCTCTTCTAGGCCTGATGCAAGTCTGCCTCTCTATTGCCCAGCCCTGGGTTTCCCCTGAATGGAAGCTAGATAGATAGGTTTCTTTTCCTGCATTTCCTCAAAATGCCCCATTCTAGCTCTCCCGATGGCTGGCTCCCTTACTTCTTTCAGCATTTTGCAACAATCCTGGCTTCCTGGTGAGATCTGCCATGAGCATCACATACACATGGTAGTCCTCTCCCCACCTTATCCCCTGTCTCAGTAGCACTTTTCTACATCACACTTATAACCTATTATATAACCTACTTGTTTATTGTGCTTGTTACTTGTATCTCCACACTGGGATATAAACTCTAAAAGGATAGATAATATTGTTTTGTTGTGTTTTGTTTTGTTTAGCGCCAATTCCCCACTATTTAATAAAGAGCTCAATAATTACTGAATAAATGAATTCAAAGTAACAGCCCCACATGTAGACCACAAGATTTTTCTTATCAATCAGCAAACTGATTTTGTAAACATTCTAGGGCAGAATAGATATGGGTTACATAACGTCATTGTTCATTATGGCACTTTTATTATTATGGCACTTAAATTGTTTCTAAGTTGTTAGTAATTATTTTATTATTGTTTTATCATTGAATATAGGATACGTATCCCAGTATCACTCATGAGCATATCTGGAGTTCAACGGTCAAAGTGATCAATGGGAAGGAATGGCCAGAAAAGTTGCTACTTTTTATACCAGGCAATGGCTGCATTCAAGGTAACTTGCTACTAGGTTATGGCCTACTACAATTTACTTTTAGGGAAACTATAGATTATCCACGTGTTCTATACATTGACTGTAATATGATACATAGCAAATACAGATTAATATAATATGAACGTGAAGTTGATAATGCTAAATACTATTTACTATTAGTAAATTTACTAAAACATTTTTTAAAAGTAACAGTAGGGTTTCCCTGGTGGCGCAGTGATTGAGAGTCCGCCTGCCGATGCAGGGGACACGGGTTCGTGCCCCGGTCCGGGAAGATCCCACATGCCGCGGAGCGGCTGGGCCCGTGAGCCATGGCCGCTGAGCCTGCGCGTCCGGAGCCTGTGCTCCGCAACGGGAGAGGCCACAACAGTGAGAGGCCCGCGTACCGCCAAATAACAACAACAACAACAACAAAAAAAGACTTATCCAGAATATACAAAGAACTCTTAAAACTCAATAATAAGGAAACAAAAAAAAAAACGTTAAAAAAATTGACCAAAGACCTTTACAGGCACCTCCTCAAAGAAGACATACAGATGGCAAAAACGCACACGAAAGGATGCTCCTCATCTTATGTCATCAGGGGATTACATATTAAAACAACAATAAAATACCACCGCACATGTATTAGAATGGCCAGCTTGCAGAACGGACAACAGCAATGCTGGTGAAGATGTGGAGCAACAGGAATTCTCATTTATTGCTGGTGGAAATGCAAAGTGACATAGCCATTTTGGAAGACCCGCAGCTTCTCACAAAACCAAACATACTTTTACCCCCATGATCCAGTAATTTTGCTCATTGGTAGTTACTGAAGGAGTTTAAGTCTTATGTCCACACAGAACCCACACATAGATGTTTATAGCAGCCTTCTTCATAATTGCCAAAAATTGGAAGCAACCAAGATGTCCTTTGGTAGGTAAATGAATAAATAAACTGTGGTACATTCAGACAATGTAGTATTATTTAACACTAAAAACATGAGCTCTAAAGCCATGAAAAACATGGGGGAACCTAAATTGCATATTACTAAGTGAAATAAATCAATCTGAGAAGGCTACAAACTGTATGATTCCAACTGTATGACTTTCTGGAAAAGGTGAAATTACGGAGACAATAAAAAGATCAGTGGTTTCCTGGGGTGGGAGGAGAGAGGACGGTGAATAGGCAGAGCACAGAGGTTTCTTTAGGGCAGTGAAATTACTCTGTATGGTATCATAATAAGGGAAATATGTCATTATACATTTGTATAAACCCATAGACTATACAACGGCAAGAATGAACCCTAAGATAAGCTGTCGACTTTGGGTAATTATGATGTGTCGATGTAGGTTCATCCTTGGTAAAAAAACAAACAAACAGAACATTCTGATGAGTGATGTTGATAGTGGGAGCATATGTGGGGCAGAGGGTATGTGGGTAATCTTTGTACCTTCCTCAATTTTGTTGTAAACCTAAAATCGCTATTAAAATGAAGCCTTTATACGAAAGTCCTACAGGAAAATTTACTGCTGAATGGCAAACCCAATTTTTTGTGCCACTTTTACTCTAGAGGCATTTACCAGTTTCTAAGCTGTGCTTCACAAGAGGCCAGCCAACTAGACAGTGGTCTTAAGTGAGGAGATTGGGAAATTAAGCAGTCTCAAAGGAGTAAGGAGAAACGTAGAGAGTTCAGGAACTGCCAAAAATGAGGTTTTCTCAAAAAAGGTTTTTGTTTGAGATCCCAGAATAGCTCCACACTCTCAGCAAAGGCAAATAAAAATAATATAGAACTTAGAATGATTGAACCAAGCATTAAATTAACTCCATGAAAGACTGGATGAAGTGACATTTATCTTCTCAAATTGGCTGACTGGAGATATATATCTAGATCAAGATAATTTTATCCAAAGTCTCTTAACTATTTTCATACTTAATGCCCAGCCTTAAAACAAAATTACTAGACATGTTTGGAGATAAGATCAAATAATAGAAAACCAGTGGAAAAGATACGAAAAAGATACTAGAAACAGACACGAGGATGCATATATTGTAGTTACCAGACGCAGTGTTAAAATCCCTAATATGTTTAAACTTGTAGATGAGAGATGGAGGAATTCCATGCAGAAGTGAAATCTCCATATGTAATATAACCAAATAAATTTTTATCAATCAGAAACTGCTTGATATATCAGATGACTCTGATGAAAGCATGTTAAAGGCAAACATTTTAATGTTAAAAATCCATAATTTGTTTGTGAGCAGGTAAGATGCAAGCAAAAAGAGAAAAAAATTATAGTGAAATAAAATGTAAAAATAAATCCAAAAAAAGTTAAGTAAGGAAGAAAAATAAAATACAAAAGTAAAGAATGGATAGTGGTGCCAGATACAGTCCCATAATATATTGTTAGATTTAAGTCTACAAATAACAGTGATCATAAAAGTAAGTCGGCTGAATTGTCTAGTTATGATGTAAAAAGTGTCACTTGAGATGCTTTTTGCATGAGAAACATCTAAAGAATAAGGACCCAGAATGAATGGAAGAATATATATTAGGTAATGTTCAATTTTTAGAAAATCCTTGTATAGTATTAGACACATCAGACAATACAAATTGGACAGCAAAAATCATAACATAGGATAAAGTTTTCACTATAAAATTCAAGATATTTTACTTATCAAGATGGTATGTAATTCTAAACTCGTACAAAACACAAAATCAGGAATATGCGTAGACTGATACGAGTAGGGAAACTGGCTTCAGGCCTGCACTTTTGAGGACCTTTCTCTGGCCTTTCTCGAGTGATGCCCTTTTCCCAAATGGGTGAAGAGTCCACTGGGCATAAAGGAAAGTTTTCCTTTATTGAACCTCATTAAATTGAATAATACTATTGGTATTAAAAACACACGAAACAACATGTATTTTTTAAAATATTACATAATTAGGATAAAGCTATAAAGCAAAGCAATGAATTGCAAAATTCAGAATCACTCTGGGGTGAGACAGGGAATTATGATCAAGGCACACAGCGGACCGCAGACTCCATTTAGTGTTTTCTTTCTTAGGTTTGTCAGTGTGTGCACAGGTATTCATTTTATGGTTCTTCTTTAAAGGGTGTGTGTAGTTCATACCATCTTTTGTATGCATGATCATTTCACAAAAAGACTATTAGAAGAAAAAGAAATTTGAAAATAAGTATGTAGATTACACAGAATAACTAACAAAAACTATGAAAATAATTGAGTTCAGAAGAAATATTCTGAAGTAAAATACACTGCAATTCTGAGTAAGTAAAATGTAAGGTGATTTTCAAATAAACAACAAAATAAGGAACATTGGATTCCTCTTTATGTTGTTAAGGCTTCTTACATTTAGGAGCATAATCAGGAGGCTTCTATGCACACACTTCCTTAGGTTATAAAAAATTACTTAGGTGTTTAATTTCTTTGATTTGCCCAAGTGTATTGCTTATAAGATTGTTTGCCAAAATTTTAATGATAGCAGTATCTGTGCCAGTAGTGTTTATACCAGCTGTACTGGACTAATTATTTGGTTTCCTCAAATGTCTACTTTTGAAATAATTATGGCTTTTGAGCACATAATAGACAGTATGCTTGGAGTATACAAGAATTTTGCCTAAATCGCTTCTTTAAAAACCAGGCAAATCATTTCCATATTCTATTTTACAAGGTCATTGGCACCCAGACCCCAACAATCTTGCCCTTGTCATTATATAAGCAAATTTTATCTTTAGGTATATATACCCTTAAGTTTACTTAAGGTATGATTTACATAAGTCCAGAATATGTTTTGTCCTGTAAGTATTTAAAATATTATATAGTATCTCCCTTGATTTTTTTGGAAAAAAAAAACACATAACATTTCTAAGAGTAAATTTGAGATGCCAACCCAGAATTGCACTATGTGATGGATTAGTGTACCATATCACTATCAATTATCATAGTTATTATTTTGGTGTGAACTAAATTTGACAAGCTAAGTAGAATGGAATGTTGGTAGCATAGGTAGCTTGTATCTATAGTTGTCCAAACACACGTACAAACACACACACACACACACACACACACACACACACACTCTGCAGTGATCATAACACTAGGCAATTGGACAGTTGTGAAAACATAATGGTTTCCTATCATTTAAAGTCCTAATGTTTCATAACCTCAAGAATATTGAATATGAGAAAAACAATATCATATAAACCAGTTAACAATGTTTTATTTTTCTCCCTTTCTGGACAATTTTAAAAGATTTATGTATAACTTCAGTGCAGAATGCATTTTAAAATATATTGCATCACATGACTAGTCATACACAATATTTTGAAATTTTGCCACTCAAAAGCTATTAAAATTTTTCAAGCTTGATAGCAAATGAAATCATACAAATCATTTCAACCATGAACAGAGGAAGAAACCGCATTCAGTGCCTGAGGCATCATTCAATTATTTCTTTCCCTTTATAATTTTCAGTATGACTGACAATTACATTTACGTTTTTCTCAAAAAAAAATCTAGCCTTCTTATTTTCTCTTTTTAATTGAAAACTATAGAGAAAATGTCAAGAATTTTGTTCTGCATTTTAACTTTCTGTGTTTACTGATTAAATGAGTTTATTAACAGGATAATTTATTTTAAAATATATTAATATATAAAAATATATTTTCATTTCTATTACCCTTTACCTTTATATTTTAGGTTCTTCTATTAGTATTTTTCTCCATACAAAATATAATGTATTTTTGAAAAGTAATGGTTTCTTTTAAATTTCAATTGCTACTTTATTTTCTTTCTAGAAATAGAACATTTTCTAGTTCTATAAATTTCTATCAAATTAATAGCTTTTTTCCATAATCTTTATAACACATTGTCCAGTTATTGATCATTCTGCTTATTTAATTATGATTTACAAAAAACTCTTTCCAAACTTCACTCTATTTGTGTATCAGATTTTTTCCAGACTGTTGTGGAAGTTTTTACCTTCTACAGAGCATTCCGCAAGTAGTACTCAATACATATGGAAATGTTTTGTGCTTACTTTCAAGTTTATAAGCTCAATTATGGTACATTTATAAATTACCAGTTGGTGGAAAAATGTCTGTGTAAATTGTTAAGGAAGGAGTGTTTTAAGTTGATTCAAATACTGAAGGAACTCTTATATCAAGTTGGACAGAGCTCTCTCTCTCTCTTTCTCCTGAAAAAATCCACTGAAAATATTCTAAAATATACAATATCTACGAAAAAGTCTTCTCTAAAGGTGTTTCCTTTTTAGTCTGAGCATATATTCTCAATCCTTGGCAGTCTTTAATGTTTGAAGTTGAGCAGCCTTTGAACTTAAGTAGGTATTTAGATTTATGTTTTTATTTACGTGGTAACATATGAACAGGTTTTCCCTGAATTAAATACGGTCACATGCATAAAAATGTTATCTGGTATTTAATCAATTTCCCTTTGCTTTAATATTTGTCACACCCTTATGCAATAATGCATCATTTTAAAAATAGTTCACCATAGTCCTTTAATTCACTTAAACGAAAATGTATCTTCTCAGCATTTCATTTACCATCCCATGAGTCATATGTTTTGTTATAACACTACTTGTCTAACACTACCACTGAGCCTTTTTAGCCAAGGGTGGTCTACTACTTCCATTAAAAGGCTGATTTTCTGCCTTAGCCCATGGTTCTAGAAAACAGAGCCTGAGAGATATGTATTAAGGTTTTATTGGGCAGTGTAATCTCAGGACAGTAACAGTGAGGGGAAAAGGAAACTGAAGTAGGAAAGAGAGAAAACATGTACAAAGTGAGGAGATGTCTTACTGAGCTGGCCACAGATTTTAAGAAAGTGCCAGTTTCCTTGGTCCTGCGGGATGACTTTCAGAAAGACCTGGAGGAACCAGCAGCCTCAGCATAGTCCTTTGAGGGAGGGTGGGAGAGAACTTGGTCCAAGTTGTGTTTCCGTCTCTGTCTCTTAATTATCAAGGCTCGTTCCAGGAGATATTAACTGCCTCGTTTTGTGTTATTCTGTCTCTTGGCTGCTGTCAGGGAAGCCAGGTTCCATAGCTGGTGGTGTGGTACTTCCTCTGAATTCAAAAGTGATAGAGTAAGTCATAGCTTCCATGAGTTAAGAAATGTTGAAAAATATGTAAACATACTCTAATTTCTTATTTGGACACTGGGTTTAGAGGTGATCTCAACTAATACTTTGAAAAACTATTTTACTGTGTAGAATAGAAAAATATTTTACTATTTTACTATTTTACTGTGTCAGAAGTTTTCTGTTTCTTCAAACCCTACAGTTTCTGGTTACGGATTACATTTTTTTTTTTTTTAATTCTCCAATAAAAAAGAAATGTGAACAACACAGTCTTATATTCGTAGGTACTATTATAATGTATGTTCATTTTATTGGGTTTATACTCACAAAAATATAACTATAGGAAAATAATATAACTTATATAAATATATAACTTATATAAAATATAAGTTAGATTACAGCTGATGAATATTTGGCTACTGGACTCTCATATCCTGCATGAGGTCTCTGGGTGTTGCTATACAGGATGGGCAACGAACAAGGACAAGAAGGCTTGGACCCTGCGTGGAACTGAAGGAAGGAGCCCTGTTGTAAGGATGTGGACTACCTTCAAAATGTATGTGCCTGCCCAGTTGTGATATGTTTTTCTAATCAAAATACAGGAAGTGTATAGACTATTGGCATCTCTAAATGTGAATTCAAGCAGAATTATAAGTGGGGCCTGGAGCAATTATGGTTGTTGATCGTGTTAATCAAATATTAACCATTTTCCCTTTATTTTATGCCATGTAGAAAGCAATCTTGTGAAAATATTTTGAATCGTTCCGTGTGTTTGGTGATCTATATTATCTCCTCTTAATATACTCAAAGGAAATGCCAATAAAACACAATTCATCCACATGCTCTAAAGCAAAGGTAAAACAAATAAACCAAAGCAATTCAGAAAACTTCTGTTATTTACATTTACATTTTTTATATTTAAATAACAGACATTAGATGCTAGGCAGTTTGTTATAAAAGGTTGTAGGTGAAATCCTCTAATCCAATCACAAAGAAAGTCTTCCCACCTACTTCAGATCCCTGGAATTCATTCAAATTAGGGGAGACAAAATGCACATTGCTTTTTGAGATAATATTTCAGTGTAATCAAGTCTTAAGTTTATTGTCAATGGTCAGTCCCATAAGTTAATGCAAATAAGATATCAATTATCAAAAACTTGCCCATTTTTATAGGAAGAGCAGCGATGGCACATATGGTAATTGTAATAGGAAAGCATTCAGGGAGTTGAGGATGTATCGAGCTGGTTGAAAATGCAAAAAATTTGCCTAGTTGAGGACCAATTTATTTTTTATTAACCAGAAAGAATATTTCACTTAAGTTTATTTTCACCATATAGAAGCACAAAATTGAGCCATTTAAAAAGTTTAAACAATTAGAAAAATTACTCCAGGCACGTTTTCTTGAGTGGATGTACAGAGAGAGATGAATAGATATAAAGAAACAAAACTGCCAGTCTATTATTTACCTCTATTTTCTAAGCATTGATTCAGCACAGAAGAGATTTTATTTAATGTTTTATGAGTATCCTATTATCATAATTTTTAAGTACTTGGAATCATTTTATCAATGTCTTTTACTACAGACACATCCTTGAATGAGTCTCACTCTTTTAAGAGTGGCTACCTTACTCCCTTTTCTCTCTACCATGTCCAGCCAGTATTATTAAATGGATTTGTATGCGTCCTGCTCTTTATCTCTTCTTATCTATTCATGTATATGCTCATATATACATATACATATATGTGGCTTCAATTATCACCATATTTTTATACAAATATAATGATATCACATACATTCAATTTTTCTCATTTAGTAATACAATCAGAATATTCTTCAAATGTTCATATCTCATTCTTTATATGCATATATAATTTTGAAAGTATGTGAAATATATAGATTTGAATGTTCAAATATGTCTTTCTTTTTTACATACTTATTTTACTACTTTTTGCTTCTACTTCTTTTTACTATTTTTTCTCAGTATGCTGCACCTGTCCTGTCCTGAACTTACCTTGCTCACTCTAGCAGCAGTGTCCTTTGACCTTTTCAAAAACCATTTCAAATATCATCTCTTATTTATAAATATGTCTCAGTATGCTCGTATAGCAAAACCGATAGCTTATAAGTTATGCATGTTTCTATCAAATGGTATTAAACCACATATTACATTTGATATAGAATTACTTGATTGTGTGCTTTTCTTGTAAACTAGAAGTTTTCTTTATGATAAAAATTCTATTCTTATTTTACCTCTACTGTCTTACATAGTTAATTTTTTAGTTCATGGTAGATAGTTGGGTATTTAAATTTAATGACATTTAGATTTGGCACCATGGCATGGAAGAAGGGGAAAATAAGAATTAAATTAAGAATTTCACCAAATTGAAAAATTATGAGGATGAAAATTATAGATTAAGGGAATACTTTATAGTAAATGAACTAGACATACTATATGCGTTAAATAAATGATTGAACTAGCTTAATAACAGACTTTTTAATTTTTATTTGCAAAATATTTTACTAATGATATTAGTGTTGTATAATCTCATTTGTGAAAATGGTTGTTTAGCTTAAAGGGTATTTTATATATTTGTATAAGCAATTCCCTTATCCCCTGCTCCAAAGTATTTGAATATCACCCAAAAATACATACCAGATTGCTGTTCTTGGACATAAACCAATTTTATTCCCAGACGAAACCTGATGGTAAAATCCAGAGCATGGAAATACAGGAGTCTAGTGTAGAGAAAAAAAATAAAGGAGAGAATAAAGGCTGTTTAATCATGTTATGGATTTTCCCGTCTTTATCCAACCTAATTCAAATAACTGACAAGAATCTGGTAATACTTATAACTCAGCTGGGACACAAATACCATTCATTTTGCCTGGTAATCCTGTCTGTGTCATTTCCCAGCACATATTTATCACAGAAGCAGTCTTACAGCCTCAGCCATGAGCTTTTCCAGTTAAAAGTCCTGTGTTTTATATACTGTTATTACTTTGCAAAATCAGGTAAAGGAATTGAGCTGTTCTGAGTATTCAGTTAGCATATTTTTCTGTGATTATTTTCCATATACTGTACTTGGGGGTCAGTAAAAGTCATACATGCTAATAGTTCTACTCCATTAATAATAGAATGGCCTTTCATGTAAAATTATTTTTTTGTTTAAAAAATCAGCAAGAAGAAACCAGTTACCAAATGACAGTTGTCTAGACTTCCCATCTTTTAGGCAAGATTTATTAAGATACCAAGTCAAACACTGTCTCTGCTTCTTGACAGCATCGAATTCAGAGTAAAGTCCCATGTCCTCAAATTATTTGTAAAATCACCTAATACAAGCCCAATTTCTAAAGCAAGTTCTTCCCAACACACTTTTACCGAGACAGCAAATGGCTTCCTATGGTGTGTAGTCTCCCTCACAAAAAGGAGCAATGAATCCAACTGTTCAGCTACAGGTGCGTTCCAGGTCTTCTTTGGCTTACCTGGAGGACATTGATAAATTTGTTGAATGTGATTTTGGACACTAGACACTGGCACATATATACTGATGTCACCACCTCCTTTGCATTTTGGTCTCTCACTCACTTTTTCTCTTTCCCTCTCCCTTTTCCTTTCACCTTCCCTCCCTGTTTTTCTCTCAATCAGTCTCACTCATCCACACACTCATATAAAAAAAACCAGTACAACCAGTGTAAAAATTTGCATAAAACTAGACTCCGTAAAATGCCTACAACTCTACCCACTGTACTGTAGAGCCACTACTTTTAAATATAACTACTTGCTCTAAGAGAAAGGTAAATATTACTAGCTGTGGGTAACTTGAAAACAGTGATAAGAGCTATTGACTACCATGAATGTTTACAGTTTGATTGAGTATTGCCAACTGCAACTCATTTGTAAAAAATAAATATAACTTATGGATTATCTGGCTCCAAAATTCAGTTACAGAAAAAGTCATGAACATGTACATGAGGTTATTCAGGAAGCGCACTTCACAATGTGAAACACTTCTGACGTTCTTGGTGTAAAATCCATAAGCAACACAAAAGAAAAACCACACCATGTCCTGAGGGAAGAAATGAGAACCCGAGGAGAGTTAACACTTTCAATCAACATCCCGCTCTTCTACTTTTAGTGAAACATCTTGCTGCTGATGTGTGGTGATATCCCGCAGGGATTATTGCCATTTGAGACAGTTTCTAGAGCTGGCTTCTCTCTGTGTCCTCTCTCTCTCTCTCTCTCTCTCTCTCTCTCTCTCTCTCTCTCGCTCCCACACACACACTTCAAAGCACTCCCCAATCCTACTTTTTTTTTTTTTTAAACATCTTTACTGGAGTATAATTGCTTTACAATGGTGTGTTAGTTTCTGCTGTATAACAAAGTGAATCAGCTATATGTATACATACATCCCCATATCCCCTCCCTCTTGCGTCTCCCTCCCACCCTCCCTATCCCACCCCTCTAGGTGGTCACAAAGCACCGAGCTGATCTCCCTGTGCTATGCGGCTGCTTCCCACTAGCTATTTTTTACATTTGGTAGTGTATATATGCCCATGCCACTCTCTCACTTTGTCCCAGCTTACCCTTCCCCCTCCCCGTATCCTCAAGTCCATTCTCTAGTAGGTCTGTGTCTTTATTCCCGTCTTACCCCTAGGTTCTTCATGTCCCAATCCTACTTTTTTTTTTTTTTTGCGGTACGCGGGCCTCTCACTGTTGTGGCCTCTCCCGTTGCAGAGCACAGGCTCCGGATGCGCAGGCTCAGCGGCCATGGCTCACGGGCCCAGCCGCTCCGCGGCATATGGGATCTTCCTGGACCAGGACACGAACCCGTGTCCCCTGCTTCGGCAGGCGGACTCTCAACCACTGCGCCACCAGGGAAGCCCTGCAATCCTACTTCTAACTTGTCTCCTGTGTAATTTGGTGTATATAGCAGAAGTTTACAGTTAAAAAATTGAAGCATCTATGGAAGGATTTTGACGCTTTTAAGAAAACATGAGAAATGCTTCCGACTAAATCACTTCACAGTATAACACAAAATAAATGATTAAATTTGTCACCCAAATATATTTCATAAACAAGAAAGTTGTTTTTAATTGCTTCTACCCCAAATTCTGTTAATTGGGTAATGAATCAAATTTACCACTTTTGAATAATAGCACAGTTTTACTAATTAATGTTAATTTGAAAAGGAAAAACAGTATTTGGTGATAACTCATTCATTACTTATGAAGAGTGCTGGCTTATGTGGAATCCTCCTTCTTGTTTAGTTTAAATAATAGACAATCATTTTGGTGTACATTTTTACCCGATGGTTTACTTAAAGTTCTTTATCAATATTATTTGCACAGTTGAGAAAACAACTGTTTAAAGACCCAGGGTAAAATATGCCACAATAGAAAATAATCTCTTTTATGTATGTATTTTTCTTAAAGACCCATGTCTGTCTGAAATTCTTATGGAAGAATGGGCTGTTTCTTCCGGTGGTTTCTATGTATCATTGAGCTGTGGGACACCATTGGCAATTTAGAGAAGACTAATGCCCTACAGGTTAGAGACCAACAGCAGGAGTTTCTCCTATAAAGACAGATGTTCTGAAGATTTATCTGTTTACCTACATAGTTTTTTCCTGTCTACGATACCTAGGGATTTTTGTGCATCATTTGGTACTGATTTGTAGGGTACTGTTGTCATGAGAGAAAAAAAAAAAGAATGTTATATTTCTCTCATTGAAAATACCTCATTTTCTAGCATTTAAGGAGAAGCAGAGCCTATTAAAAAAAAAGTTTGTGAATTCCAAAATGATGCTACTAACTGCCTTTGAAAATGTAAGTACATTAATGACATTTTGAATTTTCCATATGTGAAAACATCATGCTTAATATAATTTTAGTGCTATTCAAAAACTTTTAAAAAGCTTACTGTTTATATTTACAAAATCTCTAACCCGTTGTGAAGAACGTAACATATAAAATTAATTTTAAAATACCCTAGAACTATTAAACAAAAACATGTTACAAATACTTAGCACTAAGTTATAAATATATCAAGCAACTGTTTTCAAAGGAATTACATAATTATCAAAAAATTTAAATAATTTCTGTCAGGTACAAGCAGTAAGTCACACTGTAACATAAATACTTGCATTATAATAAAATTACAATTATGAATAATGGCATTGATATTAGTTGAATTTAATACTTAGATATCATTATGAGCCTAGGAATGGTGATCAGTGGCTCATTTAATCCTCATAGAAGTGATGTGAAAGCATCTTTTCCTACCCTAATGCCACCATAAGGAAATTAGGCATTGAAAATGTGTGTTCATAGTTAACGCAGTTGTTGAAAAATAATGTTATAAAAGCCTACCACTCCATGGCTCTCCCCTTCTGAAAAAAATAGAAGAGATTAAAACTTTTACCTCAATTTAGAGTGGTCTTCCCCAATCTCATATGCATATCTAATTTTTAGCCAATTAAGTATAGCTCTGTAGAAAAAGTGATCTATTTCATCATTCTTAGATGGAAGATACAACAGAGAATAAAGAGAAAAGTTCTCATACAGAAATTATTTTTCTCTCTCTACTCCCTTTACTCTCATCCTCTGAGGATTTTATTATGAAAATGATGGTCTCTCCACAGTGGAGTAGCGTCCTCACGTACTGGAAAGTTGTTTACATGTCCACATTTCTAGCTTTGATAGCATATGTGAGGCATTTTATGCTCCATGGAAGAAAGGCCTGCAGTGCTCTGAAGGGAGCATTATAGTTATTACACCCAGGGCCCTTGTTTAAGGATCTATCTTTAAAGGACAACTACAAGGCCCATTTAAAATTCACTTCAGCTTCAAACATACTGATAATTTAACTTGAGAATACCCAAATCACCAGTGTACTATTTGTAGGATGTAGTTCTTATTCAATCTACATAGATCATTACTGACACCTAAAAGCCATTCAAAGATATATAAAACTTGGTCTGTTGAAAGTTAAATGAATCAAAAGAGACTATCATGAAATAAAGAGTCCAACAGTGTGATCTGGTAAAGTCCTTAAAAATAAGGAAATATATCAATCAAACTATTTGCCTTTGTATACTGCAACTACAACAATTTAAAATAGTACGAAAATACTTCCTTTCAGTCTTAGATTAGGCACTTAAGTTGGAACCTGTCAGTAACAGTCAGAGAGTTTCTGAACTATCCCAAGGAGCAAAATGTAATGGATATACATCTGTGGGGACTTGTTTCTGCTTTTTGTTTGTTTGTTTGTTTTGGTATGTTTGCTTTACCTTCCCCTAGAGGATCTACAGCCTTAATCAGATTCTCAAAGGTCTGACATGTCTATATGCATGGATTTAAATGGAAGAATTTCCTCATGGCAATCATTACTCTTTACTAGAATAGTAGTTGGAAATTAAATCCCAGGAAGCGGCTAATCTGAAAATATTTTTCACTTCTCTAGCTTACTAAAAAAATTACCACATGTTTCTCTAACCTCAGCTCACTTATGTTAAAGCACAACTAGAAAGGGGAGCACATATGAATATTTAACATTTTTTTCATGTGTTCTTTCACAGCTCAACTTGTGACCTACTTGACTGCATGATTTTTAATTTTTTTGGCTACCTGTGACTTTTTATATCTCTGCTTAGAACACTCTGTACAACAAATGTATATTACCTATTATGTGCCAGGTATCAAGGACACAGTTATAAACTAGAAAGATGGTCCCTGTAAACATTGAGCATGTATAGCCTAACAGGCAAGACAAATATTAAACAAACACTTGTACAAATAATGTTAAATACAGTTGTAACAAGTGCTATAAAGAAATATGGAATTTTGTGTAAGTACATAATAGATCCCAAGTAAGCAAAGAGCAAAATGATCTCAGAATGTGAGAATAACCTCAGATGAGAAAGAGCTTGGCTTAATGGATACTATATTTAAAATAGCTTGAAAAATCGCTCAAGTTCTCACTTCCTAATGTAAAATATCTTTACAGTCATACAATCATTGTTTCCATTATCAACCAACATCACATTGTTTGGTGATTCTTCTCCATGATATATTCTTTCAACAGTGTATTTGTTATTTCTAGAACATTGGAACTTATGATTACTAGTCTTTGATGACCTTCTACCTCTTCCAATATGACCTTCTATCTCTTCCAATATTAGTCTAAATATTCTTGTCATTTTTATTATGCCTTTTTAATATAATTTGCATTGTATGCAATCACTGAGACTCTAATCAGAGCATATCGATAATACTTTTTATGTGACTGAAGTCTCAAACACTTAGACCTGCCGCACCCAGATGCAAAGTTAAGCAATAATATCAGAAATGTGAAGTCTACCATTTCATTCTGTAGAATATTTAGATTTATTATTTTCTGTTACTGTTCCTTGTTGAGAAGTTAGTGGAGATTGTACTGTCTTTATAAGTGAACTTTATTGCAACAAAAGGCCACAAAATGATATTATTTATCCCCAAAGCACTTTCCTTCTGGTTGCATTTAAAAGGAGTGTGTTGACACTAACAACTTCTCTAAAGTCTAGAGCATGTGGTGCCATATACCTTGGCATTGTCTGTCTGTTATGGCTTTGATATTTCTACATGATGCAGACACTAAGACAGTTTTTATGTTTCTAGGATACAATTTAACAACTAAGTAATTTAGCTTGAGCATTTAAAAGGAACTGTGTCATGCAAAAGACTTATGAATAGGACAAAACCAAATGCTTCAATGCATACTGTTTCAAAAGAAAATTTGAAATTATTAACAAAATGAAATCTTCTTAAAGAAGAAAAGTATTTTTCTTTTTCATTTTTTAAACTATTGTATCTCATAGCTACTCAGGCTACCAGGATCTTTTTCTGCAAAATGGGGGTAAATAATTGTGCTTATTTCATAGAGCGGTATCAGGGTTACATGAAAACAGCACGACTGACAGAGATATAGTACATCAGCCATTCTTTTACATATTATTTTTGGCCAAAAGCTCACTTTCTTTAACATTTGTCACCATTCTGCCTTGAGGTTCATTTAACTTAGTTTATATAAAGTCAGTTAAATCTCATTTTAAACTATTACGTGTGTTAAAGGTAAATTAAGCATTTTAGATATATTATGCAACTATCAAATATATTGTACATAATTGTAGCAAAATTATCATCAGAAAATAGTCTTGATTTACCAAATAAAAATATTCACTAAGCAGCTTGTATGAAAACACACTAAGATTAATGTTAGGAGAACTGGAGTGAAAATTACTTCCTTTTATTAGCCAATGACTCTCACACAAACCTTTGTGTTCCCTTCTCAGCCAGACTGTCAGGAAATATCTGCTGATACTTTTAACTCTTACTCTTCTATAAATTTATAGATCCTAGTTTTTATTTCAATTCATTATTTAGATATATTTTAATGAGTTGAGATACTTCCAATTCATTCCTCATTTATGTAATGCATTAATTTTGAATGATTTTTTTTTTTTTCCGGTACGCGGGCCTCTCACTGTTGTGGCCTCTCCCGTTGCGGAGCACAGGCTCCGGATGCGCAGGCCCAGCGGCCATGGCTCACGGGCCCAGCCGCTGCACGGCATGTGGGAGCTTCCTGGACGGGGGCACGAACCCGTGTCCCCTCCCCTGCATCGACAGGCGGAATCTCAACCACTGCGCCACCAGGGAAGCCCTTGAATGATTTTTTTACTGAAGAGGAGTTACATGTGCATGTATATGTATGCACATAGATTAATATAAATTGTCAGTTGTATAGAATAATAGGTACATTTTGCTTTGCAAAGGAATGTTAACTTATGAAAAATCACCCCCCTGTTGGCAAAACGTTAGATTGAAGAAACAAAAACATGCTGTATTCATCTCAGGAGAACTGGTACTTACCCCACCGAGCATGAGACATTGGGCACAACAGTTATTTGGAAAAATTAAATAATGAATCCCTACTCTTCACACTATTGCCGGCCTTCATCACAGCAAAAAGCCTAATATTCTCTTGCTTCTTACTCTGTCGTCTTGTTTTGTTTTCTTCTGCCACCATGACGTTTATGTTACTACTTAGATAGAATTCTAAAACACTATTTTGTGTATAGCACTCCATTAATTACAAATCCTTCATGATTCAATAAAATTTCTCAGTATGGTGTTATAGATCATTTATGGAATAGTCCTAATCTGTAATTCTTTTCTACTTACTCTCCCTCTTATGATTCCTACTTTCCATTCTCTCAAAATTCTTGATTCTGTTCCTTCCCAGGCCTTCCCTATTAAAAAAGCACAAAATCTGTTGTCTAGTTGTTCACATAAAGTTTAGAATCAACTTTGATTCTTCTTTCCTTACACTTGAAATATCAGTCTGTCACACATAAGTGATATAATACAGTATTTGTCTTTCTCTCACTTAGTTACTGTGTTGGTCAAAAAGTTTGTTCAGGTTCTTCCATAAGATGTTACGGAGCAATAACTAAGCATAATATTCTCTAGGTCTAGCCACATTGCTGCAGATGCTACAAATGGCAACTTTTCATTCTTTTTATACTCCATTGTGTGTGTGTGTGTGTGTGTGTAATACTGAATAATACACCATTGTGTGTGTGTGTGGATATGTCCCCTTCCAGAGCCTATTTTATTTTAAAATGTGGTCATTTATTTTTATAATTATAGAAAGTGTTTTTCTATTTATAAATCATTAAAAGGCATTATAGAATCTTTGGAAAACTTAGATGACTAATAAAATCACTTAAATTCAATAGCCAAGAGGTAATGTCATTTACCAACTGTGGATGTGTGTGCATCTGTGTGCTTGAGAGTGTGTATATGTATAAAATGTATTACTCTTGGGGCTTCCCTGGTGGCGCAGTGGTTGAGAGTCCGCCTGCCGATGCAGCGGACCACGGGTTCGTGCCCTGGTCCGGGCAGATCCCACGTGCCGCGGAGCGGCTGGGCCCGTGAGCCATGGCCGCTGAGCCTGCGCGTCCAGAGCCTGTGCTCCGCAACGGGAGAGGCCACAGCGGTGAGAGGCCCGCGTACCACAACAGCAACAACAAAAAAGTATTATTTTGAAACTGTTTCTCTCAGTTAAGAATTAAGAGTATACATTTGACTTTTGTTGGTATAGGTGCTTTTTATGTCATTATCCTTAATTACTCCCTAATGTTCAATCAGATGGATCTGTCAAAATATGGAACCAGGTTCAACATTTTGATTTTGGGGGGTTATTTCATAAATAATTTGTATTAATGTTATCAGAATTCATTTAAATTATCTGTCATTTGCATGTACTATCAATATATTTTACTAAAATAGAATATTGGTTCCTGGGTCAATCATAATAATACCTATTGTTCATTAGGTTTTACTATTTATGAGCAGTATGTTCAGAATTTTTACAAATGTTAACTCACTGAATAGGGAGCAACCACTTCAGATAGGTACTATTATTATTGACAATTTTGACAACAAAAAAACAAAAGTTAATAAAGTGTTTTACACAGTTATTAGCTAATGTTAGTTTTAGTAAGTTTTGTAAAATTGATGTGAATTTGTATATGTAACTACGGTGATATAATCAGTTAAAGGCCTTATTTTGTAATGGTAGGGGCTACCTGCTGGGACAGAAACTGCTTAAAAGTATATAATTTTTGGATTTCTCTGCAGAGCTCTAATATAATGCTAATTTTTGCCCAATTTTGCCCTATCACAATAGTGAAGTAAATAAAATTCAGAATTAAAATTTTGTATCCTCTATTTCCTAGAATGTTAGATTCTGTCCCCATCTCCCAAGCAGAAACTGTTTTTTCTAAAAAATGAGAATGACATAAACAACCTAGAGTTTTTACTTTAAGTATAGCAATGAAGGATAAAACAGTCCAAAATTATGTACTGAGGTGCAGTTCATATCCACCCAGAATGTTAAAAAATAGTTTATATAGTGCTATACATATTGTCTAAACATCAATAGTTGGTCCACCATTGGTTTCCAAAGCATTGAGGTTTATAATATAAAATACTGGTTTCTCCACAATTCTTGACAGATGGTAACACTTCTTAGTCTAGTTGAAGCCCATGTGCTCATGGGTTTTAGAAGCAGTTGATAATCTACATTTCTTTGTTAGACTGAGCACTAGGTTGTATCCTGTTGTTTCCTTATGTAGCTAATGGGAGAGTGGAATAAACTATGCGGCCAGGTCACTTAACTCCTCTCTCCTCTTTCTTGTTGGGGGAATGATAAATTTTGGGACTTGAATCATTGTTTAATGTCCTTTTACTTATTTTGAAATATACCATTACATTGTATTGTTCTGAAAGATTTCCAGAAGACAATTAGTGATATTACAAATGCTACTGATAATATACCATGATCTTAAAAAAAAAAAAAGAAAGAAAAAGAAAAGGTGACTTAAAGTCACAGAAGAGTAAATAACATGGTCTTACCAGAAAAGCCATCCATCCATCCACTTTCTCATTTGTAAATTGCTCAGTGCCACTATATTATATTACTGTAATAAGATGCCATATCAGACTTCTTAAAGCATGTGGGTCCAGGCTTTTTACCTATAGGGACTTCAGTAATGCAAGAATGTTTTGCATTTGAGAGCAGGGACACCAGTATAGCCAGCAGGTATATATTGAGCATCAGCTAATTGCCAGAGACTATAAACTGTAACTATACTCAAAGGTATTACACCCCAGGCTTTGGAACTCACTGCCCAGTGATAGTGACACATACGCAAATAAATTATGCACACAGCAATATACATAAGAGACTTGATGAAGCATTGTGAGAGTTTCAAGGCTAAGATATAAAAGAAATGCCTAGAACAGAGGATCCTTTATCCAAGGTTTTTTCAAAGAGTCAAGGTCTATTTCAATTCTCTCATTTTCAATGTGATGATTGACAAGTGAGATAGATGTTAAATTAAAAAATATATGAAATTTAATTATGGTGTGTTTGACTGCACTTCTACCCCAGGATACATAGGTCTCTGTCAACAAAACTGAAAAATAAAAAAATAAAATATTCATCAAGTAGGCAGTATTTATATATTGCACTTACATAAGTAGGCAGTATTTATATATATCTGCCTACTTCCCCTTTCAATGCCTTTTGCCTTTTCAGTTCCCATCCATAGAAACAGGCAAAGAAAATAACTGAAATGGAATTTTAAAAGAAGCAAATATGAAAAGGATGATGATGTATGTATTTTTCATCACAGCCTACTAATATTAGCTTCAGTTTCCTATCTGCCAGTAAAAAATACCTGCTTTCCATGATCAAATTGAAAAAAATGTACTGTCACCTTTTTGTTAAATAGGTTTTTATTTTACTTAGGTATCATACATAAAGAAAAGTGCACAAATATTGTTTACTTTTTAATCAGATGTGCACACATGTGTAAGCAGCTGAAATCGGGTACCCAAAAGTCCCCATCATATACCCTGTCTGTCACTGGCCTCTCTTTTACATTTTTGGAATTGTATGATGAATACCTTGTGTCTACCTCCTTTCACTCAGTGTTGTGTTTGTAAGATTCGTCCATTTCATGGTGTGTAATTTTATTTACTTAATTTTTATTGCGATATAGCGTTTCATTGAGCATATGACTTTTTCCAAGCACAGTTTTCTTTATTCTCAAATCATTAATGTGAATCGGATGGATCATGTAGACAAGAAAGGCAGTGTAGCATAAAACTGAAGGGCATGGGTACGAGGAAGCGGATGTGCTCTGCTTAATGTCTGTGCGGTCTTGAGCAAGTAAATTAACCTTTTTCCTTTTTGTTTTTTTGGTTTTTTTTGGTTAAGATTTTTGTCTTCCTTACCACATTGGTTTTGGGGTAACTAACTGACCAAGAAACACATTTTACTTTTTGTTTGTTTTGTTTTCGTAGACAACGTCAAAACAATCTGCCAAATATGAGCAGTATTATAAAGGAAAAGGATAAACTCCAGTAATAGCATGTGGGAGTTAGGTGTGACTTCAGCTTAAACTTAATGCAGAACTTAGTTCTAAGTGAAGTGAAGCGTAGGTTATTGACATTGGAAATAATTTCCTTCATTTCGAATTCTTTTTTTTTTTTTTTTTTTTTTTTGCGGTACGCGGGCCTCTCACTGTCGTGGCCTCTCCTGTTGTGGAGCACAGGCTCCGGCCGTGCAGGCCCAGAGGCCATGGCTCACGGGCCCAGCCGCTCTGCGGCATGCGGGATCTTCCCGGACCGGGGCACAAACCCATATCCCCTGCATCAGCAGGCGGACTCTCAACCACTGTGCCACCAGGGAAGCCCCGAATTCTTTGATATTCTCCTAAATTAAAATAAATCAAAATGCTTAATCCAGTTTTCTAAAAAAATATTATATGGCGAATTTGAAAATATTTATAAACATATCGTGTTATCGTAGTTTTCCTACTTTATAATATTAGTATATGTGCCAATAATATTGTATTTTTTTGCCATCATCTTTTTATTATCAAAATGTTTTAACATGCTATGCCTAGTTTTCCTCTGTTTCCACCCAGATCACCTCGTCAAACCTTTTTTGGTTATTCTTACAGACCTTTATTGTATTCATATATGTGTATAATACATCATTTATTAATAAATGTATTTCTGTTCCTTGCATGTTTTTTTCTTTTTAGTACATTATCTGACTTGGAGAGATAGATTTGTGTCTTTGATTTTTATTTAAAAATGTTTACTGTAAGACCAAAAACTTGTTCATGGTAGAAAATTTGTAGACTACACTGAAAAAAATAAGAATAATGAACAGTAATTATTACAATTTCAAATTAAGAAAAAGATTGATAAAGAGAAAAGAGGGAGAAAGAGGAGGAACAATTGAAGGAGAGAGGAAGAGAGGGGGAGGGAGAGGGAGGAAGGAAAGAGAGAAGGTAAGATCAAAATGTGCTAAGCAGAAATCTTAAGATGGGCCCCAAGAATCCTGGTCTCTCGTGCATACATACCTCGCGGTTATTTAATCAAACAGTAACTAGTTTATTCTGTGCTCTGCGAAAGATTTTGCAAACATAATTAAATTTATGGTAACTTGTTATGCAGAAATAGAAAACAAATACAATTTCTGTCCAAGTACTCCTTTTTTTATTAAAAGTTAAAAAAATTAAAGGGTATTTAAATGAAAAATTAAAGCGCTTCTCAACATGGATGTCTCTCCCCACATAATGACTGATTCCTAGACTATGTCTAAACAAAAACAATGTACACACTTTAGCAATTATGATTTAAATAAAAGATACTCTATAGGAAATATTTTACTGCTTGTTTCTTTTTAACCTATAACTATATCTGGGCTATAGCTGCATAGCAGAAATAGAGATCAACCTCATACTTTTTAATATATGCATCATATAGTATGTTATGTGTTTTATTTAACCAGTTCTCTATTGTGGACACTATATTTGCTTCCACTCACTAGTGCAAAAATATGCAAAAATAAATTGTCTTCTCTTGCAAAAATTTAATTGTGATTGAGGTTATCGTTCTATTCAGAATTACTGAGAATTTGAACATATCTTGCTTTAAATTTTTTCATATTCTTTGTGTATTTTTCCTATTGATGGTTTATCATTTTCTATTCAATTTATCATTGATTTAACATTTAAAGAGTAGTTTATTAAGATACATTAATTTGTCATGAAGTATGTCCATTTTAGACTTTTATAAATATTTATAAATTGCCATCCACAAAATATCCACAACTAATGCTTCCTCCAGCATTACATGAGGACATGTTTTTCCTTCATCTATAGCAATGCTAGATATGTGAATGATGGGTCTCTTGTTATTTTCTTCTCAAATGGTGATTCATTTTTGTTACCTTTCTGAATGGACCCTTTTTTCATTCAGTTTTTAAGTTACTGCCACGCATATACAAGAAATTCTTGACTTTTATCAGCTGATTATCTGAAGAGGTGGTAAATTAAGTATCGATTTATTACTTTTGGTACATTTCAGTTGATTTTTTTTGGCTTTTCTAAGTATTTAGCATATCATCTTAGATGATTACCTTCAATATTTATAAGTAAAAAAAATTCCTGTCTTGTTTCATTGAGTGTTGATTGCTAATATTAGCAGTAATAGTAGACTTTTTTGTCTTAAAATTTTTAAGTGAGAAAACTTTGTCCTTTTAATATTGTGCAATGCATTTGGAAAGTTCCTGATGCATATATATAGTTGAAAAAGTTGAGGTTTATTTATTTAATTTAAAATTTAGGAATATGTGCTGAATTTCCTCAAATATTTTTGAGATATTCTCATTTTTTGTTAATTTTTTAATTTAACTAATTTATAGAGCGGATTGAATAAAAAGAGTCCATTATGTTGAATGGTATTAAGTACATTTATGTATATGCCATTGATCAGAATTATTCATTCATATATGGCTTGATTACATATGCTAAAATTTATCTTAAAATGTCAACTGATATTCATGAATAAGATTGCTTTCCAATTGTTGTTGTTATTTTTTATTATTTTGGAATATGTGTTGGAGTAGTTTCATTGAATAAGTTTGGAGTCTTTATGTAACATCTCCATGGATTAAACATTTTAATAGAAGTCACTTCAAATATCATCACATGATTAATTTTTAAGCAGTATACATTGACCACATTTTGCAACTATTTAATGTACATATTTATAATTTTGTGATTTGTAATTTTAAAAATTGATATTCATCTCAAGAAGCATGCACTTGATTTTTCATATATTTTGCCATAAATTTCCAGATACATAGTAATGTATTTTTTTTGTTTTTTGTTTGTAAAACAAACATTTTTGTTTGTTTGTAGTTAGCTCCAATTTGGACTTAATGTTTCTTAAGCTAGAAGAGTTATGAATTCTTGGGGATTATATAGTTATTGTGCTGTTTTACAGAAGAGAAAATCTAGGAACAAATAGTGACATAGTGTACTTTTTTCTTTTTTAATATGTTATTACAAGATATTGAATACGGCTCCCTGTGCTGTACAGTAGGACCTTGTTGAGTAGCTATTTTATAAATAGTAGTTTGTGTCTGCTAATCCCAAACACCTAATTTATTATGTTGAGATATGTTCCCTCTGTACTCACTTCGGTAAGAGTTTTTATCATTAATGAATGTTGAATTTTATCAAATGCTTGTTCTGCATCTATTGAGATAATCATGTGATTTTTGTCCTTTCTTTTGTCCATGTGGTGTAGCAAATTGATTGATTTGCCTATGTTGAACCATTTTTCTGACCCTGGGATGAATCCAACTTGATCATGGTGTATGATCTTTTTCTATGTGTTATTGGATTTGGTTTGCTAATATTTTGTTGAGAATTTTTGCATCTATATTCATCAAAGTTATTGGCCTGTAATGTTCTCTTTTGGTATTGTCTTTGGTTTTGGTATCAGGGTGATGGTGGCTTCATAGAATGACTTTGGGAGTGTTCCCTCCTCTTCAATCTTTTGCAAGAGATGAGAATGATCAGTATAAGTTCCTCTTTGTATGTTTGGTAGAAATGCCCAGTGAAGCCATCTGGTCCTGTACTATTTTTGCAGTGATTTTTTTTTTATTACACATTCTATTTCACTTCTAATGACTTGTCTGTTCAAATTATCTACTTCTTCTTGATTCAGTTTTGGTAGACTGTATGTATCCAGAAACTTGTCCATTTCTTCTAGGCTGTCCTATTTGTTGGCATAAAATTGTTCATACTATTCTCTTATGGTTGTTTGGTATTTCTGCTGTATCCATTGTTATTTCTCTTCTTTCATTTCTTATTTTGTTTATTGTATCCTTTCTCTTTTCTTCTTGGTTAGCCTGGCCAGAGGTTTGTCGATGTTGTTTACCCTTTCAGAAAAACAGCTCTTGGTTTTATACATTTTTTATTGTTCTTTAATTTCTGTTTTATTTATTTCCTCTCTGATCTTTATTATTTCCCTCCTTCTGCTGACTTTAGGTTTTGTTTGCTCTTTTAATTCTTTAAGGTGGTAGATTAGTTGGTTTATATGAGAGTTTTCTTGTTTTTTGAGGAAGGCCTGTACTGCAATAACTTTCCTCCTAGGAGTGATTTTGCTGCATCCCATAGATTTTGTATGGTTGTGTTTTCATTGTCATTTGTCTCAAGGTATTTTTTAATTTCCTCTTTGATTTCATTGTTGATCCATCAGTTTTTTAGTAGCATGTAGTTTAGTCTCCATGCAATCATTTTTTCTCATTTCTCTTTCTGTGGTTGATTTCTAGATTCATGCCATTGTTGTCAGAAAAGATGCTTAAAATAATTTCTATCCTCTTAAATTTGTTAAGGCTTGTTTTGTGGCCTAGTACGTGGTCTATCCTAGAAAATGTTCTATGTGCACTTGAAAGGAATGTATATTCTGTTTCTTTTTTTTTTTCTTTTTAATGTAATATCCTGAAAATATCCATCAAGTCTAATTGCTCTATTATATCATTTAGGGTCTCTGTTGCCTTATTGATTTTCTGTCTGGAAGATCTGTCCATTGATATTAGTGGTGTGTTAAAGTCTCCCATCAATTTCTCCCTTTATGTCTGTTAGTATTTATGTATTTAGGTGCTCCTATTGGGTGCATACTTGTTAACGAGTGTAATATCCTCTTCTTGTATTGATCCTTTTATCATTATATAGTATCCTTCTTTATCTTTCTTTCTGGTCTCTCTTTGAAAGCCTATTTTGTCTGATATGAGTGTTGCTACCCCACTTTCTGTCATTTCCATTTGTATGAGATATCTTTTGCCATCTTCTCACTCTCAATCTATGTGTGTCCTTCACCCTAAAGTATGTCTCTTGTAGGCAGCATATTGTAGGCTCTTGTTTTATTATCCAATCTGCCACTCTATGTCTTTTGATTGGAGCATTTAATCCATTGACATTTAAGGTTATTATTGATAGATATGTATTTATTGCCATTTTAAACCTTGTCTTCCATTTGACTTTGTATTTCTTCTTTGTCCCTTTTTTCTTTTGTGGTTTTATGATTTTATTTTGTATTTTGCTTGAGTTTTCGTTTTTCTTTTTTTGGTTTTCATGAATCTACTGTATGTTTTTGATTTGTGGTTACCCTCTTTTTCAAGTATGTTAACCCATTACTATATCTAATTACTTTAGACTGGTAGTCATGTAGGCTCAAACACATTCCAAAAAAAAAAAAAATTGTACATTTTCTTAAACCCCCTCCCACATTTTGTTATTTTCATGTCCTCTTTTACATCTTCATGTCTGTCCTGACATAGTGTACTTTTGATATAGTTATGTCTCATTTATTTCTAACCTTGCTTATAGAGCTAGAAGACTGATTATTTAGTCACAGTGTTATCCTGATACATAATTGAGGAAACCTGGTAACAGATGCATAGTGAAAGCTTTTGTAGTTGTGTTCTCTTTCCCCAATCTTATTCATAAAGCTAGTAGAGTTCTTAGGCACTGTGGTTAGTAGCTGATACTTTTAAAGCATCACTTCTGTTTCAATTATGTAGATATTAAAATATATTAATCTAATCAAATACTTTGGTTTAAATTTAAAATTCAAGTTAAACTTTAACATCAAATAATTTAATCAGTAATAATAAGCTAACAGATTAGTGTTAGTTTTTATAAAAGTATTCAATTTGTACATCACCACTTATATTTTAATGTCTCTAATAAAGCAAGAGAATTTTAAGAGTTTACTTAGTTAACACACACTGTTCCATTATTATGCAGAAGAGGCAGTGAGTGAAAAGGGTGATGAAAGTGTGAACTTTTTAAGAATCAGGGATCAAACCTCATATCCTTATTCCCAGAGCTTGACTCTACTATTTATATGGAGATACTATAAAATCATATCAATGCTTTTATCTCTGACCCAAAAATATATTAAATAAGGTTGACTGGTAGGCATATTTGCTTCTTGATGTGACATATTTTTGAAGGCCTGCAAAGATTCAAACAGGTTACAAATGAATTTTTTTTTTAAATCCCTCTGAAGTTTTGACAAAAGTGGGACATGTCTCAGTAGTTTTCTGTTATTTGTTACTTTCTGAGTCCAGTGGCCCATATGGCAGAAGAGCTCTAAGAAATTATTTAGCTCCTCTGAGATGTATAAGGGCAGGACCACACGCCCTTCATTATTTGTATGTACAACGTACATTTTCTTCCTTCTAATACTTCCTGGTTCCCTTTAACTTAAAATCACTGACTCTTCCTTTGAAGAAAAGCATCCATCCTTGTTGTTAGGAAGAAAGCTGTACGCTAACACTCTATTTTTTCTTCAGGTGAAGCTAGGTGAGCATGATGTCTCCTTTACTTCTTTCTAAGGCATGAAGGCACAGGCTCAACATTTTTTCTATCAATTCCTTGGCGGTTCTGTTTGACAAAGTCGGAGGAAGAATTTACCTCCTCCCTCAGGCTTACAGGTTGTAAGATTCTCAGAGATTTCCACTGCATAGCTTTCAGCAGATTCTTGTTTTGAGAAAAAAAAATCAAAAGTAAGCCATGTAAAGTGTTAGCAACAAATCTGTCTCTATAAATGACATAATCTGTCCCGACAAGTTACAGTCTGTTATGTGCTAATGTTTAACCGATTTTCATCTCTTAATATCACAATGGCTCAAAATATTTGGTGAATTCGTATTTTTGGTTATGTTATCCACCATTATTTGTGTTTAAGTGGGGGGCTTTCATATCATCTCATTCTACCATGTAGGATAGAATTATTTTCAAAAATGTGAAACTTAGCCAGGTTGTCTCTGGGAGTAAAATGAGAGATTCAGAAAACGGAGGTCAGAGGGTATATGAATAGGGAAGAAAATGATTTTTCCTTCTATCTATGGTATCAAATGAATAGACCAGTATATTCTACATCCATTTCATCTTTCACCAGTTGGCTTTCATATCTCATAATTAAGCATATTTCTATCTTTAGTCTCCCTTTTTCAAAAAATTCGCATTCTCTATTATGTATATATAACTCATGTTTATGATTATTGACCTTCCTAGGTGACAGTGGCCTGAAATTTAACTGGGATTTGGAATAATAACCCCTAGTAATATTTGTGAACCTCAGCTCCACTGGTTGAGGAATATGGGTTTCAGAATATAAATGTGAATGCAATGGTCTCCGTGTTCTTACCAAGATTGCCGTTTTTCTCTCATTTCCCCTCTCAACCCCTAACTTTTTCCTTTGGTTTTTATTAATATGATCATCACATAGTCTGTTGGGCTTGGGATTGAGTTTATTTACTCTAGAAGGAAAGGAAAGCACAGGGAAAACATACAGGTATCATTAGTCATTCTGATAATTTATGAGCTTCCATAGTCCTGCAGGCACAGAGCCTTGTAAACATCATAGTTTACCTTTCTTGCACACAAATGTAATTTATTTCTCATATAGCCCAGAAGTCAATTGTAATTTACAATCACTAATCTACTCAACATCCTGGAATCACTATTCTACCCTCTTAGACACCAAATTTTCTATATATTTATATCCTAACAACTTCCCATGTAACTAAAATTGTGTTTTTTTCATTCTTTAAACTTACCTTTGAATTCAACATGTTTAGCATACAGTGCTCGGTGCTGGAGTAACATTTTACAAAAAGCACATTCATTTCATTTTATGTATTCAACACATATATGTTTAAGAGGGGAAATATTTTTGAAATACTTCCCTAGGTATCTTTTCCCCAGTAGTCCACATACTTTTTTTTCTTCACGTGTGTAACCTCGTTGTGGCTGAAGCAAAGATTTATCACCCCAGGAAGGGAAATGTGGGTACTGCCAAGAATGGTGATTTGCAATCCTAGATGCCCTTTAGAACCAACCACCTGGGAACCGTTTAAAAATTGCCAGTGCCTGGGATCCAATCCAGACTAATTAAACCAGAATTTGGGGGGATGGGTCCTGAACTGATTATAAAACTACTCCAGGCATAATACTTTTCTGTTATGCAGCCAGAGTTGAGAATGGTGGATCTAGTAAGAAATGGATGACTTGTCAGCTTAATGAGATTCCTATTTCTTAAAATCCGGAATATCCTAATCCAGACTTTTGAAATTCAAGGGAAATTATCTACTTACCTGTAGTTGGTAGAGATGGAAGTTAGTTTTATTATTGATGATATGCATTTATAATTTAATCTATTAGATACTTAATGAGCACCTACAACATATATGCAAGGAAAGTGTGATTAAAAACCACATAGTTTTTAATGTGGGAGCTGTTTGTTTGTTTACTTTGGGTCATAAATGAGTCTAGGATGGATGTATGAGTCTCTTTCACGGTTGAAAAGAGATGGTAGTAGAGTGAAACTAGTATCTGAGTAGGATTTAATAAAGGAGCCGTTTATCATGATGTGGGCAAAGTTTAGGGAAATCAACAAGGAAAGGGGCAGGACCCTCGAGCTGGCCAGTAACGGCGAGAGACATCAGCATCCTAAGCCTGAAGGTGCCGGTCAGCCTAGCTGTGTTGGGAAGCCTTCCTGACAGAAGCCGTGAACCCCTCGAGGGTGATGCAGCCAGTCCCACAAAGACCCTGGGTAATTCTAAGTTAATTCTAGTTGAGTTCCTGCCTCATACAGCCCAAATAAACCCAATAGAGGCAAGCAACTTACTGTGGAATAACAGTGTTAAGTAAGAATTTGGCTTTGACTTTAACTAACCATATAGCATCTTAATGTTATTTTGAAATTTCTGTTTTCAGTTTCCTATAGAGATGTGATTTGGGCACAGTTGAGGGAAAGATGCCAAAAAGTGCAAAACCAAATCAAAACACACATAATGTCTGTGCCCTTATGGTTATTGTAGACTGAAGCCCTGGAGTACTAGGATGAAAATGTGTCCCCAAGGTATATTTTGATTGACTTTCACAGGGTCTCCACGCCCCTGGGGGAAGGATCTGAATGTTTTTTGACAGAGAATTGTGCACTTCCCACTTAGTTATTATTCTGTCTACTACCTCTGTCCTACAGACCATCCAATTCAGTGATTTTCTACATGAAGTCTCTGGGGCTTCAGTTATTGGATGTTATGATCTATGATCTCTTAGATGATGAAAAATTCAAATAGGAAATAAGTTAATGGGAAAGTCCAACTATTAGGAGAATCTCAAAGGAAAGTACATGGTACGATGAAGATGATACTAGGTGTGTTAGAGAAAATTTCTCATAGCAAGAGATTTTGTAAGTTTGTATTTGAAAATGTGTATGAGATTTCCTAGGTGGATTGGGGGTTTGAAGTAGAGCAATAGAAACAGAGCAAACGTGAAAATTCTTCTAATGCAGAGTTTCTTAAAGTGTGATCTGTGGACCCCTGAAGGGTCCCTGAGATCCTTTCGGTCCATCTGTGACATCAAAACTTTGATGTTTCACTGTGTTGAGATTTGCACTGATCATGCAAAAAACAATGGTGGGAAATACTACTGGACCTCAGCACAAATCAAGACAGGGCACCAAGGTTTTCATTTTTTACCATCACTCACTTGCAGAATGTAAACATGCCTGTTTCACATAAGAATGTCCTTGGTAAAGAATTAAAAATTTTAAATTTTATTATATAGTGATGCTTCAGTACCTATCTTTTTGATATTCTGTTGGACAGTTGAAACCACTGATAAAGCACTTCTCTTGAAAGTTCTTGTGTTGACAAAGAGCATTTACATGATCTTTTCTGTTGAGAGTGGAACTAGCTACATTTTTTGTGTGTGTGTGTGTGTGTGGTACGCGGGCCTCTCACTGTTGTGGCCTCTCCCGTTGTGGAGCACAGGCTCTGGACGCGCAGGCTCAGCGGCCATGGCTCACGGGCCTAGCTGCTCTGTGGCATGTGGGCTTTTCCCGGACCGGGGCACGAACCCGCGTCCCCTGTATCGGCAGACGGACTCTTGACCACTGCGCCACGAGGGAAGCCCCCCTAGCTACATTTTTAAAATGGGAAACCAGTTCTACATACAAATAACGGTGTGGTGAAAGTAAGTCAGAATTGGTTGCTGAGGGACAATTCACAGAGGGTCTTTTAGGCATTAAAGATGATGCCCTTTCACATAGGAACAAACAATCAACATTAATTCACTTTGCTATGAGACATGTAATTTATAATTTACCTTGTTTTATGAACAACATAGTAACTTTTATTATTTTTTTATTTTTTATTTTTTTGTGGTACGCGGGCCTCTCACTGTTGTGGCCTCTCCCATTGCGGAGCACAGGCTCCGGACGCGCAGGCTCAGCGGCCATGGCTCACGGGCCAACATAGTAACTTTTAAATTTCTATGTGTAATTTTTTGAAAACTGTTATTTTTATTGTATTATACAAATAAATGAAGATATAAAGGTGAGTGTTAGGTAGATAACAATGGAGAAATACCACAAAGATTTACTTTAATCTGCATGAAACCAGAAAATTGTTATCAGTAAACATCATTGATAAGAGTTTTTAATTTATTTAGAACAATGACTACTATATTTCCCATTTTGGTTATATGATGTATATTTGTGGATTTCCTTCTTTTTGGCTGAATAATATTCATATATATATTCTATGAATGTATATATCACAACTTCTTTATCCGTTCATATCTACAAATGTTATATTCTCTTGTTGGATTGATCCCTTTATCATTATATAATTATATATATAATGAGCTTATTACAGTCTTTGTAATAAAGATGCTGACATCCTTACTGATTGCAATAAAGTTAATTATTATATAATTTATATAATTATATCATTATATATATCATTATATATGATATATCATAATATAATTTTATATATATATATTATATAATGAGCTTATTACAGTCTTTGTAATAAAGATGCTGACATCCTTACTGATTGCAATAATTAAAGTTAATTAGGTTTAATTAATAAAAACTTATTAACAGACTTCACTTGGAAAGAACATCGTATGATGTATCAGGAACATTTTTTCTAGTTCCAGAATTTATTATTCCAAATTATTTTAATGTCACCTATATTCCAGGCACGTATTTGTTGATCCCCAATCTTGGGAATTCTTCAGGTGAAATTCAAAACTGGCTCTACAGACAGAGGGAAGGGAGAGACCAAAGGAAGAGGCTGACCATTTCAGATTGGTAAGTGGCAGTTTTGATAAGCAAAGGAACTTTTATATGAGGCTTGTCTTGGGCAAAAGGTGTAGATCTCTGCACCTGCTTGCCAGAATTTTAACGTTTATACAGAGGACTAATGGGGGTTCATTCACTTATTCAGTCCAGATTGTCTCGATAGCACATTACTCTCTCAAGTCTGCGTCCCTGAAATGGCTGCCAATATGGGAATAGTAGGCAGAATGTACGGTCCAAGGACAGAGAGAGGGTAACAAGCTTCCAGTTGTCTGGTCCACCTTGTGGGTCAACTGGTGGTCAAGTCCTTCTGATGACCTCCTCCAACAACATTAGGAGGAAAAAATGTATGTGTATATATATATATATATATATATAGAGAGAGAGAGAGAGAGAGAGAGAGAGAGAGAGAGAGAAAGAGAGGGGCAGAGAGACTATTTAAATTGTAAAATTTAGTCACTTTGAAATAGTAGAACATTAAATACCTATGCTTTTTTTTCTTTAAAGCATTTTATCTAAGGATTAGATTTAAATTGATAGCTAAAAGATACCCTAGTAATTATCTAGTTAAACCATATAATTTCATAGAAAAATTAAGGTAATCTACTGGGATAATAGAATCATTATCTAAGATTCTATGTTGAGACTCTGGATACAGGTACAAATGTTTGTTTTAGGAAAATTTTGCTCGTTGATTATTTTATTTATATTTTCTTAATTAACTGCAAGAATGTTTTCACATTTAAGTTTTAATGTTATGTTTATTCGTGTATGCTTTGTTAATTTTTAACCTTTAGATGCAAGTATAATTAATACATGTATAACCTAATGATTAAAACATTGAGTATGAAACAAGGCATGTGTTCTATGAAACCAAAAGTCACTCCTCTAGGTCTATCATCTACAAAGAGATCATGCAAAGTTAAACATTTCAAAGGATTGCAGGCAAGTGAGGGGAACAATGTTAGTAGGTAAGGTAACAACAAAGAAGCAAAATAAATGAATATGATTTATTATGCTATTGATACAATGCTAAAAATAAATGTCACTAACATATAGACAGTTTTAAGTAAACGAGCTGACTTAAATAACTTCAGAAAACAGTGTTTTGACTAGAAACCCTAAGGATAATGATTAAAAAATTATAATAAAAACAAAAGCTGTATTTGTTTTGGGCAGTTCTTCTGCCCATTTTTTAATTGAGTTCTTTGTTTTTCTGATGTTGAGTTGAATGAGCTGTTTATGTATGTTGGATATTAACTCCTTATTGGTCATATCATTTGCAAATACTTTCCCCTATTCAGTAGTTTGTCTCTTCGTTTTGTCGATGGCTTGCTTTTCTGTGCGAAAGCTTTTAAGTTTAATTAGGTCCTATTTGTTTATTTTTGCTTTTATTTCCTTTGCTTTAGGAGGCAGATCAAAAAAAATATTGCTACGATTTATGTCAAAGGGTGTTCTGCCTGTGTTTTCCTCAAGGAATTTTATAGTATCCAGTCTTATGTTTAGGTTTTAATCCATTTTGAGTTTATTTTTGTATACGGTATTAGAGAATATTCTAATTTCATTCTTTACTATATAGCTGTCCAGTATTCCCAGCACCACTTATTGAAGTGACTGTCTTTTCTCTGTTGGATATTCTTGTCTCCTATGTCATAGACTAATTGACCATAGGTGTGTAGGTTTATTTCTGGGCTCTCTATTCTGTTTCACTGATCCATGTGTCTGTTTTTGTGCCAGACACATTAGCTTTCTAATATAGTGTGAAGTCAGGGAACATGTTTCCTCCTGCTCTGTTCTTCTTTGTCAAGATTGTTTTGGCTATTTGGGGTCTTTTGTGTTTCCATACAAATTTTAAAATTATTTGTTCTAGTTCTGTGAAAAATGCCATTGGTATTGGTATTTTGATAGGGATTGCATTGAATCTGTAGACTGCCTTGAGTAGGATGCTCATTTTAACAATATTTTTCCAAAGAGGAAATGCAGAGGCCAACAGGAACATGAAAAGATGCTCAACATCACTAATCATCAGGGAAATGCAAATCAAAACCACAATATCACCTCACACCTGTCAGAATGGCTATCATCAAAAAGAACACAAAAAATGTTGGTGAGGGTGTGGAGAAAAGGGAACCCTCATACACTGTTGGTGGGAATGTAAACTGGTACAGCCACTATGGAGAACAGTATGGAGGTTTCTCAAAAAACTTAAATTAGAACTACCATATGATACCAAGTCCACTCCTGGGTATATATCCAAAAAAGCAAAAACACTAATTTGAAAAGATACATGCATCCCAGTGTTCATAGCAGCATTATTTACAGTTGCCAAGATATGGAAGCAACCTAAGTGTCCATCAACAGATGAATGGATAAAGGTGTGGTGTATATATATATATATATATATATATATATATATATATATATATATACACACACACACAATGGAATATTACTCAGCCATAAAAAAGAATGAAATTTTGCCAATTGCAGCAACATGAATGGACTTGGAGGGCATTATAAGTCAGACAAAGACAAATACTGTGTGATAACACTTACACGTGGAATCTTAAAAATACAACAGATTAGTGAGTATAACAGAAAAGAAGCAGACTCACAGATATCAGAGAACAAACAAGTGGTTACCAGTGGGGAGATGGGGACGGATAGTGTTAGAAAGCTTCTTTACAGAATAATCCCAAATGATATATTGATATGGGTTTCTTCCCTTTCTGAGATGGAGCTTATTCATCCCTCCCCCAAAATGGGCTGGAATTAGTGATTGCTTCCAAATAATAGAATATGGAAATGAGAAAA
Source organism: Phocoena sinus (assembly GCF_008692025.1). Taxonomy (NCBI): domain Eukaryota; kingdom Metazoa; phylum Chordata; class Mammalia; order Artiodactyla; family Phocoenidae; genus Phocoena; species Phocoena sinus. The sequence goes on from NC_045783.1 coordinate 3,736,989, forward strand.
TAGTAACTTACAATAGAGAAATTCAGCAAACACCTCCCTAACCAACCTTAACTAAGTGATCAAGGTTAAGTGCATCAGCAATAGGGCATTTTGGTATCAACCTTTTGATACCTGACACAGTGTGAAGAAGAGCACTTCACCTCCATCTGTTTGTCCTCAAAATCCATAACCCAGTGCAACAGTGGGACAAAGAAAATAGCCACACCCCAATTGAGGGACTTTGTACAACTCTTCAGAGCTGTCAAAGTCATGGGAAAACAAACAAACAAAAAACAAGGAGAGTCTGAAAAACTGTCACGGAATAGTAGAGACTTAGGGCACATGATAACGAAATGCAAAGTGACCATCTGTGATTGGATTCTGGAACAGAAAAAAAGGCATTAATAGAAAAACTACTGAGATTCATATAAAACCTCAAGTTTAGTTAATACTAATGCACTAACATTAATTTTTAGTTTTGACAAATGTGCCGTGGTATGTAAGATGTTAGCATTAGGGGAAAATGAGTAAAATATATGTTGGAACACTCTGTACTATCTTTAAATCCTTTCTGTAAAGCTAAAATTACCCCCAAATTAACATTTATCTTATTTATTAAAAAAAAATGAGAGAGAGAGAAAACATTAGGAACAGACCATCAAGGATTCAAAACTTGAGGAAATGAAAATTTTCATGATTGCACCAGAGGGAACTTCATCTCACCAACATGCTGGCAGATATAGCGGGAGGAAAATGAAATGAATGCTATAGGAAGGAAGTTAGGATTAACATCTTAAGTCTCACGACAGTTTAAGAAGCATTACTCTAGCTAGCAGCTACATTTTATGTGAATTAAATTTTCTTTTTATAGTCTCCCCCCACCACATAATTTATTTGAAGCTTGCCTTATTTTCAGGTGGGAATATAACTGAATTAAAATCATCCTTAATAATACAGTGTCTGATACAAAATTTGTGGCTTCCCTGAGTTGGGATAACAGGGTTTCATTCAGATAAACTGTGTGGAAAAGAGGTTGCTGTGTTAAATGGAGTTGTCCTTTCACATCTATTCTCTACACTTCCCAGCTGAGGAGCTTTTGAACAGACTCTTGTCACTTCTTCTGGTTGACTTCAGTGAGGAAATAAGAGGGCGGAGGAGGGTAGAATTGTAATTGATAATAGCTGTATACTCCACAGAAGCCTCCTATTGGGGGGTTTCTCCTGCAGGTTAAGCTTTCTATAGCTTCTAGCAAAGGGTCCCTGCTTTGGGCTGAATTGTGTCTCCCCAAAATTCATGTCAAGGTCGTAAACCCCAGTACCTCAGAATGTGACTGTATTTGGAGTTAGGTCTTTAAAACAGGTAATTAAGATTAAATGAAGTCATTAGGGTGGGCCCTAATCCAGTATGATTAGTGTCTTTATAAGAAGAGGAGATTAGAAAACACACATGCACAGGCAAAGGACCATCAATAAGCCCAGGAGAAAAGCCACAAATCAAATTAACCCTGCTGACACCCTGATCTCAGACTTCTGTGCTCCAGAATCATTAGAAAATAAATGTCTGTTGTTTCAGCCACTCACTCTTATAATTTGTTATGGCAGCCCTTGCAAATGAATACACTCCCACACCTGTCTCTTTTAGCACAGCCTCCTCTTACTACTGTTGCTAGTTCTGAGATGCTTCACCATCTCTTGTTGGTTTCCCTTATCCCTGAAAAATTTTGTAAGTTATTTTTAATCAATCACCGAGATTTTAGTATATTATGTTATCTGCCAGGATCCTGTTGGATGTATTACTCATCACAAAATAAACAAAGTGAACAATCCTTTTCTCTAGATATTCTAAATAAAATATATGTCAGTTTTCTGGATTATGAATCACAAACTGGATTTTAAACAAATGTTCTCAATGAGACATAGCTGGAGTTTGGGGGTAAGTTTTCCACTAATTATCATTCTCATGTAGCTTAGCATCTTTGAGTTTATATTAATACGATTAATTTATACGTATGCCAAAATATATGTTTAAGTAGCCGGCCTCTTTAAATTATGAGACTCTTAAAAGAGTAAGTCAACATTTCTTTGCCAAATGTGTCACCTTCATTTTGAAACTCATTTAAATCACCATTTCTTGTCACACATAAGATAATTAATCCTATTGCATTGTATTACATCTTGCTTTTGAGAAAACTGTATAATTCATTTGGATTACTCTTTCTGTCTAAAAAATAAATCCTACTGTCTTCCAGTGATGATGAAGATTTGTCATCACAGGGTACTAAAGATCTTCCAGAAATGTTTAAATTGTAAATTTATTATTTTTTTTAAATTAATTTATTTATTTTTGGCTGCGTTGGGTCTTCATTGCTGCGTGCAGGCTTTCTCTAGTTGCGGCGAGCGGGGGCTACTCTTTGTTGCGGTGTGCGGGATTCTCATTGCGGTGGCTTCTCTTGTTGCGGAGCACGGGCTCTAGGCATGCGGGCTTCAGTAGTTGTGGCACGCAGGCTCAGTAGTTGTAGCTCGCGGGCTCTAGAGTACAGGCTTAGTAGCTGTGTCCCACTGGCTTAGTTGCTCTGTGGCATGTGGGATCTTCCTGGGCCAGGGCTGGAACCCGTGTCCCCTGCAGTAGCAGGCGGATTCTTTAACCACTGCGCCACCAGGGAAGTCCCAAATGTAAATTTAAAAGAAGTGTGTCAAAACTGGCTATATTAATAAAGGTGATTTTGGATTAAGTATATTGTACAGCTTGGTGACTATTCCAAAGTAGTACTTATTGAAATAAGTATGTTAAAAGTTAATTTCTGCTTGTTTTTGTTTGTTTGTTTTTAGTATCTTCAAAATCTGTTATTCTCTGTGATATATTTACTTTAAGGAAACATGGATTATTAAGTACTGACAAAGTCTGAGCAGAAAAAAAATTCTTTATACTAAAGAAAAGAGAGAAAAAACATAATTTTAAATAAATTCCAAATTTTGAGGTTCATAGTATTGGCTTTTTTAGGCAATGCATTTCTTATTTACCATTTCTTATATTTGAGATATTAGAAAATTTCAAAGAAATCACTACATTTTTTTTTTTTTACTTGGCTCTTGCTAAATATTATTGTTGTATGGACAAGGCTTTGTAAAATGAAATGATTTAAGTTGATTTATATGTGTAAAATATACATTTTCCCCATGACTCCAAATTTAGGTGAGACTATAAACCCCTTGGATTGTGCATAAATGTTCACTAGACATTGCTGCTTAAAATTTTTAGAAAGATAAAAATTATTTAGTCTTTTATGAAAGCATTGTCCATCAGGTTGCATTTAGAATGGTACAGAAAATTCATGAGAGTAACGATTCATGTGTCAGTCAGTCAGACTAAAATGGATACATTAGATTTCACAGAGAATCAAAATGAAACAATTGCCCTGCTGATTGTAGGACAAATCAGTGAAGCCTCTTACAACATCTGCTGGAAGTTGTTAAGTGTTTGCTGATATAAAGCCTGCCTTCTATTCCCTGCCATCACTCAGAGAAGTCCTGACCAGTTTAAAAATCAGTGTTCACAGATGTACATAAATCACCAGAGATGAGTGTTATATTTTCAAAAAGCTGACTTTTTCTCTTGTGCCTCTGAAAGTTTAGCAAATAATTTAATATTCAGATTCAGAAGTTGATTAAATTATTTTGAAGATCTTAAGATAATCAACCGGAATTTTTCACCCAACTTAATATGTAAAGATAATAGTGATACTTACATTTTCTTAGCAATCAATAGCTTTCTTGATTCCTCGCTTTACACTGTAAAATTGAAACACTACTGGAATATAAGGAGAAAAGAGTGAGACGCAGGGTATCATCTTTATTGAAGATTTCCATGTGGTTGGCTTTGGCAAAAGGGTTAAGAATGACCAGTAGGATTTCAACCCTTCTAACTTCACTTTTTATCCTCTCTGGTCTTTAAATTTAGCTCTATTTCATTTCTATAGTAGTGCTTATTCCATCAGCTAGCAGAAACAGACATTTTTAAGAAAGTTATAAAAGTTCTCTTTTAGATTTACATGTCCTAATAAACATATGTTAACAATAATATCTACCTTAGAATGTAGGACTAATTTAGTTATCTATAAAATATACTGAGAACAGTGTCGAGACATATTAAGAAATACAAATATTTTCTATCATCATCATTACCCTCATTATTATTATGAGAAGTTATTTGATTCACAAAAGTGTATTATAGACATCTACTTTGCTTCAGGAATTTAAAAAAAGACTCTGAAACATATTCAAAATAATACAATAGCTTATTACCCAGTAGTATAACCTAAAATGTGATTCCTGAGTGTTCTGAGCCCTTGCGGTTTGACTCTTCCTCAGTGGAATCATCAGAGGATGCCCTTAAAAATTCTCTAGATTACAGTTACCTTTTCCTTTGGACCTAAATTATCAGTATCCCTATTAATGATAGTTAAGATTAATCCCCTTACTCATCAAGGTAACTCTTGCTGTTGCCTGCTAGTTCAGTAAAAACCTTATCTTCCTATTGAAGCAACCAATATGTGTATACCAGTGAAGTATTTCTCACTAGGAAAGCAAAAATTCTAAGCCAGATAATCCCAGTAGGCCAGGGAAGGAGGAGAAGGAAAAGCAGATTTTCTTGTTTTTGTTTTTTCAGTTGAATCATCACATGTAATAGTGAAAGATATGACTGCTTTTTCCATCTATTTTTGTTCTTTTCTTTTTGTTTTTATTTTTTAAAACTCTACGTTCTAACTGAAGGAGAGGAAACTCCATCATGCATTGCTAGTGTACCCCTAGAGCTACTCAGCTAACGTCTGCATATATCATCAGCTGACTTCATTACTAAATTTTCAATATGTCACTTCATATTGTAAGGACTGTTGGTCTAATGTGAGGGGCAGTATGGTAAGTCCAGTGAAGGAGGCGGGTTTTGTAAAAATGTATTTATCATATAAATAAAAACACTTTTGAAGAGTCTAGAAGAGAAATGAGGATAATATTAATAGGTTTACCACAAAAATTGGTCTAATCCAGGACCGTTTCAGACAATCCTGGATTTAAAGTCTTCCCACCAATGAATGCCATGGACCTCAACCTATCATATTAAATATATGTTCATACATTGAATTATTTGCATAAAATCATTGCCATTACTAGGTTTCTCATGATGTGATATAAGGCATTAAGCAAGTCCAAGTATGCTTGGACTAACAGTAAGTAGAAGAAAGAAATCCATATCCCAAATAATCAAGAGTAAACGTTGCTTCTCCAAATGTAATCAACCTTCCGTGATGTGTCTGCTTTGCTGTGAGACAGCACAGCAGTGTGGAGATCTAGAAATCCTTTTAGCTTTATTTCCATTCAGTGGAAAATGTTCAGATCGGCACAGGTGTGTTTTTTGTGGCTTAAAGATTACCTTAAAGAACGATGTCTCTTCATTCATTTTGGAAACAGTTATTTTACGTACCCTAGAACACTAGATCAACAGAAATTTTACTGAAATGACAGACACATCTGTCATTTTATGGATTTAATTTTATGGAATTAATCCCCTACTTTATGCCCCAAATAATTCTTAACAGTATATATTATACCAGATATCCTGTGTTCTCTAAGTACTATCAGTAGGGAGATGTGAGGAATTTATGCTGTAATGTCCCATGCGGTGTTGGACCTTTAAGGCCCTTTTATTCTCATTTGTGTCTTAGAGCCAAAGGGTGACTAAAACCCAGTGTGATAGAATGAACATATGCTGTTATCTCTGCCTTCAGCTTCTGGTATTCTCTGACTATTGGAGTGAGAGGGGAAAACCCCACCTTTGACAGTTTAGGTGGTACTTATCAAATCGTAGGGCTCTACTGATTTGCTCAAGTGAGGAGTACACGTCAGGTAAAATCTCCGAATTTGAAGTTTCCAATTAATGAAACATGTTAAACCACTATCTTTCTCCCAAAACCGTGTGACTTCTTTTGAGAACAACCAGGAAATCTTATTTTATGTCTTTGTGGTGACACTAATCTCTGTGATTCCCCAAGTGAAATAGTATTGCCTTTGGTTGAGTATTTTGGGAGAAAGATGTTTCAGTTTGGTCCCTCATGCTCAAATGATCTTATAAGGATTAGAGCAAATATGAGAATTCTGCCGAATGCTATTACAAATATATGTTTAAAAACCAGAAAAATAATTTTAGGTAGGATTAAAAGACTCACTAAGAGAAGTATTTATCACTTGACAAAGAAAGCTTCACTCTCAGCGGTGGACCCCAGAGGTGTTCAGTTTGCCCAGAATTCATGAAGAGCTCAGAGCCAGTTTTGAATATTTTCTGTAATGTTATTTTCAAGATTTTTTTAGTGTCCTAGTACATATTTACTCTGCAAACGTAGCAGCAATTATATTTGAGGAATTCTAGGAACAAGAATTATGGAACATACCTGCGATGTTTTGAAATACTTTCTGAGACTTTGCTGTCCTGGGAATTCTGAGGTCCCAATTGAAATCAGAAAAGCCCGTTTAACTGGAGTATCTCCCTACAGTGAACAATGAATGTACAGCGACCAGGTTCATTACGGGGAATTCACTCTGGTGGCCATAGGCAAGACCACTATGGACTGTGTTCAGTAGATTTCTTAATGACTTGGTGAATGAACTGGCCTCTGTGTCCATTCAGAGGGCATTGTTTGGGGGCAGGGAGTGTCTTACACCTGATAAATCTACTCAGAAATTTTCTCTGTGTTCTTAAAGTCTGTTCACTACATTTTAATCAGGGATTTCTGGGATTTCAAATTTAGTCTTCATGGCCCACTACTGAATCCAAATATATCATCTAATCAAGAAGAGTGATTATAAACACTCCCATCTGCTTGACCTAGCACACCGAGTACAGAATATCTGGCAAATGCATTCATATTCATAAATTCAAGCCAACCAAATTATGTTCAACCTTAATTTTTTCCAGCCTTCAGAAACCATTCACAGATTTTCTTCTCCTGATTTTATTCTAAATAATGAAATTTAGAACAACTTTAGAGTCCTTAAGTCCTTACATGTAGGTCTTCTGCTCCGAGGTTTGACTTGGTAATTCATCCACAGAGCATGATCTAATCTGGTACAGTCTGGAGAAAAGGGGGAGACTTGCATAATATTTCTTTCTTCTTGCAAGATTTTTCTTTCAGGAGAGGTTGCTAATGGATCTTCAGAAGGGAGAGGAAGAAATGATCCTACTAGCAAGGGAGACTCTTCATTATAAGATAATGTTTATGGCAAAGTGGTATTGGGTTTTTTTCCAGCATCTAGAACAGGATGTAGAATGTAATAAACTCTCAAAAGAGATTTGTTGAATGAGTGAATTCAGACCTTCAAATTTGACCCCCATTCTCTTTTTCAGTCAATTCCCAAATGTTACATAGAAAATCTAAAAGGTTATGAGTTCAAGTGTTATTTAAATTTGGCAATAGAGGATTTGAAATTTGATTTTTTTAATCAGTTTTCTTAGCTGTGTGGCTGAAAAAGATAAGAATGTACTTTAGCATAATTATAGAATTATGGAATTTAGCCCAGTCAGACAACATAGAAATGTGAAGTTTGCATCCTTTTTATTTAAGCAGAGTATTTGAAAGGATCAGCCTTCCTCTATAGTATTTGAAATAATAAAGTAGAAATACTGAATTTTCTTCTGTGGCCGTGACAGTTTATTGCTGTGGTCTTTAACTCATTTATCCATTCAGTACAAAGTGATTGGTGAGACTCCATCACAGCAGTGACACAGCAGTGAATAAAGAGGTATCTTTATCCTATGGAACTAACAGTTTAGTAAAATGAGACAAGCAATAAACAAATTGAGTGAATATATGACACATCTAATGAAGATGGATGCTATGCGAAGGAAAAAACATAGTTTATAGGAGGATAGGGGGTGCTGGGAAAGGACATGGGTTGCTACTTTATATATTCCTGCCCTTTCCTACATGGTGTTCATTTTTCCAGGTGGTGAAAGGGGATCGTTTGATGAATTGTTTTATAACTGCACTCCTTGAACTGACATAAAGCCATCCCTTGTCCTTAACTGGATCTTCACTGCTTTAAGTCCCACCAGTCCAGATGGCTTCTCCCTCATGTACCCAGGTAGCCTACTCTTTGTGTATAATCAGTACATGCACCAGTTGCTCTGTCATTCAGGTTTTGGTGTTGAGTGTGAAGGCAAAAAACAAAACAAAACAAACTGCAAAATTGAAGTAGGAAAATAAAATTATTAGAAACTGGTGTTAAGATCAATGGAAGCTCAAGATTGTTAAAGAAATAAAAATGTAATTACACAGTCACAGGGATGATACCCAAAATAGTAACACAGAATCAGTCCTCTCATGGCACAGATACACTGCAGTTTCTACCAAAATTCAACAGTTGTTGGATACTAGATGCTGCTACCCAAACTGTTACCACATCTACCTTTATAAATTATTGCCACTCCCACAGCGCTCGCCAAAACTTATATCATCGGATTTTGTTTAAATGATGGGGATGTGTTTATCTCATTTATTGAAATTATGATGAAATTATGACCTACTCTCAAGGAAGATAAAAATTGCTGACTCTCTTGGTAGGTTTTGATCAGAGGATAGATCTAACCTAGATATTTCAATCAGAACGTTATAAATACAGAGGATTGGAGGCTTACCACAGTGTTTGAGTGGAGGATGAATGCCAGGCAAGCTGTCACTAGAAATGCAGGAATCGTAGGAAAACAACACTAATGATCACAGCTCCCTGATGCGATGAAATGACTCATTCACTAAAGAAGAGCCGTATGCTTCTAGAGAAATATCGCATTGACTATCTGACGGTCACAAATTTTCTTTTTATTTTTTAGCAACTTTATTAAGGTATAATTGATATATAAACAACTGCACCTATTGTCTATAATTTGACGAGTTTGAAACATACGTACACACGATACCATCACCACAATCAAGGTAATAGACATATTCAACATATCGCAAAGTTTCCTTGTGTCTCTTTGGGGATTTTTTTGTTTGTTTGTTTTTGTGGTAATAATGCTTAACGTGAGATCTGCCCTCTTAACAAATTCTGAAGTGCACAATACCGTATTTTAACCATAGGCACCGTGCTGTACAGCAGCTCTCTAGAATTCACTTATCTGACATGGCTACAACTTTGAGGTCAGGCCTGATTAGTACTTGGATGGGAGGCCACGAGCTTTCCGTCACTGCCAAAGCAGTAACAGCTTCTGCCTCTATTTTGGTTTATAAATTTCAAGCAAGTGATTCTTGTTGGTAAACTCTAACTCAGAGGTTTGCTGTAAGTGAACTTAGAGAATATTGTTCTAAAGTTTCCAGACATTTTGATGAGGAGAGAACATAGAAAGGGGCTGGGACTGGAACACAGATGGCAAGACTCTATCCCGTGCATTCACTTCGTCAGCCTTCCTGAAGCTAATCACAGGCATATGTACTCATACAACATTTTTTAAGGTAAATAAAAACAAACAAAAGTAATTATGTAATCACTGTTATGAATAAGAGCAGAAAGAGGAACTCTAAGAATTTAAAGAAATATTATTAGAAAATGAGAAATGAAAAATAAACTGGTAGATCTCAGAAAAGAAATGAAAGAAAATAAAGAACCATTACAGTATTTATGTGAATATGAAAGCAGTACAAAAGGACATAGCACTGTTAATATAATAAATTAAGAAACATAAAAGGCACGATCAAAAATAGTGAGAGAAAGGAAATGAAAATTAACAAAGTGTTAAATAAATTCTGAGTGAAATAATTGAAATGGAAGGCAGGGAAGAAAATCTAACTTCTGCCTAATTGGTGTCCTTGAGGACAGAATTGAAACAATAGATTTAGAAAAGAGAGAATATTGAATACATAAAAAATATTCCAGAAATTAAAAATAATTTTTACACATACGAATTAAAAGGGCATATGTTTTCCAAGGAGATAAAGGAGATTTGGCATACAATAATCAACACAAAGATACAGCTGGTAAAGGTACTGAAATTTTCTAATATAAATAAACAAATCTTAAAGCAGAGAGGCAAACAATTATAGTAATTTCTAATGGAAAATTTATATCCTACTTATCCCTTACTACATCCATTGACAGAAAATAGTGACACAATGAGATGTTTCTCCAAGACATTTTGTAGTAAACAAACTATCGTTCCCCCAAAAAAGAAAAGGTAGCTGAAAACTGTTGGATCAAGTAAGAATTAGTTCCCATAAGCCCTTCTTTTAGAAAGTACTAAATACTGATATTTAAGCAAGGAAGAAATTAGTCAAGCGGTTTTGCCAAAATCTTGGAGGCGACCAGCGACCATTGACTATTACAAAATAATGAAAGTAATACCAAAATAAATACGGTCACAAGCAAGGGTATTAATGATATAAAACCGGCATATGTAGAAATGATGTAAAAATATGTGGATAAAAGTATATGCAGAAAACTACAAAACAGTGATGCAAAGTGTTAGTGACGATCTAAATAAATGAAGAAGTAAATCATGTATATGAATTGGAAGACTTGATATTCTTAAGATGTTGATTCTTCCCAGTTGTATCCATAGAATCAACATAACACACATCAAAATCTCAGCAAGCTATCTTGTGGATATCAATAAACTGATTCTAAATTTTATATGAAAAGTATAAAAACTTAGAATATCCAGCACAGTTCTGAAAAAGTAGAGGAATATTGGTGGACTCACATTATCTGATTTCAAAACTTACCGTAGAGGCCACTTTAATTAAGATAACATGACATTGGCAAAAGAAACGGTATGTAGATCATTGGAACTGACTAGAGAGCCCAGAAATAGATCTACACTAATGTAGTCAACTGATGCTTGACAAAAACCAAATTTCCAAAAAAGGAAATTAAGGAAGCGATTTCATTTTCAATAGCATTCAAAGTCCTAAATTAACCTACGGAAATCAGTGGCCTTTTCATATAAAAGCCACAGATAGAAAATATATCAAAAAAGTTCCATTTACAATGGCCAAAACTGTGTTAAAGCCTCTAGATATAACACAGAATGAGCTTGATCTATGTGAAGAAATATTTAAAATATTACTCCAAGACCCAAAGATGGCATAAATAAATATAATGCATGGCTGGTTCTACATAGTAATATTCAGAATGATAAGAATGTCATTTCTCTGTATGTTCTTCCATAAGTATAATGAAATCCCCCCAAGAATAAAAGTAATATTTTGTGGGAAGGAGACGAAACAATGAATCTGGTTTTAAAGGTCACATGAAAAAATAAATCAGCATGATCAGCTAAGAGCTTTCTATAAAAATAGAGTATAGTGGAAAGGCAGAAGGGGTTAACCCTACCAGGTATTAAAGCACAACGTAGAAATGTATAGATCAAAGTCAAAATTCTAGAAATAGCCTTCACACAATTCTGGAGTCTACTATATGAATTATGGTACATTTAAAAACCAGTGGGAAGAAAAGATGGATGATTACATAAACTGGTGGGGAAACTGGAATGCCAGGTGGTTGGGGGGGAGCCATATATTTTTTACTAGAGGCAATATTTAGCTTCTTGGAAAAAAATCTCTACCATGTATAATCTATATAGGCAAAACTTGTATATATTATACTTACATATGTTATATTTTATGTACTTACATATGTTATGTTTTATATTTTGTGTAAGTTCAAAGCATTTGAACCATATACCGTATTACATTTGCCCCGAGAACTAGAACTATTTTAACGTTGGGACAAAGATGTAACCCTATATTTGCAGCATCAGATACGGAGCAAACTTCTTGCGTGATCTGATGTTTGGATAGTTTTTTTTTCTTTCATTTTCTACTCTATAAATTTATCAGTCAGGTTGTTTGTATAATTTCTGTTTTGGTTGTAAATAATGCAGTAGAAAAAGGAATATATGACTTCTATTTGCAAGGTCTTTTTCAGGAGTAGAATTCGATGATGTGGAGAACTTACTTGTAATAAATAATCTTATTGAATATGTTAGTCACTATATTTTCTCTCCCTTATATTGATTTGCAAAGTTTGGAACATTGAATGTGCTATATAAATATATTTATTGGGCAAATGAGATTTATATACCCCTGAATCTTAAAACAATCTATGAAATAATTATAATAGTGGTTTTCCTCATTAAACTGTACTTCAACATAGTGTCACTTATTTCTTTCTGTACATTATCTATACATTAAATTTGGACTTGATTAAATAATATATTATAAACAATAAAAGCTAATTACAACAGTTTAATAATTAAAACTGCATGATAAAATTAAACAAAAAAAATGTGTTTCACACACTAAATTCAGTAAGTGGTTGTTTAAAAAGTGCATAGAAATCAATGACCTTCTCACCTAGAAGCAAACCCCAGTAGCCTCTAAGGCCCAGATATATCAATGAATTGAATCAGGAGCAAACTCATCTGCTTCTAACTAATCTTTACATGGGATTCCTCAGTATATGCTCAGAGGTTCTTAAATGGTTTGGCTGTAAAAGAAGATTTGCAAATTATCATATTGGTAAAGAAATGGAAATTTGAAATCTAAGCCATTTCTCCTTTAACAAAAGAACCCCTTGCAACATCTTCATGAAACCTTTAAGGATTCACAAGCTGAAGGTTGGCGAATGCTGCACTAAACTAAACAACTACCAGTGTTTTGTTCACCATTGTGTTTCTAGAGCTTAGCCTAGAGGATTGAATAAACGCATAAAGAATACATGATTACTGAACTAGGAAATAAGGGAAAGAAGCTTCGCCAGCATGACTTGACACACAATAAGCTCCAATTACTTTCAAATTAAATGGCCTAATAAACATTAAGTTGTCCTAAGTAGAATTTTACTATCAGTTATATAACCTTAAATATCAACATGTTCCTAATGATTCTCTTTATAGGTTCTAAATTCTCAGGGTAGTAATGAAGCAAATGATGCACTAAACTTTGAAGAAATTTGCTGAATGGCATAAAGCTTGTGCGTGACAGTAGCAGAACTGAGACCCAAGTTTTCATAATGTATTTTAATCATTTTTATAAATTTTAATGACAGTTATTAAACAAATATTTTTAAAAATGAATACATTTTATATAGACACAGCTTACACTATCTCAAAGTTTCAGTTCGTATCTACTTTTATTATTTTCCTTCTCATTATCTGTTCTTTTCTGCTTCCTTTTCTCAAGCTATATATCAAAACAATTAAAGTTAAAATGCATACCAATATAGTAGCACATTTCTCCCAAACATTGATTCAAAATATTGATTATGTTTCAAAGTCTTCATACTTTAAGGAATCAAAAAGTAGAAAAGGAGTTTTGGTTTTGTTTCTGTATCCCCAGTTGTGTTGCATGATGGATATAGTGTCATACTTTATCGATTGATGAAGGCCTTAACAAGAACTTATATTATGCTTTGATAATATGTATTTTAAATAATTAACCTGAAATTATGTGTTACATGTCTTTAAGTTATTTACTGAACATTGTTTATGTTTGAGTAAAATGTGCTTTCTATACTTTATAACACAGAGACTATTCCAAAGAGAAAGAAGTGGGATATCGATACCTCTGTTAAAAAGCTAATTTTCAGAAGTAGCATGAACTAATGCCTAAAATACTTTCAAACAGGATTCTGTATTTTTCTACTGGGATTTTCTTAATACATGTGGTATGATCTTTATAAATAACAAAAATATCTGAAAGAAATTTCCAGAACTTGAGCATGAGAGAATGAGTCAATTAATGACAAGTAAAGGAAATAAAAGGTTATAAAACAACTTCCAAATTGTTCATAAAATTCCTTCACTTTTCTTTTTTATAATTAGAAAACTGGATATTGTACCTAATAGAATTATAAGTCCAAAATCAATGGAAATGTTGATAGATCTCACAATTAGGCCAACTGAAATAGTAATTTCAGCTGTAAGCCTTATTGATGGCCCTTAATTTTTCAAATACATATTGCTTTAAAATATATTAAATTGTACAAGTTTATCAGTGTCAGAAAAACAGTTGCCCATGTAAGATTAGACTATGGCCCGCAAGCAAATCTATTATAACTGACAGTTAAAAATGCACTAATTTTCTTTAATCTTTGCATAACATTTCTGTTCTTCAATACTGAAGGAACTAATTCTGTTTATTTCATAAAAGTAACTATAACTTGCACGTGGTTTTCATGAGGAAACAGTAATACACTGTATTTTGTAAACCGTGCCAACCACATACTGTCTGGTGCGTTCATTCTCCTTTCATGCTCTGGTCGTGTGCATGTTCATCCATTTAGTAGACTATATTAAAGATATGACTATTTTAAGTGTTCACATATTTAAAATGTGAATAGGTAACCACAACATTTCAGATCAGTAAGGAATTCATATCTAAAATATGCAAGAAATTCTTCCGAATAACGTGAAAAATATAATTATCTGTAATCAGATAAATGCAAGTTTTAAAATGTGTTTGCATCAGCAGTGTATGAGTGGTCTGTTTTCTCTGCTTCCTCACCAACATTTCATGGTGTTACTGTTTATTTTTCAGCTGTTCTGATAATTATGTAGTGACACTCATAGTAGTCTCAATTAGCATTTTCCTTAAACTAATGACGTTTAACATCTTTTCATGTATTTGTTTGCTATCCATATAGCTGCTTAGGTAAAATATCGCTTCCTCAGTAGTGTTTTGTTGTATCCAGTATATAAATTTTGTATACAGTTTGTGAAATTTACATCTAAGTGTTTTTATTTTTAAGAAATTACAGATGAAATTGTATTTTTCGTTTCAGTTTCCACACGTTGATTGCTAGTATATAGAAATATACCTGTGTTTTGTATGTTGATCTTATATTCTATGAACTTGCTGAACTCACTTATTAATTCTAAGAGAGTTTCTTAGAGATCCCTAGGGCTTTTCTAAGCAGAAAATACTGTTATCTGAAAATAGGAACAGTTTATTTCTTCCTTCCTAGTATACATGTCTTTTGTTTCCTTTTTTCCCCTTATTGCACTGACTAGACTTTGAGTATTATGTTGAGTAGCAGAGATGAGAATGGAAAATTATACCTTGTTTCTGATTTTATAAGGAAAGCATTCAGTCTTTCACCAAGCATAATGGGAATTCTGGGGTTTTGTAGATTTTCTTTATAAGTTGGGGAAATTCCCCTCTTCCTAGTTTCTGAAAAGTTATGAACGGGTATTGGATTTTGTTGAACATACATTTCTGCGTAAATTAATATGATCATATATTTTTCTTCATACTTCATACTTAACGCTGTTATCGTGGATTGTGATAACTAATTTTCAAATATTGAATCAGCCTTGTATACATTTGATCATGATATATAATTATTTTCAAATATTTTGAATTCGACTTAATATTTTTTTGAAAAAATTTACACTATATTAATGAAGGATATTGGCCTATAATTTGCTCCCTCCCTCCCTCCCTCTCTCCCTCCCTCCCTCCCTCCCTCTCTCCCTCTCTCCCTCCCTCCCTCCCTCCATCCATCTCTCTCTCTCTTAAATTATTTTCTTTTTGGTACTGCCTTTGTCTGGCTTTTGTGTCACTGTGATGCAGGCTTCAGAGAATGAGTTGAGTGGTGTTCACTTCATTTTTTCTCGAAGAGAATCTGTAGAATTGATGTTAATTCTTCTTTAAATATTTGATAGAATTCTCCAATGAAAGCATCAAGACCTGACAATTTATTTTTCCAGAGGTGTCAAAGTATGAGTTCAGTTTCTTTAGTAGTTAAGGGGTTATTGAAATTATTTATTGCATATTTAATGTTTGTTGAAGTAGTTCTTACTTTCTGACTAAATCAAAGTGTGAAATTTGTGTGTGTAGCACTGTTTATAGTATTACCTTATTATCCTTCTGGTGTCTGCAGAGTCTGTAATCATATCTCGTTTCATTCCTAATATTAATAGTGTGTCTTCTCTTTTTTTCCCCCTTGGGTGTCTTGCTAGAATTTTGAAAATTTTATTAATCTTTTCAAAGAACCAGCTCTTGTTCTATTAATTTTCTTCTTAGTTTTTCTTTTCAGGTTTCATTGCAGTCTCTGCTCTTATTTTTATTTTTTCCTTCTACTTCACTTTGATTTTTGTTCTACTTACTCAAGTTTCTTCTGATAGAAATTTAAATTATTTATTTGAGACCTTCCATCTTTGCTAATATAAGCATTTAGAGCCATGCATTTCCAATTCAATACTGATTTAGTTGTGTTCCACATATTTTAATATATTGAAATTTTCATTTTCATTCAGTTTAATTATTTTAAAATTTTCTCTCAGTGCTTTTCTTTAACCAAGGGATTATTTAGACGTGTGTAATTTAGTTTCCAATTATTTGAAAAGTTTCCTGTTTTCCTTCTGTTATTAATTTCTAGTTTGATTCATTGCGGTCAGAGGATGCACTCTGTAGGATTTTAATTCTTTTAACATCATTGAGGTTTGTTTTACAGCCCAGGATATGGCCTATCTTGGTATAACTTTTGTGGTCACTTGAAAAGAATGCCTATTCAGTTGTTGTTGGATGGAATGTTCTATAAGTCTTGATTAGGTACTGTTGGTTGATGGGGGGATTGATATCTTTGCTGATTTTCTATCTAGTTGTTCTTTCAGTTGTTGAAAGAGGGCTGTTGAAGTCTCCAACAACTTGAATTTTGCAGTTTTTATGTGTTCTTGCAGTTCTGTCAATTTTTGCTTCACATGATTTGTAGCTATTTTGTTATTCTAGATGCATAACATTTAGAATTGCTGTGTCCTCTAGATTGGTTGAATCTCTATGTCTCTAGTAATTTTCTTTGCTCTGAAGTCTAATTTATCAGATATTAATATAACTACTCTTGCTTTCTTTTGACAATATTTCCATGGTATGTATGTGTGTGTGTGTGTTCTTTTATTTTCATACTACCTATGTTATTATATTTGAAGTGGGCTTCTTGTATACAGCATCTAGTTGGTTTATTTTATTAATATACTCTGCTAATCTCCTTCTTTTAATTGATATGTGTAGACCTTTTACTTCTCATCCAATTATTAATATGTTAAAGTTTAAATCTGACCTTTTTTCCCCAGTCAATTCTCTCTGTATTTTGTGTCTGCTTTCTTTTCCCTTCTTTCCTGTGGGTTACTTGAATATTTTTTAGAATTCCATTTTTATTTATCTGTAGTGTTTTTGAGTATCTCTTTTTTTTTTTTTTTTTTTTTTTTTTTTTTTGCGGTACGTGGGCCTCTCACTGTTGTGGCCTCTCCCGTTGCGGAGCACAGGCTCCGGACGCGCAGGCCCAGCGACCATGGCTCACGGGCCCAGCCGCTCCGCAGCATGTGGGATCCTCCCAGACCAGGGCACGAACCCGTGTCCCCTGCATCGGCAGGCGGACTCTCAACCAATGCGCCACCAGGGAAGCCCTGAGTATCTCTTTTAATACATTTTTTTTGGTGGTTGAGATCTATCTATCTTTCTCCACACACACACACACATACATACATAGTCTTAATATTTTAATAAGCTTAAGAATCTAAATGTTAGAACGTCAAGTGCAATGACATTTGTGTGAAGCAAGAATCATTTCAATTCCATGGAATTATAGTAATTTCAAAACTAGTAATTTCTAGAAATAATTAGTATTGTAAGCATCCGCGTGCAACAACTCTAAACACAAATCTGCTTAGAGTAACTGTACTTCAGTTTCCCATTTCTGTGATGCTCAGGGGTTAAAATGAACTTTGATCCACAGTGGCTTAGAGAGTCTTTGGCTTGAGATTGTCTTTAAGATTGAAAGTGTTAACAAAAGAAATATTCCACAAGAGTGACCTATAAGTCTGTAAACCCTCCCATGGCTACAGAATCTCATCTAAATGGCACCCTTGACTACCAGACAATCTGAAATACCAGTTCCCGTTGCTGCTGCTCTTGCCATGTATCTGTTCTAAAACCTGCAGACTGGCTGCTTCCATTGTGCCATCCAGCTGCACGCGCATGTCTGAGGTTGATATACCAGATTGAATTGCCCACGTTTATCACAGCTTGGTTTTCCAGCCTTAGTCCCCTCCACTCGCTATCACTCTGTGGCAGAAAATACTTCCATTAGCTCAGCTTTGGGAACTCGTCCCTGCCCTACCAAAGCCCACATCAGTCATGTGCCATGTTGGTGATTCTTTTATTCCAACTCCCTAGCTACAATCAAAAAGAAAATCAAGTTAATTCTCTGCTTTCTTTGTCATAAATGTTTCATCAAATCACAGAGCTTGAGGGGTTGATATATGTAAACTAATAGAACTGGTACCACTTCTCATGAGCCCTTATACTTCTAAAAACATCCTTCTCCCTACACTCCCGGCTCTTTCGTTCCTCTGAGTTTGTTTCGCACATTTAGCTTCAATCTTTCTGCTTTTCCTTAAAGCTTTACCTCCACTTTTATTCAATAAATAATTCATATTACTACATTCATCTATTCATTCACTCATTGTAAAAATAATTCCTTCAATGAAAGCATTATGTAGTACTGAAGATAGAATAGGAACACTCGTTTTAAGATTTTTTTTTTTATTAATAATGAAAAAGAAGGAGATAGCAATTTGCACATTTGTAGGCACTTGGTATATCAGGTAGACTTTGCCTGGAATAATACACCTTAAAATAGTACTTCCCAAACTTTACTGTCAGGGATGTTGTTAAATGCAAATTCACATTCATTAGGAATGACATAGGGCATGAGACTTGCCACCTCTAGAAAGCCAGGCAGAGTGCTACAATTGGAGTGGGATGGTCTTAGGTAGTTTCAGTTGAATATATCATCTTTGGGCAATCTGTGTTAGTGGTCTTTTTTTACACTAATAACAACACTTGAAAATAATATAAACCAAGTTAAAACATGAACCTGGAAGAAGAGTACACTGTGCATAAAAATGGATAAATCTTTATTTTGTTTTTAATTGTATCACCACCATTATTTCTTTTATTTTACTTTCTAATTAGTTCCACACAACTTGAATTGAGAATTCATAGCTTTGCCTACTCCAAATTCATTTATCAGAAAATGACTAATATGACACAATTTGATTAAGTAATAGTCATTCTCTTGAAGTTTTTCTCTAAGATATTTCACTGAAAATTTTAAAAAAGATATGAATATATTCTGATTTACCTTAAGTACTTTATGTGCATTGCCTTTTTTAAAAGGAACTTCAAATTATTTTGTGTAAAGATAAGATGTTGAAATGCAATTTTTTAGACCATTCAAGTATCCATATTCTTACTTGTCTAATGACCTATTACTTTTTAGATCATTTATCATTATTTTAATAATTTCTATAATTTTCTTCATAATATTTGATTGCATAACGAAACTATAACTCATTATCTGTTTAAGGTTTATAAAAAAAAGAAAACTTCAGATTTCCTAATGGCACTGCACCCTTAATTACATTTCAAAAATGACTAGCCCACTTAGAAAAACTAATAAAACATATTGAATATGCCTTTGCAATCTATTGATCTAAAGGAGAAAATTACTCTTTATATTAAATAGCTCTGCAGCTTGCTGTAAATGGAATTAGATGTGGACTGATTTTAAATATATATATATTTAAAGTTATTTGCAAGATTCAAATAGCATAAGAATTTAGTTTCATAGAAGAAACTAAAATTACCAGCACTCCCTCACACTTCAAAATCTTGCATGACACCTACTTTTCAGATAGATTACGCCCTTCAGAAGCTGAATTTTTATTGCTATTATTCTGGCTACTTTCACTATCAGCCAGGCAGGAAAGGTTTACTAATGTTTTACCACTAGTAATTCTACTCCTAATACTCTAGGTGGTGGATTTATGAAATGCAGTTACATAATAGTAACTTTTTAAATACAGACACTTACTCAAGTAGTCCACTTTGGGATGCTATCCATTGATTCCATAAAGCTTTGTAATCCACTTTTTTAAAAATTACTTTTAGATGCCACATGGGTCCAAGCTATAGCTTTGGTGTAGTTCATTCAGATCTTCAAGTACAGTTACCTTCTTACAAAATTGTTTTATTATAATGTAAATAGTTAAGTATAACCCCTCAGTTTTCTAGATCTTGTTATATAATGGTGTCTTGATGGGCTTTAGAATTTTGTTGCAGTTTCAAATAATAAAGAAATGAGCAGTTTCTTATTAAAGAAATTTCATTATTCACAGTATTTCTGAAACTTTTCTTTAAGAAATAATCTTAAGGCCGTCAAGCAGCAACATAATAAAGTCAGTCTCATTAATCTGTAGTTTCATCTTATCTCTGACCTCAGATATTTCGACTCAACTTACTTGTCATATTAACTCCCATGTTCTGAGAGAAATTACGACATGAGTGCCATATTCTCTAGACCTATATATATATAGACATGAAACTAAAAGCATCAACTCATGAGTCTAAGAGGTTAGATGAAGCTCAGAATCCAGAGGCATATCTCAAGAGTTCATGTAAGTCAGAATTTAGGAAGATTTAATGGGTAAGAAACAATCTAAACAAGGAGAATTTGCCAGTGGAGATAATAAAGATGACCAGAGTTGGGAAAAAAGGATTGGTCTACCCTGAATATAGCTCGTGTTTTTTGCTAACCATGCTGTTTTTCATACTTTGTAGAGTCCATCTATTTGAACTGCTTTCCATCTTTGCTTATACAAATGTTTTATCTTATCCATGAGTGATTGAAGTGCCATTACTTCCTCCAGGGACCCTAATTGATTCTTTTAAGACACTTATTCTCTCTTTGATTAAATGTTACAAACAGCATACCATCATATAATAAATACTACTAAAATTTATCATGTGTGTACTTATTTTCACGTTGGATTTTGTATTGATTTGTTTTTCAAAACCTCATAACACAGAGCTCAGAAGTAGGCACATGGTAGATATTAATTAAAATAATAATTGACACAATATATAAAGAAGTAGTTGAGAGCAATGACTGCAGCCAAATTGCCTGGGTTTGAGTTACAATTTTATCATGTTTTAGATGTTACTTAACCTCTCTCCGGTTAGTTCTTTTATCAGTAGAAATGAAAGTAATGTTACCTTTTAGGTTTGTTGTACTGATCAGCGAGCAGATATGTACAAGAACTTATTCCAGTCCTGGGAGAGTAATGAGTGCTCAGTAAGTGGTGGCTACTGTTACTCAGCAGTAACTTTTGTGTTGATCTTTTCATCCTATCACAACTTACTGCTTACTTCATGTAAGACTAGGTAATTTATCTGTAAGATTCTGAGATATTAATTACAACTATGAATAATAATTTTCCTATAAAGAGTAAATATAGAATGTTCAAATAATGCTCTGACATTTTGGTTCAGATACACTTCATTTCAACATTACCTAAGTTAATTTTCTCAGTAAGTCCTCTTTATCTAAACAATATTAGTTTTACATGAGCTCTGTGAGCCTCTTCTCTGTCATCCGCATACCGTGCTTAGGTCTAGCTTTTTGCCCTTGAGTATCAATGGTCTGCTGCCAGGTTGCCCTTCTCGAGGACAGAATAGAACAAATGGTCGTATTAAGTGAGTCAGCGAATCAGCAGCACTCTTGGGAAGAGGATAACGATTGATATATACTTTCATCAGGCATGGAATAATTAGAGGCCAGCTGAGCGTGGTCTCAGATGTGTTACCAGGTACTCACGTCTGATCTCACGTAGGGATGCTCTCATACCTTTGACTTTAGATTTGTATACCCAGCCACAGAGAAGCCACTGCCAAGTATAACAGTTGATGGTATGGAAATGTACAATGTCTTTGTGCCTTAGATGCATGAGCAGGGTGAGAAGATTATAAATCTAAAATCAGATTATTTGAAGGAAACTGTAGTTGGTTGAGTATTATTAATCCATGCAGAGTTTCAGGAGTCACAGAATACTTTAATCCAGTGTGTGTGTGTGTGTGTGTGTGTGTGTGTGTGTGTGTGTGTGTGTTTGCTTGTTAGTTTTTTAAACTAGAATTCTCTTAACTGAAGGAAGAGGGAAAAACACTTTTTTTTTCAAATAACTGTCTATGAATCAGCTATATATAATCAGAAAAACAAACAGTGATGCAAAATTGGGAACAGATGTTAGTCAATACATAAGGGATGTACTGTGCAGTGTGATTGCTTGAGCAACCCAAGTAATTGATAGAAATACATTCAAACACTGCTTTGTGTTTGGCAGAAACCAAAATAAATCAAAAGAAAAGAAAAGGGCATTTTTGATTGAGGGATAATAATTTTCCCAGATTATGTAGAAAATTGTATAATTTTACATAATATACAGTGGCCTTTGTGTAACTTTAGAATGCACTATTTTGATAAAATTGGAATGTATGACTGTTAGCCATTCTGAAGTAGCTGAATCATTCTTCATTTGAGTTAAGCCTTTTAAAGAAATCTGTATATAATGTATGTATATTTTTAAATGATTAAATAGCTAGAAATAATATTTAATAATGACACTCTTCCCTGGCAACATTATGCTATATAAGTTATGAATTAATTGTTTATAGTTGTAAGTCTAATTGTATATTTTAGCTTAATATTTTACATAGCAGCATTCTGTGTAAATATCTTTTGATCATCAAAACTCAGCTTAATGAAGTGTCTGGTTGAAGCACGGGCGGCACGCAGCTCTGTATGAGAAATCGAACCACCTTTTTAGTTTCCTCAAACTGGGTTCAGATTCTGGGTATTATCAACACTAGTTTATTAATCAAAACTTCATAAACATAGTATCTTCTCTAAACCAGAGAAGTTCCTTTGTCCATTAAAAAAAAGGGACTAATAATAGGTGAACAATCTGAAATTACCATTTTGTATTTCAGAATGACCAAACAGCAGCAAATTCATGTGTTTTAAATCTTTAACTTTCCAGTTTTAGTGAGAATATAAGCTTGATATATTAGTAATGCTTTCAAATGTTAGTTTTATTCATTTCAGCATTGCTTTAATAGTAAAAGACTATGAACATTCAATATCTACCAGAGAAAATTGTCTAATTAAATTATATCTAAGCTAAGCCTCAAACTAATAATAATAGTAATAAAATAAACCAAAAATATAGAGTTAAGTAAAAAGAGAAAGTTAAGCTTAGTTGTTTTTTTTTTTTTTACATTTTGCATTATAATGAACTAAAAATATATACTCCTATTTTTACTTGTATTGATATAAAATAATCTCTGGAAGCATAAACAGCAATAATGGAGCTTCTGTTATGTAGAGGATTGGAACTTGTTCCACAGTGGCAAGAACGAAGTCTTTTTTTTTCTTGCTGTATAATGTTTCAGTTTTAATAATCTTGAATCACTTGGATGCATTCAGAAATTAAAAATAAAAACCATAGATAAAGTTCATTGCCTTTCTTTTCCTCATGGTCACTTCCCTTTTACCCAATCTTTTACATCACTGTAGTTGCACTAATAGTAATACAACTTTTCCTGATATAGGTTTCAAGTACTTTAGACTTCCCTTTAATCGTGTAGCTTCTTCTAATATTTAGATTTTCAAAATGGCAACGTATATAAGAAGTCATGGAAAACTCCATCAATGGCTCATCCCATTCCAAGACACAACAGAAGTAGCCCGGTTTACTTGTTAACCTTTCATCCATTTAAATTCCTTCAGATTTCTCTTTTGCTCTTTTCTCCTTTGTATAGCAATATCAAACTTTTCAAGAGAGAAACACCCATTGGGAGTGTCTCATCAGCAGTTTAATGAAGCATCCACAATGAGAGGTATCAGACCACATCCACATGTGTGGGTCCTTTTTCATGCCTAGTCTGCAGGTTGTCGTTTGGCTCAGGCATCAATCCATAGAAGAGTAAATTGTGGCACTATAACATGGGGCATTGCATCAGACATGGCACAATTACACAAAAATTCTCCTGTGAATATTTTTCCAGATTAGAGCTTTGGGCATAGCAAAATTTTAGTGTGTCTGTGAATATCAGTTACCCAAACATCAAACTTACCTTGTAGAGTCTATGTGAATTTTCCGACAGCTTGAGTGGCTACATCATGTGGACCTTCAAGACAATGATAAACCATTTATTGATGAGGAGGTATTGAAGGGTTTGAAGAGCATAATGATATAATGTGATTTACATTTTTTAATGAACCTCTGGCTCTCCACGAAGAACAAAATTTGGCGGGGGAAGAATGGAATTGAGAAGACGTGATAAAGTTCTTCCCCAGGGACAGCAATGGGGAGGAGATCAGCCTAAATTGTTTACTTACTGAGTAGGTTGATAATTGTTCTTAAAATTGAGGTTTGAAACATAAAAGTAGGAGCAGTTTTGATACAGTTTACGGGATAAATTTGGACTGTGTTTTTTGCTTATGTACGTCCAAGTTGTATTATAGTAATAATACTTTGTTACATGAAAGAGAAAATTCATATGAAGATATAAATTGTGCCATCGCAATTGTAGAAATACTCGTATGGTAATATTGATGAATTGCGGGAGGTCGAGTGTGGACTAGCGAAAGCGTCGTAATCTTCTAGGGCATGAGATGACTGCTGCTGGGTATGGGGTTTCTCACACAATCCTGTGAATATACTAATACACATTGAACTGTGCAGTTTAAATGGGTGCTTTGTGTAATATGTTAATTACATCCCAATGAGCTGTTAAAAAATGGAACACAGCAGGTACTCTAGAGTCAGACTAGGGTGGCCAAATCATTATACATCTCCATAAATCTTTAGTTTCGTCTCTAAAATTGGAACAATATTCTTCAAATTAACTATACAAATAATACATGATAAAGATAATTATAGAGCACTGAGAGAAGTGCCTGGCCTATGACACTCAATCATTATTAGTTATTATAGATATCTGTTAACCTTTGGATGTGAGGTTCCATATTCGAAAGTTTCTATGGAAAGAGAAAGAAAACCTCTCTAAGAGAAATATCAGACTCATATTTGAATAAGTTGTTGGTAGAGTGTAACACAAACTGGCAAAAGCGAGGTTATTAGAGTCTATACTTACAGTTCCATTGTGTTATGCATCTATTTGTTCATTTAAGTAAAAAAGTAAAACAGACTGAAGAACATCTATACGGATGAAACACATACACACCAAAAAGGTCAGTAAGAAAGTGCGTTGGAATGACACTGGGTTGAACTGCCGGCGCCAGAGTCAGCCACATCCAAGGCTTTAAATTTTATCCTAAGTACAAAAGTCGTCTGAGGAGGAATAGATTTCAGAGAATACTCTGTGGCCAAGACCTGCTGTAAACACTATTTGATTAATCAAATAAGGTATAGAAAATGGGGTCATTGACAAAATGATATAAATAAATCTGAGTTGATATGAGGATATAGAAAATGTTTTATAAGAGGAGGAAGCCTGTTCAGAGGTTTAGTAAAGGTTAAGTGTTAAGCAGATGCATATGTGTGTATTGTATGTTTATTTCTGGAAAGTAAACATATTCAAATTGATTTAGGTGCTTTACATGTTTTAGAGGATCTGTAAAATATACCTAAGAATTAGATGATGTTTAAATTTGCGATGTTAATTTAAATCAGTGCTGTGCAACGCTGGCTAAACAGTAAATTGCTTGTGAGACTTTCAAAACCAAATAACCATGCCAAGTCTATTAAGTCAAAATTTCTGGGCTTTAGTAATGGATACAGGTATTTAATTTTTTTTTTAATTTTAAGTTTTAAAAGTTTTTATTTTTAGGTTCTCCAAATGATTCTTAAATTAGCCAGGTTTGGGAACCATTGATTCAAGTAATCCAAATGGCAAAGGGCTTTTACATAAAGGAATTTTTTTAATATAATTTTTTTAAATTAATTAATTTATTTCTGGCTGTGTTGGGTCTTCGTTGCCGCGCGCGGGCTTTCTCTAGTTGCGGCGAGCGGGGGCTGCTCTTTGTTGCGGTGCGCGGGCTTCTCGTTGCCGTGGCTTCTCGTTGCGGAGCACGGGCTCTAGGCGTGCGGGCTTCAGTAGTTGTGGCTCACGGGCTCTAGAACGCAGGCTCAGTGCTTGTGGTGCAGGGGTTAGTTGCTCCCCGGCATGTGGGATCTTCCCGAACCAGGGCTGGAACCCGTGTACCCTGCATTGGCAGGCGGATTCTTAACCACTACACCACCAGAGAAGTCCATAGAGGAATTTTTTTAATTGGTAAAAATGGAAGCTATGATGGCTTACTATTAAACACAGCCCATATTTTAAGACAATATATTTAGTAAGAATACTATTTCAGAATTAGAATGAGTTTAAATAAATGAATATTTGATTTATCTTTGTTTTAAGCCTATTAATTCAAGAAATTCAGATTTATTTAAAATCCATAATTTCTTGATGACTAACAAGAAAAGATTGGATCTTTGGGAACACCCACATCATTGTGATATTAGTAATCAGGTCAAAAATTGGCAAAGTTTAATAAGGTTGCTGATCATGGGGAAATGTATAGCATTGATAAAATGCATTGAGGGAAATGGTGAATGCTAATATACTGGTCTGTGTTCCACACTATGAAATATGTGCATATTTAATAGCCAATTATGCATATTGTTAAAGATTATTTTACTGGCAAGTGATGGAAACTCAACTCAAACAGCTTCAGCAAAAAGGAATTTTATGTTAAGTACTGAGTACGCACATGTCACAGGATCAAAGAAATAACTCGGGTTTGATCTGTTGGTTGTTTTGACTTTATTTTGCCAACAAATTCTCTCTCTAAATGGTTCAAAGTGCAGTTTTACATCAGCAGAAAGAAAAAAATTTCCCAATGTTTATATAGTAGTTCTGGATTTTTTTAAAACTGCTACTACTTGGTCATTTGTCCATCCATCAGGAAGACAGGCTTGATATATAGATCAGCCTGAGCCAGATGTCTATTGCTGTGTGTTTTCTGTAACTAGAATAAAGAAGTTGGGAAGTTTTACATGCAGAGGAAAAATAAACTACCACAGTTCACCCTACAATGATTAAAAAAATAGTATAAGTATTGAGGTAACCATCTCTTCATTTTATCAGTAACCTATCTTGAAAAATCAATGCCCATTTCTTTCTTTTTGAGTTATGTTACTATAAACAGTAAATCTGTATTTCCCCTAAAGGCCCACCAATGTTTAGTGCTACACAATGTTAAATTTATTTTGTATTGTGTGGTACCAAATTGAAACTACTGATGAGTTAGTTAGATAATAGTAATTCTTCCATTCCCTTAAATCAGTAGTTTTCAAACTTGCTTCTAACAAGTTCCCAGGTGTTGATGAGGATGCTGGTCTGGAGGTCACATTTTAAGAACTACTCTCCCTGCAATCTATAAATTACACAAGTATAAAAAGAAATGTTTCTATTCAAAATTTTATTTCAACCTTATGAACACCATGGTTATTAGGAAATATATAAAATACTTTATGTTGAACAAATCTTGATAATACCTTATAGAAGATAACATAGCATTTATGAAATACTGAGAGTTATGGCAAGATGTGATACGTAATATAAAATCCAACTCAAACTGGCCTTGACAAAAACTGACTTTATTGATTCAAGTAATGTAAAATCCAAGGATGGTGCTGGCTTCAGTCAAGACTAAATCTAATGACTCATATAATGTCAGCAAGGTCACAGTTCTTTCTTTTTCTGTACCTTTGCTCTATGGGCTTCATTCTCAGGTGATGATGAGAGGCTTTTACTTACCCAGCCAACACGGACAGCTCCAGGCACTCCGCTATTGGTCCAGAAGAGTGGTGGAAGCCACAGCTTCTCATTTTGGACCATGGAATGCGAGAGAGTAGAGCATTTATTTTATTTTCCCACTGGCTATAGCAATATCTGCTCACGCCTCATTGGCTCTGCTTGATTGTCATGCCCAACCACCTAGGCTAAGAAGATGGAATGCACAGATTCCCTTAAGGACATCAAAGGCCCATTCTGTAGCCAAGACTGGGGACAGTTGTCCTTAAACGTAATGAGTCCAGAGAAAGAGAATTGCTTCCTCTAGAAGAAAATTAAGATACTAGTTTATTAAAAGAAGTGTGACTAGTGTGACTCAAGATTGAGGAGGAAAGGAATTCAGGTCTACTATGCTAGTTAATCAATATCAGATATATCATCTTTATGAATAGACTTTTCTAATTTTATACATTAACAAATACATTCTAACATGTTCTTATACATGAAAAAGAGGAAAACAAAATAAGTTTATAAGTTGGTAAATTCAATTTGCAATTATATTCCATTTTAATTATTATTGGAGGTGTGATTCCCAAATATTATGAATAACCTCAGAATTTTATAAAAATGCAGGTTTTTGGTTTCTACACAAAGATTCTTTTTTTTTTTTTTTTTTTTTTTTTTTTTGCGGTACGCGGGCCTCTCACTGCTGTGGCCTCTCCCGTTGCGGAGCACAGGCTCAGCGGCCATGGCTCACAGGCCCAGCCACTCCACGGCATGTGGGATCCTCCCAGACCGGGGCACGAACCCGTGTTCCCTGCATCAGCAGGCGGACTCTCAACCACTGCGCCACCAGGAAAGCCCCACACAAAGATTCTTATTCACAAAGAATATGGTGGTTCTTCATTCTTGACTTTTAACAAATCTCACAAGTGAGTCTCCCATTCAATTGATTCCCCTAAAATACTGTGGAAGTTTTAAAGTTCAATATTTATCTTCAAGTTCAGAATTTTAAGTGCAAAATGCAGGTAGAAAAACATGTGGTATATATGTTACACTGTTTTTATCTCAAGGGAGAGAACACAAACTCAAATTCACAGGAACAGGAAAAAGGACATTTTAGGCTTAAGGGAAGAGGATTAAAATAATCTCTGTAGGATCAATATCTTCTCAGGCTCTTTGTGGTCTCCCACTGCTTTAGACTCTCCACTTATAGACATAAGTTGGCTACAGCCTCAGAATTTACCATGTCACCCCACCAAATCCATGAAAGAGAGAAAAATGCAATGTAGCAGAAACTCTAACAGAGGTGTCCAGTATTTCCTTCTTAGGCCATGTGTTTATTCCTGAACGAAACATATTTGCTAGAAGAATGAAATACATAGAATGGCCAATCAGAGCTAATGATGGTGTCAATTTACCCCCAAACACACAGGTTGGATGGAGGAGTTGTAATTTTTCAAGTGAAAATCAGAAAGCTGTGCTTGGAAGAATGGGGAGATGCATGTTGTGAACAAAGTTAACTTGATAGAGAGTAATATGGTATATTTAGTTTCTATTGCTAACATTAAAAATTACCACAAACTTTGTGGCTTAAGTCTACACAACTTCATTGTATCACAGTTCTGTAGATCACAAGACTGGAATAGTTCTCACTTAGCTAAAATCAAGGCGTTGATTGGGCTGCTGCATTCCTTTCTGAAAGCTTTGGGGAAAGAAACTTTGTTTCCTTGCTCATTCAGTGGTGGGCAGAATTCAGTTTCTTGCTGCTGTAAGACTGAGGTCCCCATATTGTTTCTGACTTTCAGCGTAGCCCATTCCCAGCTTCTGGGGGCTGCCATCATTTCCTGACTCAAGATTCCGTTTCTTCATCTTCCAAGCCAACAACAGATATCTCATGCTTTGCATCTATTCTGCATTTTCCTCTGTCTTTTCTCTCCCTAACTTTATCTGGGAATGATTCTTTGCCTTTAAGGATTCATGAGATAAGCCAGGTAAAGTCTCCTCATCTCACCATGTCTACTTTAATCACAGCTGCAAAGTCCTTTTTCTCTGTAATGTAGCATAGTTACAGGTTTTGTAAATTAGAGAATAGACTTTTCTGGGAGGGGGGAGTCATCATTCAATCTCCCAAACATTGAATATTGTTGTAAACCAAACCTCTATGCTTTGCTTTCCAACGTTGTTTCGCTAACTTTACAAATGTAAATTAGAGGTTTATTGTTAAGTCAGAAACTGGAGATCTTACTACTTGCAAGGTAACAAGTACCCTGTTACAGCATGAAATATATGTATATAGTGTGGCAACACTACAAATATATTTGTGTGTGTTACAGAAAGACACAAAAATTTTAAAACAAAGAAATAGACCTTTTATTATTCACAGCAGAAACAGCAACCAGAGCAACATCTTGCTCTGATGATGGCTGGACATTACCTGTGTGCACAGTGGAAGAACCCCCAAATTAGGAAGTGCTGAGCTTTTATGGGGCTGCTGGCATAGCTTCCCATTCTTTCCTCCATAGAGAGAGATTACACAGTACCCTTAAGTATAAGTAAGTCTTCTCTGGGAGTAAAGAGGGAAGATATCTTAGGCTTATTACTATGGAATGTAAGCAGATGTGTCTGAAGAGTGGAAAGATAGGACTTGAGCTTTAACACCATGGTATGCCCCCCGGGAGTATCTCTAATTCTCCCTGGGGCATGTGCTAACTGTAGCTTCCAAGACATATATGCTATTCAAACATGTCCTTTGTTCAGAAGCCAAAATCATGCAAAAAAACCCATAAATCTATAGAGGATTTGTCTCCCAACAGTGATATTCTCATTTTAATAATTCTGTTTTTGAATCAAAACCAGGTTATTCAAATCTTTAAATATAAGTAAAATTATAGTGGAGGAAGTGTTTTATCTTTGATAAAATATAGATAAGCTTATAGGTAGACATATATTATTTCTTTGAACATCATAATTAATAATTGAGTGTGTATATTAGGTATTATAAATCAGACTCTCTCTAGCTACATTCTTTATGACATAGTTAAGAATAGGTCAAATGTTGCAGTTTTTAGGATGTGGCAGTGAAAAGAATGGTGTAAGTTAGTGATAACCAAAACTGTTACATCTTCCAAACCTCAGTTAACACAACTTGTTTTCTGTGATTTAGTTATGAAGCATCAAGTAAAAAAAATATTTAAAGAAGTGTATTTTTAATCTATATATATATCAAAATTTATTTTTAAAAATTATCCAGAAAGATACTCATGCCTATTTTTAGATAGTGTCTCATCTCTTTTGAGATGTGGAGTCAAAAGTAATTAATTTTTCATCTATATAAGCTAAGAATAAAGGAAATTTTCAATCCATTGTAAAATGGCTTCTTACATCTTTTTTTATATTGCAGTGTAAAGATTTTAACATTGAATTTACCCTCAATAATATCTCAGCCGTTTTCCTTTTGTGATCACTAAACTGTTGCTTTACCTAAAGATTTTATCATTATCTACAAAAAATTCCTACTTTTTATGAAGTCTAGAAAATATTGTTATTTTAATTGAGCATATTTAAATTATTATTATTTTTGATGCATTGGTTTATCTCCTTTAAAAAAGCAGATATAGTGGTTACTACTGCAAAAAACTGTGGCCAAACAAACAATAAACTACTTTAAAATAACAGAAGGAGCCAGCAGCTTTTCACATTCAAATACACTCTTTATTCCACACATTGAAATGGCATCTCATTTTTCAGTGAGTCCCAGAACAGCAGGCATATACAACTCCATCAAAGCACATGAATCAATAGACTAAACAAGTTACACTGTAGCAGTTTATACATCAAAACCACTTGTCTATTTCTTTGAGCAATATCGTCAGAATCAATATATCCCCCAGTCTACAACTATTCCCCAAACTACCCTTTCATATTACATATTCTAACAGCTGTAAACAAATTAATAAATTGCTGTGGACTTTTGTTTTCTCTCCTCCTGAATTTTAATTGATTCATATCATGAGAAAATCCATGCAGGCTTGTTATCTTGGCTTTTTCCCCTTTTCTGGCATGAAGATGAATACAGTGAATAAGAGTTTCAACCTCACACTTCACTAACCACTTGTAGTTTTGATGTTAAACTCAGAGTTCTTCTGTTAAACATTTAGTATGCAATTTTCTTCTATCATTGAAACACAAAGCAAGGAGTTTTCTTATCCAGACCATAGTGATGAGCCCTATAATGCCAGTGAAGCACAAAATGTACAGATGTCATTACTAATAAAGCAGTGATTAGATAACTGACATCTGCATAAGCTAGAACACTCAGGAGGAGTTTATTGCTAAATGTCTTACTTGCATGTTATATTAAGGAAATTACCCTATTGAATTCCTTCTTCCTTTTTATTGGCTTTTTTTTCTGTATTTATGTATGTTTTGTGCTCTTATAGTGAAATGTTATTACTTAAATTTGAAATATAATACCTAGAAAACAAACTTCAACCAAACAGCAGTTTAACTGTATTTAATCTTTTGTTGCTGTTAAAAATCATTAAGTTGATTTCAGATGAGGTTCGTATTTGATACAATCCTAGGTATAAAATTATAGATATTGTGTAGTGGTAAACAAGAAAGCATAAAATGTATGGGATTTGGAATTTTGAGGCAACATAGCTATTAACCTGGCCATGTGGTGTGACTGATGTTAGCCACAGGTTGTTCAGCTGTTGAGTGATGATAATGATACACAGCTCTTATGGTTGTTTTCAAGGTTAAAGATAAAGTATTATAAAGTATTTATCATACTATTCAATAACATTTATTTTCTGTATATACTCAGTTCACCACATTTATTTGCTCAGTAATCAAAAGAGTTGCAGATTTTGTGTGACAAGTATCGAGTGGACAGGAATCTCAAGAAACTTGACATGGTCACACAATGTCCAACCAAAAAACTTCAAGTCACTTTTCTATTTGTGTTAGGTTATTTAGGGTTAGTTCATCAAGAGGATAAAACAATTATAAATGCACACATTGGGACACCTAAATATATAAAGCAGATATTAACAGACCTGAAGGGAGAAATAAACAGCAATAATACTAGGAGACTCTCAACGATTGACAGATCATTCAGACAGAAAATCAGTAATGAAGTAGTGGATTTGACAGCATTATAGAATCAAAGGGACCTAACATGTACAGAATATTCCATCCAACACAGCAAAACGCATGTTTTTTTCAAGGGCACACAGACGTTCTGCAGGGTAGATCATATGTTAGGCCACAAAACAAATCTTACCAAATTTGAGAAAACTGAAATTATATCAGAAATCTTTTCCAACTGCAATGGCATGAAACTAGAAATCAATAACAGGAGAAAATTTTGGAAATTCACAAATATGGGAAATTAAACAACACATTCTTGAACAGCAAATGTGTCAAAGAAGAAATCAAAGGGAAAACAAAATATATCTTGAGAGAAATGAAACTAGAAACACAACATACCAAAACTTACAGACGCAACAAGAACAACTCTAAGAAAGAAGTTTATTGAGATAAACACCTACATTAAGAAAAAAGAAAGAATCTCAAATAAAAAACCTAATTTTACACTTCTAGGAACTAGAAAAAGAAGAAAAAACTAATCTCAAAATTAACAGAAGGAAGGAAATAATAAATATTAAAACAGAACTAAATGGAATTAAGGCTATGAAAATAATAGAAAAAATCAACAAAACTAGGAGTTGGTTTTTTGAAAAGATAAATAAAATCTACAAATCCTTAGCTAGACTAAGAAAAAGTGAGAAGATTGAAACAAAATTGGAAAAGAAAAGGAGAGATTACAGCTGATGTCACAAAAACAAAAAGTTTTGTGAGAGACTACTGTGTATACTTATGTGCCATCAAATTGAATATCCTAGAAGAAATAGATGCATTCCTAGAAATATACAACCTACCAACACTGAATCTCAAAGAAATAAGAAGTCTAAAGAGATCAATAATAAAGAAGGGCATTGAAGCAGTAGTCAACAATTTCCCAAAAGAAAAGCCTGGGACCAGATGGCTTCACTGGTGAATTATACCACTCATTTAAAGAATTAACACTGATCTTCTCAAACTCTTCCTAAAAGCTGGAGAGTAGGGAACACTTCCAAACTCATTTTATGATGCCAGCATTAACCTCAAACAAAACCAGACATGGGTACTAGAAGAAAATACAATTAATGGCCAATATCCCTGATGAACATAGGTGCAAAAATCCTCAACAAAATATTAGAAAACCTAATTCAACAGCACATTAAAAGGATCATACAACATGATCAAGTGGGATTTCTTCTAGGGATGCAAGGATTGTTCAGTTTCCACAAATCAATCAATATGATACACCACTTTAACAAAATGAAGAATAAAAATGATATGATCATTTCAATAGATGTAGAAAAAGCATTTGCCAAAATTCAACATCCTTTTGTAGTAAAAATTCTCAACAGATATAGAAAGAATGTACTTCAACATAATAAAAAACATGTATGACAAGCCACAGCAAACATTATGCTCTACGGTGAAAAGCTAAAAGCTTTACTTCAAAGATCAAGAAAAATGCATGGGTGCCCACTCTCACCACTTTTATAGAGTGCTGGATGTACTAGCCAGACCAATTAGGCAAGAAAAAAAGGCATCCAAATCAGAAAGGAAGAAGTAAAACTGTCTGTTTGAAGATGACACGATATCATATATAGAAAACCCTAAAAACACCATCAAAAATCTGTTAGAACTAATAAGTTCAGTAAAGTTGAAGAATCTGAAATCAACATACAAAAATCAGTAGTGTTTCTGTACATTAAATGAACTATTTAAAAAAGAAAGGAAGGAAACAATCTCATTTACTGTAGCATCAAGGAAAAAAAAAACACTTAGGAATAAATTTAAACAAGGAGATGAAAGATCTATACACTGAAAACTATAAAACATTGATGAAAATATTGAAGAAGACACAGATAGATCGAAAGATACCTTGTGTTCAAGGACTGAAAGAATTAATGTTAAAATGTCCATACTACCCAAAGCAATCTACAGATTCAAGATAATCTCCATAAAAAATCCAATTGCATTTTTTACAGAAATAGGAAAAATTCTAAAATTCACATGAAACCACGAAGGACCACAAATACCTAAAGCAATCTTGAACAAAAAGAGTGACACTGAGGAGAGTGCACTACCTAATTTCAAAATATACTACAGAACTATAGTAATCAAATCAGCATGGTACTGGCATAAAAGCAGACATATAGACCAATGGAACAGAACATAGACCCCAGAAGTAAATACATGCATTTGCTATCAATTGATCTTTGACAAAGGTGCCAACACACTGTGGAGAAAAGACAGTCTCTTCAATAAATTTTACTGGGCAAGCTGGATATACACATGCAGAAAATGAAATTGGACCCTTACCTCACACATCTACAAAAATCAACTCAAAATGATTAAAAATTTAAATATAAGATCAGAAACTGTAAAATTACTAGAAGAATATATAGAGGGAAAGCTTCTTGACATATTCTGAGCAGTGGGTTTTTTTGGATCTGATTCCCCCAACAGCACAGGCCGCAAAAAGCAAATATTGACAAATGGGACTGCATTAGCCTAAAAGCTTCTGCACAGCAAAGGAAACAATCAAAAGAGTGAGGATACAACCTCCATAATGGGAGAAAATGTTTGCAAACCATCCATCTGATAAGGGTATCCAAAAATTATAAGGAACTCAAACAGTTCAATAGGAATAAAGCAAAAACAAGATTAAAAAGTGGGCAAAGGACTTGAATAGACATTTCTCAAAAGCAGACACACAAATGGTCAACAGGCATCTGAAAAACATGATAATATTATTAATCATTAGGGAAATGCATTTCGAAGAAAGCTACAATGTGATATTGCCTCACACCTGTTAGAATGGCTGTTATGAAAGAGACAAAAGATAACAAGTGTTGGTGAAGATGTGGATAAAAGGAAACCCTCTTGTACTGTTGGTGGCAATGTAAATCAGTACATCGTGGAAAACAGCATGAGGTTCCTCAAAAAACGAAAAGTAGAACTGCCATACGATCCAACAAAATCAATTCTGGGTATATATTCAAAGGAAATGAAAACAGAATCTTGAAAAGATATCAGCACTCCCATGTTCATTGCAGCATTATTCACAATAGCCAAGATATAGAATCAGACTGTGTCTATTGATGGATGAATGGATAAAGAAAATGTGGCATATATATATATATGTGCACTTACATATATTTTTACGTATATATATATATATATATATATATATATATATATATATGTGGACACATGGAATATAATTTAGCTTTAAAAAAGAAAGAAATCCTGCCATTTGTGACAATATGGATGAACTTGGAGGACATTATACCAAGTGAGATAAGTTAGGCCAAGAAAAAAAACAATTACTGCATGATCTCACTTATATGTGGAAGGTGAAAAAGTTGAACTCATAGAATCAGAGAGTAGAATAGTGGTTGCCAGGGGCTCTGGGAGGTGAGGGAATGGATAGATGTTAGTCAAAGTATATGAAGTTTCAGTTATGTAGGATGAATGATTTCTGGAGGTCTAATGTACAGCATGTTGACTGTGGTTAATAATACTGTATTATATACTTGAAATTTGCTAGGAGTATACATCTTAAATCTTCTCACCACACACATAAAAAATACCATGTGAAGTGATAGATATAGTAATTAAATTGATTGTGGTAATCGTTTCACAATTTTCAAAACATCTTATTGTACACTATAAATATACATGATTTTTATTTGTCCATTATACCTCAATAAATCTTGAGAAAAAAGAAAAAAAATTGGATCTTTGTATTTTGAAAGTTTCTCCTAGACTAGTTTTCTAGACAAGCTTGCATCATGTAAAATATTCTCATCAGTCCAATACCAGGTATCAATTAAAATAAGACATTTAAGCAGATATTTAAACATAGGGAAGTGGAATCTCATATATTTTAAATTGCAAAGAGAAGGCACTGGTGCCAACTATCTGCTAATATTTCTCTTTCACCCATGGTTTCTGAATAATAGATTTTATAGACTAGGTGTTCTTTTCTGTAGGATGGATTTGGCTTCTATGTGTGCCGAGGAAGTCAGTCTATGGTATGTCATAGATACAAATTCCTTTAAAATCCCTCCAAGAAGACATAAAGGAGTAGTGTTTGATCTCAGTTTGGCAAGGTTGGATGTTCAGTACAGCCCATGGCAAGAGTTAAGACCTTTTACAGAAGTTCCCCCCTGTCCCAATTTTGCAAATCCATCAGCACTTCTCTGTCAGAATAAGGATAGTTGTGTAACTGGTCCTTTTTCCCTCAGCTTGTTACATCACTAGAGGCTTTTCTCTAATTGACCGTTTCTTCCCCCTAAACCCAGTCTTAGGCTTGAGAATTAAAATTACCTTTGGTTTAAACATTTTATCTTACTTACAGAGACAGGTATAATAAATCAAACATTCTTCTAAGTTATGATAATCAGTATAAAATTACCTGGGCTTCATAATGTGTTTTATGCTGAAACCCACTCCCTATCTGAACTGTAAACATGCCAACTTCTTTTTGTTTTGCTTTTCAAAACACAGAACTTAAAATATTATATGTATAAAAGCATTTTCATAAGATACATATTTTCTTTAACTCTCTGGCCTGCCTTTTGGCTTCATCACGAACAAAAGGTTTTAAAAATACCTAAAAAAAATTTGCATTGAGATATTCAGCCTGGGCACTAGAGAGAGGGAAAAGAGTTTCATTCGGTGAATATTTAACTTTGATCAGCTTCTTCCTCATTTGAATCTCAAAGCAGTGTCTGGAGTAGGTGTAATTATTTCTTTTTGCAGATTAGAAAATTGAAGGACTGTGTGACTCATTTGAGTCACTCATTTGAGGTACTACATCTGTTGAGTGATGGGACACAATTTCCATCCAATCCTGTTAAGCTCCAAAGCCACAGTATAACTATGGAATGACATATGAAACAATACAACATACTGATAATGAATTCTAATTCTGGGCTCAGAATACTTTAATTTATACCCTGGTACTACCACATAATTAAAAGTATCCTGGGAAAGTTACTTAATAACCTTATACATCAGTTTCTATGAAATGTGGGTAATAGCAATGCCTATCTCAAATAGCTGTGAAGACTAAAAGAGATAATGCAAGTAGAATACTTAGCACACAGCCTGCCTCAAATTTATTAATTTAATATACATTCAACTTTCAAGTCCCATTTATTAAAACCATGCAGATTCAACTTATGTGTTTCTACAACTAAAATTCCCTTTCTAGTGGATGGCAGAAAGAGGAAACACCAACAGTTTGATGATTCAATATTTTTAGATAGTTTGTAATATATCTGGAAATTTGAAATCAGATTTGAGATTTCAGGCCATTTCAAGCCAATTATGTTTTCGTAAAAAAAAAAAAAAGCAGGGAAATTAATTTGAAGAAGTCATACTAATACTCTCTATTCAAATCCAACTCCCACACCTTTCCTCTTCACTTCATCAAGAGTTATCAAGGTTTCCTAGTTTTTGTCCTAGAAACCTGAGACTCCATCTTGATTTTTCTTCATACTGCATTTTCCACAGCCATCAGTGTATTTCACTGATTCTGCCTTCAAAGTACCTCTTAGAGCTATTCACTTTTTCCCACCTCACTATTGTTCAAGTGGACAATTTAAAAAGCTTTTTAACCATTCTTCTTACTAAATGTTTACCTGACCCTCTGCATTTCTACAAGACTGTCAATTGCAAATATAAATCTGATCATATCACAACGCTTTAAATATTATTCAAGGGGCTTCCCTGGTGGCGCAGTGGTTAAGAATCCGCCTGTCAATGCAGGGGACACGGGTTCGAGCCCTGGTCCGGTAAGATCCCACATGCTCTAGAGCACCTAAGCCTGTGCGCCACAGCTACTGAGCCTGCGCTCTAGAGCCCACGAGCCACAACTACTGAAGCCTTCGTGCCACAACTACTGAAGGCTGCGCGCCTAGAGCCCGTGCTCCGCAACAAGAGAAGCCACCGCAATGAGATGCCCGCGCACCGCAACGAGGAGTAGGCCCCGCTCGCTGCAACTAGAGAAAGCCTGCGTGCAGCAACGAAGACCCACCGCTTCCAAAAATAAAAAGAAATAAAATTTTTTAAAAATATATTATTCAATATATTACCATTAGGTTGAGCATAAATCCCAAATTTTTTATCATGGTGTATTATTAGATACAAACCTGTGTGCTTTCTAGGAGTCCTTCAATATTGCTTCCCTCTCTCTCTCTCTCTGTTCCGCTGTCTTTCTTCTGTTAATCATTACCCTTCATTTTTCATATCATCCCTTCACTCGTGTGCTTGATGAAGCCGCAAACTATGGGGTTTCAGAGCCTGATGACAAAACCTGAAAGCGGAGGGATGTGAGTGAGATCTTTGGCTAATGGAAACCAAGAAATGGAAGGGATTTGCACAGATTAACTCTCCCCCAGACCTTTTTTTTTTTTCACAAAACTATCCAAGTTTAGTTTCCTTCTTAAATCCTCTGGAGGAAGCCTCACTTTCTGAGAAAACATATTTACTGAGAGTCCAGCTGTGTCTCTTCTCAGCATTTTATAAAAAATGGGCCAACAATGTAAATTATTGCATGTAATTTCTTTGCATTTTTCTTTTCTGTTTGCTTCTGTTTATTTTTCAGCCTCCCACTGGGAGTGCAACTCACAAGTAAACTCTCAGAATTTTAATCCTTACTTCGGATTCTATGACTGTGGACAAGGGCTCGGGCATATAGTCCATAAATGCCTGAAAGATGGATTCCCATCCTGACACTACCACATTGTCCCCTGACTGGACCTTGAAGACTAGGTGCAGGCACTCTGTTTCTCATTGGTATATGAAAATATAACAAGTTTTTTCTTGTCTCAGCCCATAGCAAAAGTCAGTCCTTTTCCTAAGATGCTCTTCCTTCACGCACCTTTATTCTTGTCTTTCTTCCTTTTTCAGAAAAGCTTTGGTACAGTATACAAATCAGATCTGGTACACCATTAATCTTTCTAACAGCATTCTGTTATTCATGTATCTTTTCACATTTGAAATTATAAGTTCATTTGCTTTGAAATTATTTTTAGTTTTCACCAAACTGTAAGATCCATTAGAGTAGAAACTGTGTTCTTTTCTCTATGCAGAGTCTGATCCTGACTGTGGTATTCATTAAGTTTAACTGTTTTCTAATTAAAAGGATAAATTTCTATAATTACCGGCTTGGTCTCTAATCTACCATGTATAGAGATACAGAATATATCATTCCATGTACTGAGGCAAATCACAAGTAATACTGAGCAGAGATTTTATAAATCCACTAGTTTCAAAGCATTTTAGAAGATGCAAATGCCACAATGAGTATTGACTTCTTCCATTTGTTTCATGAATAAAAATATTGAATGGGAATAATGCTTTAAGAGTCATATGCTCAATGGCACATGCTTAATAAAAGTATTTTTTTTCTAAAAGTCTAAAAACCTTTGTCAAATATTGTTATGACAATGTCATTTTATGGATATTCATAACTGGACTTTCCCTTACATCTAATTAAAACCAACTATTATTGATTACTTAAAATCATCAAACTTTTAGGTAAATATATAAGCAAGATTTAAGGTGATTCTTTCTCCCTTAACTCACCTCATCTCCTCAATTATACTTTTCCTGTGTCTTACCATTTGCATAACTGAAAAATTAAATGTGATGGATAAGGAAATAAGATGATATATCTAGCTTATCTATACAGTGATAAGTATACTTGGAAAATTTTGAATTGAAGAGATAAAGAACTATTCCTAAAGACTTATTAATTCAAAAAGTGCATTATCTACAAGGTAGATAAGTCAGTCTGGCCTCAGATTTAACTGCAAAATGAAATTTGAGCAGAAAATGAATTAATCTCTACTGAATACTGAAGAGAAAATACAATTTAAAAACAAGAATAAAAACCCATCAGTTGTCATTCAGTTAGGACATTTACAACATGTTAAGCCCTGAAAAAACAACACTAAGACAACCTTGCAGGAAAAAAGCATATGCATGCATATATAAACATATATGTGTGTGTATGTCTATACCAAATAAGTTCTCAAAAAAATGAGAACCGAATAATGGGAAGTCATGGAATTAAAGAACTTAAGTTTAGCATGGAAATTACTTAACAATATTTTCCTGTTGCATTTTTCATGGCTACCTTGATAACCTAAGTGACAAAAACTTAACTGAAGCTAACCGAAGCAAAACAAAACAAAAAATGGCAAAGGGGATTGACAGATGTAACTGAGATGTTTAGAAAAGTCTTGAGGTATAAATGAAATTTAGATATATCTAAATTTCACGTAAGTTTCCCTTTCCCACTCTCAGCACACAATTTATATTATTTTCAACTATACATGAGATACTTAGCAAAACTGATCATGTATTGGACCATAAAAAAGCTTCAGTAAAATTTCACAGGTGAAACCATTAAGAAGTTATTACCTCAACACCGTGGAATTAAACCAAAAATCAGTAACAAAAGTTAAGGTGTGATTTCAGCAAGGAGGCAGGATAAACAAGTCTTATTCAAGCTGTTCAAAAAACATTACTGATTGGATAAAATGTGGATAGAATATGTAGTACAATATACAAGAAGTTTTGCTAATGAAGATTAAACAAACTTTAAACAAAACTTTTAGAACAAGATTCCTCAGAATATTTAATAGGCAAATATAAATTGTTAATTTTCAAGTGTGAATAATACACAAATTTAATTATTTGGCCCCAGAGCAGAGCTCTTCTTTCCAGGAATAATTATTATCACTCTACACATTGATGTCCAATGGAATACAACCTGGGCCATTTTATTCTACTAAAGTTATGATTCCCAAATGTTTTCTTTGTATTTTTGCAGTGTTGTCATAGGATCTGCACATGATTGGAAGAGAGAGAATAATGGGGGGGGGGCTTTTTAGGTGTCCCAAACCCCATGATTCTTTTGCGTTTAAGATAGACAATGTGGAAATCTATTTTTTAAAGTCTCATGATAAACTTATTGACCATACTTAATTTGTTGTGGAACCCTAAGCTACAAATAATTTGTTGTGGAACCCTAAGCTATGAAGTAATGTGATTTTAGATATTGATCGTTTTTATCATCTACTCAGAGTAAACAGATTGACTTGCTCCAAAATGTTTTAAATATTTTTGCAATTTAGTATATTGGCATGTGTTAAAATATATAGTATCAATATTTACTATATGCGTGAGACACAAAGAAATGAAAAATGAAGATGGAATAAACATTTTTAAAACTTACATTTTATCAATGTAAATAAAAGTATAATAAAGAGGAATAATTGATACAATTCAAACATAGTTGTGAACTACTTACTAATCTCCTTATTGCAATAAAATAACCCTATGATCTCATTCTGAAAGTAACCATATGGAACTGACAAGTCAGCTGACTCTTAACATATTTTGAAATTTCCTGGAAGCTTAGTTCATCAGAGTCATGATTTCCAAATTGCCCCTATAAGCTGGCTGCTCAGACTTCATGAGGTTGAAAGGACATTTTGGCAACAGTTTGCTTTCAGGTAAATGAAACTGTATTACTTAAATCTCT
The DNA here is from genome assembly GCF_008692025.1 of Phocoena sinus. Classification (NCBI taxonomy): domain Eukaryota; kingdom Metazoa; phylum Chordata; class Mammalia; order Artiodactyla; family Phocoenidae; genus Phocoena; species Phocoena sinus. The sequence continues at coordinate 3,779,348 of NC_045783.1, forward strand.
GTACGGAATATGAAATGTTAAAATGAATTAAGTATGACCCAGTTACTCAAATGTCCTAATTATTTAAACAACATTTTTGGTTAATTTAACTCTAGACGTATGCCACAGTTTTCTTCCAGTGGAAAAATTCGGTGGGAATTTACCATAAAATATTGTTTCCTCCACGTTCAGTTCAAATGTCACCTCCTCTATCATTCTACTCTTGTAGGCACGGACTTTTCTTCCTGTTGATATGTAGACTACAAAATAACTTTCCAAAAAAAATTCCCTTTCTGTTTAGGTTAACCCTAAACACATGGTAGAAGTAAAGATGTGTGTGTGTGTGTGTGTGTGTGTGTGTGTGTGTGTGTGTGTGTGGTGTATGGTGTGTCTTTGTGTGTATTCCTGGTCAAGATGTGCCCATCAGTTCCTGTTCTACAAGTTTGTTTTAACCAGAATATGCATGCTTATTAAATGTATCTTCCTTGTAATTCTATAAGAGACCTCTTTCTCCTGGTGAATGGTATTTTAATATGCTGCTGTTCTTTTTCTAAGAATTTCTTTATCATATTTGCATTATTTTTATGAGTGAGAGTTGACTATAGTCATTTATAAGTGTTTTAGAAAGTAAAACAAAAGACAATTGCATTTTTGTATCATACAAAGTTTATTTTGCAGTGCTTTGACATTCATACAATATTTAGATTATGATTATTAGTCTGTCATTAGGGATTAGATATTTGAAGTATACACAAACTTGAACAAAAATTTTAAGATGTCTGTTTTTTTTCCTAAAAAATGTTATTTATTTCTGTGTTATGTACTTCTTATCTATTTTATGTAGTTCTTACTGGTTTTATGTAGTGTTGTTCTCATATATTTTCTTTGGGTTTCAAGACAATTTTCCAGGACTAATCAATAAAGTAAAGAAGCAAGCTACTGAAATAATACAAAATACAATAACACTTTTTTCTGATTAAAATAGCACACAAGCACACCCACACATTTTGGAGGAACATCTTGAAAAATAATTTCCCATCTTTAGCATTATTTTTGGACAGTAAAGATGGTCACTGAGTATGTTTAGTGTTTATCTATTATAAAATTACTCTTTTAGTTTTGAAATGTGAAAATAAGTAAGGTATAATAATGACACGAAAATGACATCATTATTGTTTGTGTTTATTAAGATTTAAATCCTACAGTGAGGTTAAAACATTGGAAGGTACTAAAACAAAATGGAAACAGATATTGTACTAGATTAGAGGAGTTGTGGAACTTATTCTTTGTCCAGACGTTTTTAATTAGTTCTTGTATTTAAATGTAAACATATTATCAAAAGACTTTTTGTCATGTGTTGAGCAAATTGTGAATCAAAATGTTTTTATAGAGAGTGATTTAACATGATCAGCATGTCATTGATATCGTTAAGGGACTGTTTACTTCCTTTGAGGAAGCATGTTATTTCTCTAGGGGTATTTACTAAATATCACTTGTAAAGAGGTTGGATAGATATAAAATTACTCAATATGCTCATTCAAACATATTGGATAGCAATTAATTCAATATTTTGTAGCATTTTTTGATATAAGTCCAAATATTACTATTTCAATTTGCAAATATTGATAATAAATGTGCAAAAAAATTTAAATGTGTGTTTAAAACATATTTGACCAGATCTTATCAGAACACGAAATATATTCAGTGAAAATTTTAATCAGTCTTTTGTATCTTATCATATCATTTTACCAATGATATGCAGTTATATAATTCAACTCTTAAGAATGAACTGCAAATCTCCATGTTATTTGTTGTAGTTACTACATTGAATTTTAATTATTTAAATTCTGTCTTGGAGGAATGTCAGCATAGTAACTTGCAAAAGGATGAACATAGCTGAGTATCATTGTTTTATGTGTAGAATATGGACCCATATGATAGATTTTTAAGGTATTGATGACTACTTATGCGAAACAAATTATAAAACTTAGTCCACATTTGCAAATAGGGACAAATCTTCAGATATAACTGAAAAATGTTTGTATTGTCAACATTTTTAATTTTTTTTCAAAAGTGAGTGGTAAGCATTTAATTTTTCTTGTTTATGTACTTCTCATTCCAACAATGAACTCTCAGCTAATGCTGATGGAATGAAGTCCTAAATAAGACTCCATAATAAAAAGTTTTCAAGCTCTTTTTGCTTTGCCTCACTTTCCCTTATTTTTTAAATAGTTATGTCATCTATACATGGAAAGGAAGATGAATAGTAATGATTTTCTTGCTAGATCTTCTAATTTTAATTAAAATAGCCTTGAAATATTCTGAGAAGCATCATTTGGTGTTCAGTTTGCTCAGCATTCTGGAAGCATTATATGGCATGTAACATAGTTTCTTTGTATTTGATACAGAAACTCTACAGAATTTTTCTCTTCTTTCCTAGGTATTCTAAACTTTCCTATCCAGGGAGGAGGGTTTTTTGTTTGTTTGTTTGTTTGTTTCCCATTTAAGAAAACCACAGTGAGAGACAAAGTAAATAGTAATTAGTTAAGAGCTTCTGTGGATTCACCTCTTTTTTGGAAAATAAAAGGAAATAAACCATTGTTTAAATGTCTCTTTCATATTGAAAAAATAATAGTGCAAAATATCTACTTGTTTTTTTAACAGCTGGGCTCACTACAAACTTTGAAAGACTACAGAGAAACAGATTGAGACCTCACGAAGCTGTACCCGTCTTACTCGTGCATTACACATGGTCTAGTCGTAAGGAACTCAGACATTTTTAACCTAGGTATTTAAGAGGACTAAATTATATATAAACTTACTCCAGATTAAATTTTGAGGTTAAAATAAAACCAAAGCCCACCTCATCAAATATCCTGGTTCAGAGGATATAAAGACTTTGATAATTCAATGAAAATTTACCCCAGAATTCAAGTGCTACTGGATTTCATTCTGTGAGTTGGTCTCTATGTTTTCATATCGGTTAGTTCTTAGTAGATTGATACATATAATGTTATTGGGAGATATTCTCCACCTTTTGACACCTTTTTGTTGACCTCCTTATTTACTTTAATGTTCTAGTATTTGAACTTCCCAGGTGCACGCTTTGCAACTTTTTTGTATCTCCTTTTCTACATTATTTTTAATGTCTTGTGTATTATGGTTATGTGTTTACTTTGTCAAAAAATTGTTATTTCCACTTTGGAAAATGTGTTAAAACTTCTAGCTATTAGAAAGTTTTATGTTTGTGTGTGTGCATGTGTGTGTGTTTTCCCAATCTCTCCTCATATCAACCTCTTGTTCCTATTTTTCTCTATATCTAATTTATTCAGATTCTGGCAGGCTATGATGATCTGTTCTATTTCTGGTTTATGGCTGTTTTCAATACAGTAAGCTAGTAGCTTTGGATTTCTTAGAAATTAAATTGAAAACTTTGTTTCCATTGGGTTTCAACTTATTGATAAGCATATCATTAGTTTTGCTGTAAATTGCTGAAAACTTATAATAGTTTTTAGATTAACAGAACAATTTTCCAGTCAGTAATATAGTCTGGAACAGTAAGGGGTGTTGCTGGTATTGAAGTGGTTTAATGGTTGATGATATAAGATGGGACATTAAAAGAAAAGTTTTCCTTGTGTAACTCCTTTTATTACAGTATCAATATTTTTCTTTCATGTGTGCTGTATTTCTCCTAATGGAAGCAGGGAATTCCAATGGAAAGCACATCAGACAAAGAATGGAGTGAAGTATATTCTGTATCAGTTCTGTCCCTGACTGTTTGAATGTTTAAATGTGCTTGCTATTTTGCCAATTTAAATCCTATTAAGATGAAATACTAAAAAGCATAGAGAGTTTTGAGATGATTGGGAGGAATAAAGAAAAACATTTTATTTCTTATAATTATCATCTGTGAAAGGCTGCCCATCATGATAATATAAAATTTATTTATGTGATTATTTTATCTTAAAATTATTCATAACAATCATATGAGTCTTAAATGATTTATTTCATAATAAATAATATCTATTTTCTATGTTATACTTTTATAACATCCTTAAACTCTTTTCTATCTTTAAAGTATTAACCAGTTAGGGACTTCCCTGGCGGTCCAGTGGTTAAGACTTCACCTTCCAATGCAGGTGGTACGGGTTCGATCCCTGGCTGGGGAGCTGAGATCCCACCTGCCTCACGGCCAAAAGACCAAATCATAAAAGAGGAGCAATATTGTAACAAATTCAATAAGGACTTTAAAAATGGTCCACATCAAAAAAATATGTTTTAAAATAAATAAAATGTTAACCAGTTAATGAGATATAAGCCACAAATTTGTAGCATGAAATATTAAATTCACTTTCCTTTTAATTCTATTGGCGCATAGCTATCCTTTCAAAGAGTAAGGTTGAAATAAAACTCCAGAATTATTTAAGGACGTGATCACCCTGGTCTTTACATAAAAAATGCGGGCTTCCCTGGTGGCGCAGTGGTTGAGAGTCCGCCTGCCGATGCAGGGGACACGGGTTCGTGCCCCGGTCTGGGAGGATCCCACATGCCGCGGAGCGGCTGGGCCCGTGAGCCATGGCCGCTGAGCCTGCGCGTCCGGAGCCTGTCCTCCGCAACGGGAGAGGCCACAACAGTGAGAGGCCCGCGTAACGCATTAAAAAAAAAAAAAAAAAAAAAAAAAAAAAAAAAATGCAAAAATGAAGATCGATGATTATAGTGATTGATTTTCATAAGCTACTTTTTTATTATAGTAATGAATTTGTACCTATTCTTATATTTTTATTAATTTTTTTAAAGGAAGAAGTGTTTTTTTAAACTGTAGAGCAAGAGAATTTTTTTATATTCTAATGAGTAATGCAATATAATTGTATTTTGAATTATTAACTTTTTCTTACGTTAATCAGTGTTTTCCTGTGGTCAGAGCAATATGCTTGAAATTTGTATAGTGACTGTACTTAAATACAGAATGTTTATACTGTCTGTGTGGAAAGCAGAAGGTATAATTATTATATAACAATACCTCTGGGTGCTTGAAGGCACATGGCTGCATCTGGCACAGATATTCTCTTTAGGGATGTTATTAGGTCATGATAACTATTATACCCCCGTGGCGTGTTATTATTTAAGCTTATTCTTACCCCTAAAATCTACTACTGAAAAGTCTATGCTATCACAAGCTATAATATCACTGATTTAATGACATATTTTTTCTTTTCTTGTTTAATTATGTCAAAAGCTATCTAAAGTTGTTTTCTGAGAGTTTGTTACTAGTAAGTAAACTTGAAAATGGAATGATTAAATCTCCCGCTCTGTAGTGAATTTTTCTGTTAACTCCTTTTAGTTCTTCCAGTTTTCATTTATGGTATATTGATGTTAGAATCTGATAGCTTACACAGTTACTATTGATATAGCTTCCTATAGAATTGTCTCAATCATTTTTTTTCTTTTTTTAACATCTTTATTGGAGTATAATTGCTTTACAATGGTGTGTCAGTTCCTGCTTTATAACAAAGTGAATCAGATATACATATACATATGTCCCCATATCTCATCCCTCTTGCGTCTTCCTCCCGCCCACTCTCCCTATCCCACCCCTCTAGGTGGTCACAAAGCACCTAGCTGATCTCCCTGTGCTATGCGGCTTCTTCCCACTAGCTATCTGTTTTACATTTCGTAGTGTATATATGTCCATACCGCTCTGTCACTTTGTACCAGCTTACCCTTCCCCCTCCCCATATCCTCAAGTCCATTCTCTAGTAGGTCTGCATATTTATTCCCATCTTGCCCCTAGGTTCTTCTGACCTTTTTTTTTTTGTTTTTCTCTTTCTGACTTACTTCACTCTGTATGACAGTTTCTAGGTCCATCCACCTCACTACAAATAAGTCAGTTTCATTCCTCTTTATGGCTGAGTAATATTCCATTGTATATATGTGCCACATCTTCTTTATCCATTCATCTGTTGATGGACACTTAGGTTGCTTCCATATCCTGGCTATTGTAAATAGAGCTCCAATGAACATTGTGGTACATGACTCTTTTTGAATTGTAGTTTTCACGGAGTATATGCCCAGTAGTGGGATTGCTGGGTCGTACAGTAGTTCTGTTTTTAGTTTTTTAAAGAACCTCCATACTGTTCTCCATAGTGGCTGTATTAATTTACATTCCCACCAACAGTGCAACAGGGTTCCCTTTTCTCCACACCCTCTCCAGCATTTATTGTTTCTAGATTTTTTGATGATGGCCATCCTGACTGGTGTGAGATGATATCTTATTGTAGTTTTGATTTGCATTTCTCTAAAGATTAATGATGTTGGGCATTCTTTCATGTATTTGTTGGCAATCTGTATCTCTTCTTTGGAGAAATGTCTGTTTAGGTCTTCTGCCCATTTTTGGATTGGGTTGTTTGTTTTTTGGATATTGAGCTACATGAGCTGCTTGTATGTTTTGGAGATTAATCCTTTGTCAGTTGCTTCATTTGCAAATATTTTCTCCCATTCTGAGGGTTGTCCTTTCGTCTTGTTTATGGTTTCCTTTGCTGTGCAAAAGCTTTTAAGTTTCATTAGGTCCCATTTGTTTAGTTTGGTTTTTATTTCCATTTCTCTAGGAGGTGGGTCAAAAAGGATCTTGCTGTGATTTGTGTCATACAGTGTTCTGCCTATGTTTTCCTCTAAGAGTTTGATGGTATCTGGCCTTACATTTAGGTCTTTAAATCCATTTTGAGTTTATTTTTGTGTATGGTGTTAGGGAGTGTGCTAACTGCATTCTTTTACATGTAGCTGTCCAGTTTTCCCGGCACCACTTATTGAAGAGACTGTCTTTTCTCCACTGTATATTCTTGCCTCCTTTACCAAAGAAAAGGTGACCATATGTGTGTGGGTTTATCTCTGGGCTTTCTGTCCTGTTCCATTGATCTATCTTTCTGTTTTTGTGCCAGTACCATACTGTCTTGATTACTGTAGCTTTGCAGTATAGTCTGAAGTCAGGGAGCCTGATTCCTCCAGCTCCGTTTTTCTTTCTCAATATTGCTTTGGCTCTTTGGGGTCTTTTGTGTTTCCATACAAATTGTGAAATTTTTTGTTCTAGTGCTGTGAAAAATGCCAGTGGTAGTTTGATAGGGATTGCATTGAATCTGTAGATTGCTTTGGGTAGTAGAGTCATTTTCACAATGTTGATTCTTTCAATCCAAGAACATGATATATCTCTCCATCTATTTGTGTCATCCTTAATTTTTTTCATCAGTGTCTTATAATTTTCTTCATACAGGTCTTTTGTCTCCTTAGGTAGGTTTATTCCTCTGTATTTTATTCTTTTTGTTGCAGTGGTAAATGGGAGTGTTTTCTTAATTTCACTTTCAGATTTTTCATCATTAGTGTATAGGAATGCAAGAGGTTTATGTGCATTAATTTTGTATCCTGCTACTTTACCAAATTCATTGATTAGCTCTAGTAGTTTTCTGGTAGCATCTTTAAAATTCTCTATGTATAGGATCATGTCATCTGCAAACAGTGACCGCTTTACGTCTTCTTTTCTGATTTGCATTCCCTTTATTTCTTTTTCTTCTCTGATTGCTGTGGCTAAAACTTCCAAAACTATGTTGAATAATAGTGGTGAGAGTGGGCAACCTTGTCTTGTTCCTGATCTTAGTGGAAATGGTTTCAGTTTTTCATCATTGAGAATGATGTTGGCTGTGGGTTTGTCATATATGGCCTTTATTATGTTGAGGTCAGTTCCCTCTATGCCCACTTTCTGGAGGGTTTTTATCATAAATGGGTGTTGAATTTTGTCAAAAGCTTTTTCTGCATCTATTGAGAGGATCATATGGTTTTTCTCCTTCAATTTGTTAATGTGGTGTATCACGTTGATTGATTTGCATATATTGAAGAATCCTTGCATTCCTGGGATAAACCCCACTTGATCATGGTTTATGATCCGTTTAATGTGCTGTTGGATTCTGTTTGCTAGTATTTTGTTGAGGATTTTTGCGTCTATGTTCATCAGTGGTATTGGCCTGTAATTTTCTTTCTTTGTGACATCTTTGTCTGGTTTTGGCATCAGGCTGATGGTGGCCTCCTAGAATGAGTTTGGGAGTGTTCCTCCCTCTGCTATATTTTGGAAGAGTTTTAGAAGAACAGGTGTTAGCTCTTCTCTAAACGTTTGATAGAAGTCACCTGTGAAGCCATCCGGTCCTGGGCTTTTGTTTGTTGGAAGATTTTTAATCACAGTCTCAATTTCAATGCTAGTTTTTCATCTGTTTATATTTTCTGTTTCTTCCTGGTTCAGTCTCGGAAGGTTGTGCATTTCTAAGAATTTGTCCATTTCGTCCAGGTTGTCCATTTTATTGGCATAGAGTTGCTTGTAGTATTCTCTCATGATCCTTTGTATTTCTGCAGTGTCAGTTGTTACTTCTCCTTTTTCATTTCTAATTCTATTGATTTGAGTCTTCTCCCTTTTATTCTTGATAAGTCTGGCTAATGGATTATCAATTTTATCTTCTCAAAGAACCAGCTTTTTTTTTTTTTTTTTTTTTTTTGCGTTACGCAAGCCTCTCACTGTTGTGGCCTCTCCCGTTGTGGAGCACAGGCTCCAGATGCGCAGGTTCAGTGACCATGGCTCATGGGCCTAGCCACTCTGCGGCATGTGGGATCCTCCCGGACCAGGGCACGAACCCGTGTCCCTTGCATTAGCAGGTGGACTCTCAACCACTGCACCACCAGGGAAGCCCTCAAAGAACCAGTTTTTAGTTTTATTGATCTTTGCTATCGTTTTCTTCATTTCTTTTTCCTTTATTTTTGATCTGAACTTCATGATTTCTTTCCTTCTGCTAACTTTGGGCTTTTTGTTCTTCTTTCTCTAATTGCTGTAGATGTACAGTTAGGTTGTTTATTTGAGATGTTTCTTGTTTCTTAAGGTAGGCTTGTATAGCTATAAAGTTTCCTCTTAGAACTGCTTTTTCTGCATCCCATAGGTTTTGGGTCTTTGTGTTTTCATTGTCATTTGTTTCTAGGTATCTTTTTATTTCCCCTTTGATTTCTTCAGTGATCTCTTGGTTATTAAGTAGTGTTGTTTAGCATCCACGTGCTTGTATTTCTTACAGGTTTTTTCCTGTAATTGATATCTAGTTTCATAGCATTGTTGTCAGAAAAGATGCTTGATGATTTCAAATTTCTTAAATTTACCAAGGCTTGATTTGTGACCCAAGATATGATCTATCCTGGAGAATGTTCCATGAGCACTTGAGAAGAATGTTTGTTCTGTTGTTTTTGGATGGAATGTCCTATAAATATCAGTTAAGTCCATCTTGTTTAATATATCATTTAAAGCTTGTGTTTCCATATTTATTTTCATTTGGGATGATCTGTCCGTTGGTGAAAGTGGTGTGTTAAAGTCCCCTAATATGATTGTGTTACTGTCAATTTCCACTTTTATGACTGTTAGTATTTTTCTTATGTATTGAGGTGCTCCTATGTTGGGTGCATAAATATTTACAATTGTTATATCTTCTTCTTGGATTGATCCCTTGATCATTATGTAGTGTCCTTCTTTGTCTCTTGTAGTAGTCTTTGTTTTACAATCTATTTTGTCTGATATGAGAATTGCTCCTCCAGCTTTCTTTTGATTTCCATTTGCATGGAATATCTTTTTCCATCCCCTCACTTTCAGTTGTCTCAATTATTATTTGAAATGTTCATTATTTGTATAATTAATTTAGTCTAAATGTTTACTTTGGTAGTTATATAACTTATATCAGCCTTATCTTGTTAGTATTTGCACATTACACCTTTATCAGTATTTTTATGTTGAAATTTTCAGTATTTCACATTTGTTATACCTTTTTGAAGGATTATTTATTTTTCCTCATTTCACAATCTTAGAAATGAAATATTTATTTTATTTACAATTAGAAAAATTATTGTTATCTTTAGATGTATATCTGTCACCTCACGTTTTATTTGATAATCAATCTGTTTTATTTTCACTTTGTTTTAATTTTAAATACATATTGTGATTATTATATTACTCTATTAATCTCTTAGCAACATTTTAGTGTTGCACTGATTATTCCTCAATAATTCTACAGTTTTAGAACACCTTAATTCTGGTAAAATCTAGACCATGGGTATGGTTAATTGTTTTTAGATACAGCCCCTAAGCCATGATCCATGAAAGAAAGAATTGATCAGCTAGGCTTCCTCAAAATTAAAAAAAATTGCCTATGTAAAAGAGAATGTCAAGAGAATTATACAGAGAATTTTTCTTCCGTAGACTGGAAGAAAATATTTGCAAAAGACTTGTGAAATAATAGACTGTTATCTAAAGGTACATAGAACTCTTAAACTAACAACTAGAAAATTAAAAATCCAATTAAAAACTAGACCAAATACCTTTAAAAACACCATATCAAACAAGATATATGAATGGAAAATAAGCGTATGAAAAGATGCTTCACCTCATATGTCATCAGGGAAATGTAATAAATTAAAATACCTGTGAGATATCACCACACAACTATTAAAATGGCCAAAATCCAGAACACTGACAACACCAAATGTTGACAAGGTTGTGGAGCAATAGGAACTCTCATTCATTGCTGGCAGGAATGCAAAATGATACAGCCACCTTGAAAGACAGTTTCGTAGGTTCTTAAAAATTTAAATGTACTCTTACCATAGGATCCAACAATCATGCTTTCTGGGATTTACCAAAACTTAGGTGCAAACAAAAACTTGTACACAGATGTCTGTTGCAGCTTTATTAATAATTGTCAAAAGTTGGAAACAAGCAAGATGTTCGACAGTTAAATGATAAAAAATAAAACTATGGTTTATCCAGATAATAGTATATCAGTCAGTGCCAAGAAAAAACTTAGCTATCAAGCCATGAAAAGACATGGGGGATACTTAAATGTATATTACTAAGTTAAAGAAATCAGTCAGAAAATTCTGCATAGTGTATAATTCCAACTATAGGACATTGTGGAAAAAACAAAATGTGGAGAAAATAAAAAGATCTGTGGTTGCCAGGGGTTAGGGAAGAGGGAGGGATGAATCGGTGGAATACAGAGGGTTTTTAGGACAGTGAAGCTAATACACATGATACTAGAATGATGGATACATGTCATTATATATTAGTCTAAACACATAGGATGTGTAACACCAAGAGTGAACCTTCATGTAAACTGTGAACTTTGAGTGATAAAATATTGTATCAATTTTCTTTTACATTTTTTTATTGAACTATAGTTAATTTACAGTGTTTATTATTTTCAAGTGTATAACAAAGTGATTCAGACTCTTTTCCATTATAGATTATTAACAGATATTGAGTATAGATCCCTGTGCTATATAGTACATCCTTTTTGTTTACCTATTTTATATATAGTAGTGTGAATATGTTAATCCCAAATTCCTAATTTATCTACCCTCCACCCTCACCCCACTACCCCCTTTGGTAACCATAAGTTTGTTTTCTATGTATATGAGTCTATTTCTGTTTTGTAAATAAGTTGATTTGTATCATTTTTTAGAGTCCACATATAACTGATATCATATGATATTTGTCTTTCTCTGTCTGACTTACTTCACTTACTATGATAGTCTCTAAGTCCATCCATGTTGCTGCAGGTAGCATTATTTCATTCTTTTTTATGGCTGAGTAATATTCATTGTTTATATGTACCACATCTTCTTTACCCATTCATCTGTTGATGGACATTTAGGTTGCTTCTATGTCTTGACGATTGTACATAGTGCTGCTATGAACATTGGGGTACGTTTATCTTTTCAAATTGGAGTTTTCTTTTGGATATATGCCCAGGAGTGGGATTGGTAGATCATATGGTAACTCTAGTTTTAGTCTTTTAAGGAGCCTCCATACTATTCTCCATAGTAGCTGTATCAATTTACATTCCCACCAACAGTGCAAGAGGGTTCTCTTTTCTCCACACCCTCTCCAGCATTTATTGTTTGTAGATTTTTTGATGATAGCCATTCTGACTGGTGTGAGGTGATACCTCATTGTAGTTTTGATTTGCATTTCTCTAATGATTAGTGATGTTAAGCATCCTTTCATGTGTTTGTTGGCAATATGTATATCTTTTTTGGAGAAATGTCTATTTACATGTTCCACCCATTTTTGGATTGGGTTTTTTTTTTTAATATTGAGCTGCATGAGCTGCTTGTATATTTTGGAGATTACCCCTTTGTCAGTTGGTTTGTTTGCAAATATTTTCTCCCATTCTGAGGGTTGTCCTTTCGTCTTGTTTATGGTTTCCTTTGCTGTGCAAAAGCTTTTAAGTTTCATTAGGTCCCATTTGTTTAATGTTGTTTTTATTTCCATTACTGTAGGAGGTAGGTCAAAAAGGATCTTGCTGTGATTTATGTTATAGAGTGTTCTGCCTATGTTTTCCTCTAAGAGTTTTATAGTGTCTGGCCTTACCTTTAGGTCTTTAATCCATTTTGAGTTTATTTTTGTGTATGGTGTTAGGGAGTGTTCTAATTTCACTCTTTGACATGTAGCTGTCCAGTTTTCCCAGCACCACTTATTGAAGAGGCTGTCTTTTCTCCATTGTATATTCTTGCCTCGTTCATCAAAGGTAAGGTGACCATATGTGTGTGGGTTTATCTCTGGGCTTTCTATCCTGTTCCATTGATCTGTATTTCTGTTTTTATGCCAGTGCCATACTGTCTTGATACTGTAGCTTTGTAGTATAGTCTGAAGTCAGGGAGCCTGATTCCTCCAGCTCCGTTTTTCTTTCTCAAGATTGCTTTGGCTCTTTGGGGTCTTTTGTGTTTCTATGCAAGTTGTAAAAAATTTTTTTCTAGTTCTGTGAAAAATGCCATTGGTAATTTGATAGGTATTGCACTGAATCTCTAGATTGCCTTTGGTCGGATGGTCATTTTAACAATATTGATCATTCTGATATATCAGTTTAACAAATGTATCTCTCTGGAGGGGAATGTTGATAATGGAAGAGTCTATGTCTGTGAGTGTGTGTTTGTGTGGAGGGGGGCTTATAGAAAATCTCTATACATTTCACTCAATCTTGCTATGAATGTGAAAGTGATATAAAACTTTCAGTCTATTAAGAAAAAAGAGAAAAATCCACACAATCATCCCAATAAGTGCACAAAAATCATTAAAAAAGAAATCAATGAACTTTCATGATAATTGCTGTTAACAGACAAGTTATAGAAGAAAATTACCTCAAAATAAGAAATGCTGCATACGAAAAACCCACAGCTAACATCATATCCCGTGATGAAAAAAATGAAAGCTTTTTCTTAATATCAGGAACAATATATTTGCTTCAGTGCAAGTCTTTCCTGGTGAATATTAATTGAACTGACTCCAGTGTGTGTGCTGTTAACCCTAAACTATATACTGCTTGAAATTTTGCTCATAAATTTTGTAATTATAGATTAATATTAACTTTTTTTGGATGTTGATTGACATATGTTTCGTCAAATACAATTTTCTTACTGATGCAAATGTCACTTTTCAAATAAATTCTGCCAAGGGAAAGCTTTTGGCAGCTCTTTAGAAGCATCTTCTCTTCTGCCAAAAAATTGCTTGTAGTTTATAAAAGGAAATAGACAAGGAAAATTAATATTTACAATGTCATTTTTAGCAGGGCATGTGGGCAAAGTTTCTGAGAGAATACTATTAGGAAAATATACATAAGTTCTGCATGTCTAGTAGTTCAATGGGAATGTCCTTGTATCTTTCATGTAATGACGAGAACAATCCTATTAAACTGTCCTGCTGTATTCACATTTATAACATGATATTGAATATAATCCGAGTGTGCTATAAATTTAATAAAACAAGTTTTATTCATTAATAACAAAATCAATTTTATATTGAGAGAGAAGGAAGAAAAATACTTATTTTTCTAACCCATGAGACATTTTCAAAGATGATGTGATGCTCTAAAATAAATTAGATTATTCTAATGCATACTCCTATTAAATACCTTCTATTTAAAAAAAATTCTAGTTTTCCTACTTCCTCCTCCTCAAAAACACTATTTTAAAAGCCCAGTGATTTTCTACAGAATATTTGAAAAGTGTTACTGAATCTATCTCCTTACCCAAATACTTAGCAAAGATAAATACTTTTAATAGTTAATTTTACAGAATTTATTATTATCATAATCATCATTATTATTAAATTCCAGAAATGAAGGTTTCATTGGAAATAATTCTGGAAATTTTCAAATATTTTATTGTCAGCATTAATTTTGAAATTAGAAAACCTTCCCAAAATCATATAAGGAAATGATTTATATCTCCAAGGAATAGAATTTAATATTTTCAGATTTCTTCAATGGGAATGTAAAGGTCAGCATCTTTTCATACTTTTCCCTTAATCATTTCACATATAATCAAGATGTTTTTAAAAAATGTCTAAAATAGTATTTAGACTGACATGTAATGAAATATTCTTAGATACTTGGATATGAATTCAATAGCAATTAAGGAATAGGAAGAGAATTGGAAACAACATACTATGAGGATATGAACTTCTAGAATAAGAGTTGAAAAATTGTAAAAATGGAAAAGAATAATATAATATATAAAATATTCTCCAACCAACTTAATGAATATCTGTCTATCTATGTGTCTATCTATCTATCTCCATGAACTTCCATTTGAGAAATATAAATTTGATAAATATTTGCTTGCTAGCCAGAAATGTGGCTAAGATTATTTGGATATCAACCATCACTCTGACTGAAAAGATTTAGAATGGAATATGATAGGGACCAAAATCAAAAGACATACACAGCTAATTGAGAAATAATAACTAGTTAAATTCTCAAATATGTCAAGGATGAATATAACAAAATAGCTGTGCAACAAAAGGGGACCATTAGAAGTATGTGGGAAATAAAGAAGAAAATAATTGCCCTCAATGCTGTGAATAATGGCAAAATACTGGTGCAAAATATTTACAATAGGAAATATTAAAATAATTTTAATTAAAAGCAAAATCTAAATATGTCAATTGAAAGGGTTTATTTCTATTTTCTTCAACTTCCTAATCCTTCTAAAGTCAGTTGTAATATATGGATTGGCATATTAATGTTATTCTTTTTATAAAACCTAAGACTTGTAAAATAATCTATTACTTGTTAATCGATTTGCAGTATCTAATTTATCATATGTAAGGTATTATATACAATAAAGTTTGCTAGAAATTTTTAATATTCTTATTTATCCATATGTCAATATCATCTCTGTATAACATTGTTTTAAGAGATATAAAATTTTATAGGATAAAGAACTTGAAAAAGTAATCCATAGTAGAAATATATTTTAAGAAGGTTCGTCATTACATTCTTTAAATTAAATTAATTAAAAATGATCTTCTGCTTTAAACTAAAACATTGTCCATAAGCAAAATAAAACTATAATATTCAGTGAGGCTCAGATAGGGGTCCAGTTAATCCAAGATTTGGGAAATTTCAAACACTGCAGTCATATTTTATTTACATTGTTGACCAATAATGATCTATCCAGAATTAACAGTTTTCATAGCTTTGCCCCTCTCTCATTTTATTACAAAAAGCTAGGTCTATGGAGTTAATTGGTGTTATAGACTAAGGTTTATTTTTCTGGCTACAGTAACTGTGTCAGTTAGGGTTTGACCATGGGAGCAGGACTCCCATGAGTGAAGTGGCCACAGAGATTTATTATGGAATTTCACCTTGCCCAGCTATGGGAGTTGGTGAACAATCTATGGAAAGATGTTGCCTTTCATCTGGTGGTGCATCTAGAGTTACCAGTGTCATCAGGATCTGCTGTTAGTAAGAAAACTGAACCTGAAATCATGGGGTAGACCAGAACACACTGGGAGACATAAGGAGAACCAGACCCATGAGGTTAGCCTCAGAGGTGACATGTCATCACATGCAACCTTAATCTATGGAGTCACCTGCTTGACTACTTCACCATGGGGTGAAAAGTGTAGCTCATCCAGGATGTAGAGTGGTTGAGGGAGAACATTCAGTGGGAGAAGAAGGAACTTTGGGCCTAGAGCACTGCCCCGCACCACACACACACACATATACACACACACACCACACACACACACCACACACACACCACACATACACACCACACAACACACAAACACACACACCACACACACCAGACACACACACACCACACACACATACACACACCACACACACATACACACACCACACATGCACGCGCGCACACAACACACGCACACACGCACACACCACACACACAAACACACACACACCACACACATAACACACACCCCACGCACACCACACACACACAACACACAACAAACACACACACACAACACACACATACAACACACACATACAACACACACACCACATACAACACACATAACACACACACCACACACACCACACACCACACACACCACACGTGCACACATGAGCACACACACACCACACACGCACACACCACACACAACACACACACCACACAAACACAACACACAACAAACACACACACACACCACCACACATACAACACACATACAACACACACACCACATACAACACACACACACGCGCACACCACACACACACACCACACACACATCACACACTTAAAACACACACACACCACACACACATGCACACACACAACACACACACATACACAACACACACAGACACGCCAGTAGCTAAGGTAGCAGATCATTGACAACATGAGGGGCCCTTCTCCAACCTTCAGAATCTAGTGGGGCGTCACGTTCCTCTGCTGTGCCGTCTTACACCCATTTCTCTTGTGGCTGATTCTACTCCAGGACTTTACAGGGAAAGGAATTGTGGGCGTGTAGTAAAAGCTTATTATTTAAGTTGACAAAGATCAAAACCACCACAGGGAAAGTAATTGCATAACTTGTTTTCAAAGGGCTGTTTTAAATAATAAAATTTTTTTACCATATACTTGTCAAGGAAAAAAGAGGATTGTATAGTTGAAGATGCAATATAATGACAATAATTAATTGAATAAAAGACAGAAAAGTCTCATGATAAAAGCAGGTATAATACATGGTGGGATGGGGAATGATTTTTATTTTCCTTTCAATAGTTTTGTTTTATATCCTCAAATAAGCAAAAAGTGAAATAATGATATTTCGCACTTTAGTGAAAAATGTTACTCAGGCCTCTAGTGCAGAAAATAAAAATAATTTTGCATAAGGATATTTCTCTACTGATATAAATGATACCATATGTGTGACCTCGTGATTATTCTTAAATTGTTCAGCTTTGACTGTTCTTGGTGTTTTTCTTTTATTATCAGTTTCTGCATTCATTCAAACATCTCTTTCAGGAAGTATGTCTGACATTGCAAGGAAAGACCTGGCCTAATTCCTTTTCTCACTGTGAAGTTTTTTTGCACTAATGCTTTTAAAACTATGGCGGCATTCATCAGTGAAAGGCTTTTCATTCTCAAAACTTAGAGTTTGACTTCATTTCAACCTCAGAGTTATCATCTACTAATAGTGCCCCTTCCTCTAGTTGCAGTCCCATGGAGGTTTAGAGAAGAGACTGTCCAGTGAACACCTCCTGGAGAACATATTCAGGTGGTGACTACTCAGCGCTCCATTCTGGGGTTGTTACCTCTCTGAGTCTCCGATCCCTACCTTGACCTGGTGGATTGTGTTCGCCAAAGCTCTAGCATCCTCACCGCATTTAATGCAGACTATTTCTTTTTGTCCCTGGTCTTAAGAAACCACAATGGCAAAATATTATGACCAGCCGCTCATTTCCAGAGTTCCCTGCCCGATCATGGAATCCCAAGCTATAAGTTACAGCTCCACTACCAAGGCATTCTCCCTTATTCCGTCATATTTTTGTCTCCACCACTTAACACTGCCCCAAATATTTCCCCACTTACTTCAAGTATTTTGGTCTTTGAACCATTTCTTTCCAGAGCTGAGTTCATACTTCCAGGCTCTGGCTGTGCTGAGAACTGACCCTGCCATTTTCCTGAAGGCAAAGAGAGGGAGTGAGTGTGGATGTCGAGGTGAAAGAGTAAAACCTTAGACAAATGCTCCATTTTTGATTGTCACAGAGTCTTCAGAACAAGACTATTCTGCTTGGCCCAGTGTGGATTGGGATCCTTCTGCCAGCCAGGGAGTTTCAGGGAATTTTGGTTGTTAAAGATTCTCATACCCTGAGCATAGCATTTCTTTTTGTCTTTGCGAGACCTGCAAAGTCATGAAAACAGTCACCCACATCATAATCCTTCATAAGTGTCATAACCCTTAAATCAGCAAGTGCAACAGCTGCTTGATCTTCTGATGCCTTGACTTCTGTCTATGGCCCATACCAGTTCACAAAGTTGGAAGCTTTAATAATGGGTTTATTTTATGGCATGCCATAACTGCACCACTTAAAAAAAGGTGAAGGGGTCTTGTTGCTTCCAGATAGGTGAGATATCCCATCCAAACGGCCCATTATGAGTGGTTCACTTTCAGGACCATTCCTGGTACTGTCTTGCTTTGGGTTCCCTAGTAAACAGAGCAAAAGGAAAAAATCCGTATTTGATGCTGAATACAATCCCAGGTCAACAAAAACAGGGGAGGGAAAGAGAGTGGTGTCAGGGAAAGAGGGAAAGTAAATTCAACGAGGTGTCTGGCTAAACTGCTCATAGACTTTCAAAAATATTACAGTTATTTGGGTACATAGAGGGGTTTTATGGCTACTGCACCTTATAATCAGCTGTCAGGGTGAAGAAGTGTGGAATTTAACTTCTCAATTCCGATTGTCTCCTTTCTTTTCACTAACAAAGTTCACTTCATCATGCATTATTTTTCCTTCTCTTCTACGTTGAGTTATAAGGTCCTTCTGTGCAGATTCTGGGGAAAATGAGGGACTCTGTGTTCTGAGAATTTTGTGTTATTGGACCCAGGTGTTGGTAGTTGCCGGGGCTCTGACCAAAGTGAGCACAAAAAAGGCTGAGCCAAAGCCATCCTTATCCCGTGGAGGAGGCTAAAATAGCCAGTAGTATTAAATAGGGAACGATATAATCAACCTTCCAAGTGCAGGCACTTCTGAGATGGAAAGGGGTTATTATTAATGACACTAAGTATAATAATTATACCAATGACATAGGCATAAACTGGGTTGGGCACACACTATGAGGCACTTACTATTATTATCCTTTTGTAGGTGAGGAAATTGAGTTACAGTATCCTGTTGTATGGGCTGGAATTTGTTGGAAGTACAATAAATATAACCCCTCCTTCTCTATCCTATTTAAAAATTGATAGTAAAGAATAAGTAGATGAAAAGTAAGAACATAACTAATATTGGTAGAAGTGATACTTGAGAATTTGGCTTCGAACTGGAATACTCTTGTATTTTAAATACTCGGTATAAAAATAGTATTCAACTGATTAGATACAAGTCCCATAGGGGTAGAGCCTTTATGGCTAACTGGTAGCATGTTTAGAGAGTAGTTTAAAAGTGTTTTGTTTAGTTTTTCTTAGTGGTGATCCTAAAGGAGAGTGGTAGATCAGTAAGTTGACAAATCTTGCCAGCTTCTTCATCCCAAAGCCACATGAGCAGACTGGTAGAATCCAAGAGTCTTAGCTTGAAGCTCCCTCTACATGGAGGGACATATTAGGAAAGAGATCCTCCAAGAAGAGATGTTCAAATTGTTTATCAAAATTATCACATCACAAAAAAGATGCCGTAATAGGTTTCCAGGTGTTAATTTTTTTTGCATATAACAGAAGGTGATATAGTCCTGTCAGTGGAATTGTTGGACCAAAGTGCGTGCATCCTTTTTAAATCTGGGTTCATAATACCAAGAGTGCTTGGTAAAAAGGGTGTGCCCATTTATACTCCTGTTCACACAAGGTAGATACTAAATATATTTTACAGTTACTAGAACACAGACACTGACCAATTAGAACAGATGCTGGTAACAGTTGGAACATATGGTCACACTGCCGCATTGTACCTCAATATCAGCCCGGCACAAACAGTACATGAAAAGGACAAATTCCCCCACTCACTTGTCAAGATGGGGTAGTATCTAACTTTGATTTGTTGCCAATTCAATACAGGAAAAATGGTGTATCACTGTTATTTGATTTGCATGTCTTTAATTAGGAATAAGTATGAGAATATTTTGAAATTTCACTCACTATGTACTTTTAAATCTACCATATTTGCTTCATTTGTCCATTTTTCCTCTCGTATGTTTCATAGTTTTTAAATTAATTTATGAGTTTCTGGCAAACTAAAGAGCTTAGACTGATATCCTTCATATGTGTTACAAATTCTCTTCATATAAATATATTAGTTTTCATATTTTTGCTCTACTGGATTTTCAAAAAAAAAATGTATTTTACTTAGTCATATCTTTAGTGCATTCTTTATTGCTTCTTGGTTTTCTCTTTTTTTTTTGAAATCTCTTTTCAACCTGATGATTAAAAGCCCAAATAGTTTTCTTAGTACTTGTGTAAAAACATTAGCTAATCCATATAGAATTCATTTTGGTGTAAAGATTAAATTAGTGATACAACACTTTCTGAAAAGAGCATGCAAGCTACATGCCTCATTACCATTTATTGAATAACTCATCTCTTTTATCACTAATTTAAAGTAGGTCTTTATCATTTGCTAAATAAAAATAGCTCTCAGTATGGACTCATACTTTATTTCTACTCTAACAAATCCCCAGGGTCGTAATCATGATTCCCAACAATGTCAATGCATTCACTCATTTGATCTATACTACAGAAACGAAAGTGGTTTAATTTCTATACCAATACAACGACTCACAACAAATATGCTAAGTAAACTTCAAGATTCCTTTGTGGTTATTTTGTCCTAATAATAAATATCCCACTGAGAGTGAACAGTCATAGTGTTGTGTTTTAAAGTTAACTAGAGTAGTTCTTCATATGTGTGGTTACGGTTTGAATTTGATACAGGTTTTCTTTTTTTGCTGTTTTAAAGGTTCATTGTAAAGTTTTTACCCTGATTTTAAATTTATTTTACATTTCAGAAAATGTATCTTTTGAACATGGACATCATTAACATGTTAGGTCAAAATTATCTTCTATCCAGTTTTACCCACCTTCTTAATAAGCATTTATACTGATTTCTGATTTGTAAATGCTTTCTGTCTCTTGTATTTTTTTGCAAAAGTAAACGGATACATTTCAATATGTTTAATTGCTTTTAGTATTCTGCACGTTGCTGTTTTTCACTCTCCCTTAGACGATTCTGCTGATGTAGATCCTTCTTATTGTTTCTACTGCTGCACAGAACCTCATTGTGTGGATGTGAACCAAGTCTTCTATACATGGGTGTCTGGGTGTTTTCCAGTATATTGCTATTACAGATTCTGCTACAATATTTTTTTTCAAAAATTTCAAGATATATCCTTAGATTTACGCCTAGAAGTGGGATATCTGGGTCCAAGGGTGTGTGTGTGTGTAGCTTCATTGGATGTGCTAAATTTCCCTCTCTAGGCGGTCCATGTTGCATTCCTGCAAGCAGTGTGTGGGCGAACCTCATTCCCCACAGCTGTGCCTCCTTAGTTTGCTCTGAAGCCTTAAGCATTTCTATAATCTACTAGAACAATTTTTATCCTTGGGTACTAGTTTTATTTTGCATTTTTTTTATGTGTGAAAGGCCATTTGAGTGAAGCGACTGTTCATGTTCTTTACCCATTTTCTGCATTTTTCTTCTTGACTCTGAGAACATATTTTATACGTTAGGATGTTTGGTTTGGTTTTTGATTTCTCATATCTGGTGCTGCTATTGACCAGTCTGATGATGGTTGGAATCAAGTAGCTTTTTAGATGGCTGTTCTTTTCTCTGGGAGCTTTACAAATGTGTTAACGTTCTTAAATTTAACTAAAGTTTGTCAGCTTCTGTAATTGTCCTTATCTCTTCTTTGGCATTTTTTGAGCCTTTTAAATGGAAATTTAATCTTTATTTAATTCTGGAAAATTTATCACCATGTTTCTTCGAGTACCTTTCCATCTACATTTGTGATATTTTTCCTTCAAAACTCCTACCCTCTGGTTGCATTTATTTTATATTATGTTTTTCTTTATCTTCTCGAACTGCCTTCCAAAGTATTCCTCTCTCTCATCCTTCTGTTTATTAATTTCTTTGCTGCAAAATTCATTCCAATGTTTTTCTCAACGATTTTGTCCTTTACTTCAACAAATAAATTTTCTTGTTAATATTTCCATAAGTCTTTTTTATTTTCTTGTTTTTTAGTCATATTGCTAATAAATCTCCTTATTTTCTAGGTTTTTTTTTTTTTCCTGCCTATTTAAAATTCTTGGTGTACATGTTTCACTAATTCTGCTTTCAGTGGTGTACCTGGTTCCAATCTGCTTTCTATCTTTCGAGGGGCTGTACTTTTCAGCCAGGGGTCTGCTTATAGCCCGTAAGCTCTTGCTCTGCTAGACATGGCAGCTCTATTTTGTGAGAAAGTACCCAGGAAGATTTGAAGCCAGGGCTACCATTTATATTGAGTTTAAAGATAAGGGTGTGTTGAAGAAGAAAGATGAGAAGAAGCCCCACAGAACAATTTCCCAGGCCCCGGAGACGATTGCTAATCTCTCCCTTTTACAGCCATCGCGTTTGCTTCCTCTGGTCCCAAAGGTTTACCTCAGGGAGAGCAGCTGTCTCAGAAAGGGTAGGGGGATGCCTGTCCCAGTGCCTCTCCTCAGCCCCTCCCTGTTTCCCTCAACTCCTGGCCCTGACATAGGTTGTATTACACCCCTGTCTGTGGAACATTAGCCCCGTTACCTGACCTGAACTGGCCACATATTTCTGCCACAGTGGGAAAAACCAAGAGTGGAACTTAGACAAATTTCTCTTGTGTGTCTTTCCACCACTGCCTCAAGCACATGCTGCCCACTCCACACACTGCCCCCAAGGCGATACCACTTCCAGTGTCACTGGGTGTTTCTCATTTCTTGGTTTGCTTTCGGAATTCTAGTCTCCTTTGTGTTTTGTCACTTCTTTAGACGGACTTCGGAGTAAAAGGACAGTAGCTCGTACTGGTTTATCTTCTTAAAGAAATAGAAGCCACTTCTTATATTTTTGTTTGCTGACTAGTTCGCCCGACTTCTGCTAGCCACCTAAACACTATCTGATTACTGATACACTTAGGGACGCAGACCCTCGGATACTAACCCCAGAAGTGTCCAGTCAGCATCTCTGGGGCTGTGGTTCAGAGCCTGTGCATTTAAAACTCCCCTGATGACCAGCTCCACTTGGCAACCAGTTGTCTAAACTGTAGAATCGAGCAGTTGATTTATTACTCTTCATAAATACGTATCTTCTCTTCTTATTGTAAACTAAGTTATCAATTTGATAGAAAGGACTGTGAGACACACAGACAAACACAGACACAACACGCACACAACATGGATAATTTAACACTAATGTGCTGAAAATTATTAATGTCTTAGGTCAAGTCTAATACAGAATTCTCTGCTTTGTTCCCCTTTTTTTCAACCCTAAACATTCGGTTGTGGGTTTTGTTGATACATGACTATTGTCTGAATTCCACACTCTTCATTTCTTTCATTCAGTCTACAAATATTTACCACTTACTATAGGCCAGACATTGTGTTAGGTGCTAGGATACAGTAGTGAACAAGATAAAGGCATTACTGTCATGGCACATTCTGCAAGGAAAGGGAGATATGCAATAAGCACACAGACTTAGACTACATCAGGTAGTGGTAAGAGGTATGAAGGAACAAAATAGCCAGAGAGTATGAGGTGTGCTATTTTAGACAGGAATGTTAAGGGCGGCCATCATAAGGAAGTGATGTTTTGTATAGAACCTAGAAGAAGTGAGGGCTCCACTCACGCATGCAGGTGGGGAGAGCAGCAAGAGTGAACACTCGCACAGCTTCTCTTCTCTGCCCCCGACTCCTTTCACACAAGGACCCCTGTCGAGAAGGTCCTGCACTAGGATAACAGCTCGTGGCCCAGCTGTCCCGGGGTCCATCCTGACCTTTGAGAACCGTGTGGGGAGGGTCAATATCTGAGTATTTGTTAGAGCAGTTCCTGACACCAGGCTGAGAAGCTCTGTTCTGGGTCCTTGTAGCCATGTAAAGGTACAGGAGTTTGTTCTGAACAGGGGGAAAATACTGGATGCCTTTGTGTTTAGGACTTTAGCTGAAAATTTCTCACCAAGATTACCAAGAATCTCATGGAGCCAGAGTGTTTTTACACATCCTGTCTTTTTTCACTTCTCCACATTTCATACTCCTCTTGTCCAACTTTTTTTTTTGAAAGCTTTGTTCTCCTGTGGAACTACCCTCTCTTATTCCTCCTCTCTGTGCCCATGACTTTTGACCACTGTTTGTTACTAACTTTTTTTGCTACCCCTTCATTTTGATGCTCCCCCAGGCTCTGTCTTTAGAGTTCGCTTCTCTTAATACATCATATCCAAATATATGAGTTCAAATACGTAGATACACTAAGGACTTTTCTGATTTTTGTCTCTAATTCAGATCTCTCTCCCGAGTTAAAAAAATTCTGCATCGACACTTAAAAATAACATATTCACCTTAAGATCATTAGGTTCAGGCTAAAATGAACAATTCCTTGAAGCAGGGAAAGTACTCCTCTCTGTGTGTTTCTGTCTTTTGGAATAGGACCTTTGACTCAGAACTGTCCCAGGTCACAAACATGTATGACTATCACCTCTGTATGCTTCGTACAAATCAGTGACTGTGCTTTCTTATCTATTCGTTCTCTAAAATATTGCTTGTGAACCCCCAACATTTTCTCCATTGTTACATCCATATTGGAGTCATGATCCTTTCCATAAAACTCTTTAAAAACAATGGGTTCATATACGATGAACATTAAGTGTATAAAACTTCATATGTGACAAGAGAAGGAGGGATTGACGGGGAGGACAGCAAAGAGAAGGAGTGAAACACATGGCAGTCCTGCCTCCATTTCAGTGGTGAGCATGAAACAGGATTTGGAGTCTGTTTTTTTCAGTCTTAGGTCCCAAATGACTCCCCTTATGTATGTAGTTTTCATACCATAGGGACCCGAACTGTAAGCTAGCGACTTACATCTGGCACTAAGCAAAACAACAACAACAGCAAAATAAAACGAATAAAGCCCCTCTCTCTACTAGCGCAGGAAGACAACTTAGCTATTGTTAACTAATTCAACTATTCAACCAATATTTACTAAGTATGCGATAGTGCCAGACATCATTACAGGCTCTAGAAATGTGGTAGTGAACAACATAGGTAAAATTCCAGCTAGCAAAAGCTTTATTTTGCATTTACAGAGAGATGATACTTTGGTTTTGAGTATGTCATATGTCTAACTAAATTTTCTGGGACGTATTGACTGTGTGTTATTCCTACCTTAGGTTGTAAATTTAGAATCAAACCCTTTTGTGTAAATGACTCCATTGTAACCTACTTACAATTCTCCCTGCCTCAGCTTCTAATTGGCTTCACTCTTTCAATCTATTAATGTCTCAAATAAATGTCAGTGAGCTATCTTTAACAAATCAAATATTGCGTTCCTCCTTTTCCCGGGACTCCTCATTTATTCTGAAAACAAAATCCATACTCCTTATTGCTTTCAGCCTCGCTTATGTTCCCAACCTTATTTCTCAATTATCTCCCTTTTGAAGTTCAAGCTCTAGAGTCACTGATGTGCCCTTAACCCCTAACCTCAGGTGATCTTTCAGGATCTGGTATTTTCACATCCTTGCCTGTGATACTCTACACTGAGAGTCTTCCTGACAAAATACTACTCAGATTTTCACTCAAATATCTTCTTCTTTTCTCTGCTGCCTACTTGTACCCTCCTCCTCTAGGAAGATGGAGGGGCTCCTTCTCTTGTATTCCCAAACTGTTAGCACACCCCTCTACTATAATATATAGTTTATACTGTAATTCTTGGAATGTTTTTCTCCTCTGTAGTCTGTTTTCCTTTAAAAAAAGACTTTATTTTTTTCTAGGAATTTTAAGTTCTCAGGAAAATGGAAGGGCAGGTACAGAGATTTCCCCTGCCTCCACACATGGGTAGTCTCCTGCCGTATCAACATCCTCTACCAGAGTGGTGCATTTGTTACAAACTAATGGAACTACATTGACACGTTACCACCCAGAGTCCATAGGTTCCCTAGGGTTCACTCTTGGTGGTGTACATTCTGTAAATTGGGACGAATGTGTAATGACATGTACCCACCATTGTTCACTGCTCTAAAAATCCTCTGTGCTCTACTGTCCAGCCTTCCTCCCTCAACCCCTGGCAGCCACGGGTCTTTCCAGTCTATATAGTTTTGTGTTGGTTTTATTTTGATGACAAATACTTATCTTTTCATATCCTTGTATTTCTGTCATCAAGCTCAATGCCTGGTGCCTATATATATATATAGATAGATAGATAGATAGATAGATCTATCCACAGATATTGATATTTGGGAAAGAGCACAGTTTCTCCTGTGATAAGTTGAGTACAAAATTTGCACCTAACCTATGCTTGAATGTATGATTAGTCAAACAGCTCATAAGAAAGCAGGTACAAGAAAAGAATATGTTTTTAAAGAAACTGTGAAGGGAGTAGAAACAGGATACAGAGAGAAAAAAAGATAGGAGCAGTTAGAAGGAAAGAGAAAGAGAGAATACAGACAGAGAAAATAGCTTGCGTCAGTCAAGGATAAAGCTGGATAATTTTACATCTCAACAACCACCATACCACCACCACTTCCCCAAAAGAGGATGCCTCTGCCTTCTGAAAGCTTTATAGACTGATAGGTTCCCATTGTAATAGATTTATTTTACAGGCGTGGTGAATAACAAAAATATAGAATGCATTTATTTCTTCATGAGGATATTAAATATTTCAATACTCTGTAAGCAAATAGTCTTTTGATTTGTGATATTATTTAGGGGAATTATGCATAATTCAGCTCATGTTGATATAAACAATAATAATTGATGCTTTATAAGGTATTATATAGTATAAAAAACACTTCAGTATACACTCTGTCTTTTCCAGACAAAGAAATGGGCACAGGAGAAGCTGATTGATTGATCAGCAGAAACTCCACACCTAGATCAGGTCAACACTTCCCAGGTCAATTCCATGGCATCACCTCTTGCCATAAAATCATCTCATTCAAACATCTTCACCAGCTGGTTCAAATAAAGTTGGCATATATGTAACTCATTTCTTATTCATAATTCCCCAACACCTGTAACCTGAGAGTGGGTTCTCAGAAGTCATTGCATGAATTTGTTGTGTAAAAGCTAATACTTTAAATTGAGAGTATATGTGTTGCCACTTTTAATTGACAAATTGACCACCTCCAAGAAGATTGCATTCAAGTTCATAGTGTCAGTTATTATCTCTGTGAGAACAAACACTTAAAGCCAGTGAAAATTTTCAATTTTTGATATTTATAATTTATTTTCATGTGATTCAGTGTTATTTTGAAATACCAGTTTGCCTGAAACAATTTTATGAAAGATAGGAATGCTTTTCTGAAATAATACTTTGATAAACTTTTGCTACAGAAAGTTAATTTTTCTAAAGTTCTAAATTTTAACACATATATGTTAGTTTAAATTAAATATGAAAGTAAACACTTATAATTGGCTAATTTTGCTGACTTTGTAAGGAACATTTAGGGAAATATATTTTGTATTATTTTCAATTGTTTAGTAACAGCATGAGGTCACTGCACTTATAGTATGTAATTAGATAGAAGGTTCAAAAACATATTATCCAAATATCACATTTTCCATTTTAATTAAATTATACTTGCAGACACGGCAGGTATAGGAACCCAGATTAAGTTAAATTGTCCTATAATTTTGTAATCATCTTGGCTCTAATCCTTCATGGCAGAAAAAAACAAAAACAAAAACTTTGTCTACAATAGTATATTTGTATGTATATAAATATATTTTCTTTCTCTTTTGCTCCCTCTCTACTGCAAAGAAAATATTCCAAACGAGGGAAGTAGAAGGTGCTAAAATGTATGGCATTATTTAAACTCAAAATCTCTCCTTAGTGTGTCCCAGAGTACAGCACTGGGGGCATTTGCATCAAAATCATGTGGGGAGGGCTTCCCTGGTGGCGCAGTGGTTGAGAGTCCGCCTGCCGATGCAGGGGACACGGGTTCGTGCCCCGGTCCGGGAAGATCCCACGTGCCGTGGAGCGGCTGGGCCCGTGAGCCATGGCCGCTGAGCCTGCGTGTCCGGAGCCTGTGCTCCGCAATGGGAGAGGCCACAACAGTGAGAGGCCCGTGTACCACAAACAAACAAAAAAAATCACGTGTGGAATTTGTTATAATTTCAGCCTTCTTGACCCTACCACAAATTTGAATCATAATCTCTAGGTATGGAATCCAAGTATTTATATTTTTAGCAAAATGTTATGTAAAACTTGACACCCAGTGCTATAGCATGTTAATTTAATATCAAGCAATTTATCTCCAATACTTTCTATCTCACCGAGAGAAGGTACAGTAGCTATAAACGTAGCTGGACAGCTGGAGAGGTAAATAGGGATAGATTGATACTCTTTTACTTAGCAGAGCAAGACGTGGAAGACTGGGAATTTCTGGTTTCTCTTTATACAAAGCGCATGTTGAAATTGCATGAGTAAGTAATGCTTATGTGAGAAGAACACTGCTAGGAGAACTCAGACCACTAGAAAAGGGTGGGTTTTGTGAAACCAAAATAGAACATGAGTGAAGGAAGTGGCTTCTTCACCGCTCTGAGCTTGTTCCGTCATCTTTAGAAGAGCCGTGGGGGTGGTGTCTCAGGGCTCCACAGACTTGAGAAGTGAGACGAGGTGACTGGGAGTGCCCGATCCAGAGTATATAGTCCCTCTCTCGCTGTCTCTCTCGCTCCCTCGCTGTCTCTGTCACTCCTCTCCCACCCCCCGTATGAGGGTATGTGCTCTATAGTATGGTGCATGTACATTAACATTTGTAACATTAATTTCAGTAGGTGTCAGACAACAGTCCCCATACTTTCGGGGGTGTAAAAGATAAGCATTTGTACGTCAGTTTATTAAAGAAAGAAATCTATGTTTTCTTTAACACAATGTAATATTTAACACTAAGCATTATTCTATCGTTTCCTTACTTATTTATTTGTAGTCATTTGTCCTAAATTTAAGAAAATAACTCACTAGCATGCACAACAGTATCTGATTTTGCTGTTAAACGTTTGAATATTAAAACTTTCGATGAAAGTTTCTTTTGGCTTCTTATCTCACTGACATTTTAAGCTTATTCATTGTTAAATGTGTTTTGTCACATTACATCTCTTGACATGGTTTTTCTTCAAACAAGATGTTTCAAAATTAAACTGAGTCCGAGAACATCATTGTGACACAAGAAATATTTCTCAGCAGACTTAAACTGGAAACCATGTTTTGCGCCATGGCATTGTCCTCTCTTGGTTTCAGATACATGAGGAATTATGTGTGAGGAGGACCTGCTGTTCTCCCCTCCTCACTGATATTTTCTTTCTCAGATGAGACAAGTGACATGGGCAAATACCTGCCAGGACAGTCATCTACTGCTTTTCCCCCATCTGTCTGATACGGCTATTAGGATGCCACATCACACAGTTAATATCAGATGTTGCAAGGAACAGAGCACCTTCATTGAATCTGGCATCTAAAATGAGAAGTGAAATCTTGGGTTACCCAAGGAAGCTGAACATTGCCATTAAATGCTGGAAGTATTCAATTCTCCGTCTTACAGACTCTTTACTTTCCTAGTCTCTGTTCTCTTCAGTTAGACCTGATGAAAGCCCGACCTTTATGGTCCATTACCTGTATGTAGTAGAAATCAAAGAAGTTGAATATAGGCACCGTAATTTGCTTTTTATTGAATGTTTAATTAAACAGGATTGCTTGGTTGGAGAGAGAGGGGAGCATTGTTTGACCTCATTAAATGAAAACTTCAGAAATCTTTATGTGTTGTTTCCTTTCCCCAAAGTCCCACCTCATCTTCATGATTTCATAACTAGTGACTGCTTCTCTTCCATCATTGCTGTTTCTTTCTCATCCTGCATCAAAAAAGACTGCTAAGAAAGAAAGGTCACTTCAGATTCAGAACCTTCCTCCTAGTAAAAGATCACCATAAAACTGAAATATGGGGAAAAAAGACTACTCATTAGCCTCAAAAAAAGGACAGGGAAAGACGATAAACTCATCTGTTATATCTTTCATTCTCTTAACATCACCCTTAGAGAATAATATCTTGCTTTTTGCATGTCAGTGTTTTTTTTTTCCATTTTCATCTATTCCTATGTCTATGTCTTTGTCTGTGTCTATGCCTCTGTCTGTCTATCTATCTATCTATCAGTCCATCCATCCATCTTGGAGAGAGTTCTTCAGGAACCTCTGGGCTAAATTGTTTTCATCCACAGACTCCAAAGAATATCTGAATTTATTTTATTTTACTTTTATTTAGTCCTATTTTATTGGTTTTTTTTTACATCTTTATTGGAGTATAATTGCTTTACAATGGTTGTGTTAGCTTCTGCTTTATAACAAAGTGAATCAGTTATACAAATACATATGTTCCCATATCTCTTCCCTCTTGCGTCTCCCTCCCTCCCACCCTCCCTATCCCACCCCTCTAGGTGGTCACAAACCACTGAGCTATTTTATTGGTTTTGATGCTACTGTAAATTGGTTTGTTTTTTTTTCAGATAGACTAGATTTTATTTTTTAAATTAAAAAAATGTATACAATTTTTAAAGGTTACTTTCCATTTACAGTTATTACAAAGTATTGGCTATATTCCCCGTGTGGTACAATACATCCTTGAGCTGATCTTACACCCAGTAGTTTGTGCCTCCCTCCCCTGCCCCTTGTTCCAGGTGCCCCACTTTTAAGATCTGTTAACTCCGTTCGGCCCTTCAGCCATCTCCTCCAGAACCAGCGAACCACCCTAAGTAAAAGTCTGTTCCTAAATTAAGCTTGTATCCCAGCTCATCACTCTATTTTAACTTAGTAATTTCTAACTATTTTCTAGCTCTTTCATGCAGATGGATTTTATACTTGTCCAGATTTTTTGCTTTCTATCAGCTGGAGGGTAGGTCTGGATAATTTAGTTAACAATAAGCAGAGGTTTCAAAATGGTCTTTTTTCTCTCAACTTCTTTGCAGAAGTAATTTTTTTTATTGGATTCATGATGCTTCCTTCTTACTCATGCTAATTATGAGTGGTACTACTAAATGCATCTAAATTTTCAAACCTGATAGAGTGAATTATCTATCCTGACTCCTTCTGTAGGTAAAGTTCACATTTTAGTCCAATAAAAGTATAAAGGTTCTGTCCTCCCCCCTGGCACTATCGATGGTTAGGAAAATTCCCCCTAAAATGGAAAGGAATGTGTCTGTCTCCAAATTTATATGCTTTTAACCTTTGCGTTTTTACCGAAACACAAGGGCTAATGACTGATAAACAGCTTGTAGTAAATTGGAATCTTTAACAGAAAGAAGCGCACAAAATTATTTTACAGGATAGGATACATTTTCCTAGTTAGAAGTGTCCTAGTTTTATTCGAAGGGAAACAAAATTTTTTTTTTTTTAATATCAGGTACATTTATAGTGTTGGACTAACCGCTGAACACAATTAAAAATGCCACCATTTCTTGTGATGAGATGAGAGCTTGTTAAATTATGGAGCCCTGTTGATGTATTGTCATCAGCAGTGTACAGGTAAATGTATCATTTCAAAAAGAGAATTTTGGACCAGAATTTTTTTTTAGAAACAAGTGTTATTTTGTAGATATGTTGTGTGCATGTAAAAATAGATGTACATGATTATTTTATACTATCTTTTTATAATGTTAGATTAAAATTGGCATTTATGTTTAAAGGTAGTTGAAGCATAAACATTGAAAGATGGCATTAGAGGGAACCAATGAATAATTATGCTCTGTTCTGTGCTCAGATATAGGCAGGATTGAGAGATGACACAGGAATCAGGCAGGTATAAACTCATACTTGCTTTATGGCTGGCCACAGTCTAGACTTGTCCATCATGGTATACCTTGAATTTAACTTATACCCTCCTCATGGTCACAGACAGTATGAAGATAGTGAATAACTACAGCCCTCCACTGTAGAGCCTGCCCACGTGTACGTACTGCAGAGAGCAGCGTGCTGTTTCAGGTAGAAGACCCTCCTAAAGGGAGAGAGTGGGACCT
Organism: Phocoena sinus; assembly: GCF_008692025.1. NCBI lineage: Eukaryota > Metazoa > Chordata > Mammalia > Artiodactyla > Phocoenidae > Phocoena > Phocoena sinus. The sequence continues at coordinate 3,811,572 of NC_045783.1, forward strand.
AATCAACCATGCTCGGTGCTTCTGCCAGACTCACCAGCCATATATGTCACTGCCTGCACCAGGGGGAGAATTAGGAGGCTGAGGCAACAGGGAAGATTATTGTACTAGGGGACCTCCCTGTAATTTTTATTATATTTTATCGTAGTTATTATGCACAATTAATTGTTATAGTTACCTTATATTATCATTGTACATAAGGCAACATGTAACTAGTGAAAAGATGCTCCCAACCAGGAACATTCTTCCCTTTCCACTAATCCTACTGCACTTAATCCCACGTCCAACAGCTTTTGCCTAAAACGTTCCACTGAACTTTCTCTTCCAAACCATACCAATTCCTTCTTCAAAAGCTTTTACGACAAAATACCCTTGTGATTACTTCATAGCCACCAGTATCCGTTCCCTCTCAAACTCTACTTTATTCCCTTTCCTTGTTTGCATGCTGTTTCTTTGGCTACATTTCATTATCCTGCACTCCCTAAGGATATAGACTGAATCTTCTGTGTCTTCTGTTCTTCCTAATTGTGCTGAGTACAAGAGTGGATATTCAATATTTTTTTAAGTTTAAGGTGAAATATAAGGAATGTCTCCTAGTAAATATTCTGGAGCATATAACTAACTTAAAGAGAGTAAGAGCCTATCTCTCCACTGTTGCTCCTCAGAAATTATGTAATTGTTGGTCCGGTAAGAGTAACGATGTAATACTTTTTTATTATTAGTGGTGAGTCTCCTGGCCTCTGCGAAGAGGGTGCGGATCGATTTTCAGCTTATTTTAGTCGACACCATGAACCTTATGAAGAAAGCTGCTCATTGTTACCAAGAGCAGACAGAACCCAGAGGGTGTTCAACAGTCTGTCAGCGACAAACGAAAACTAAGCCAAAGTCACAAATACACAGAAACGTGCTCTTTGTAAAGGAGTGTGTACTGTACGTGTAGGTGTGGCTGTCCTGCATGTATATATTCAAACAAATTTTGATAAGCTTTGGACTGTGTGCTGAATTCTTATTTGACTGTAACATGGCTCAGCAAAAATATTTATTGATATTTCAGAAAAATACATTTAAAACACCTTGTAAAGAAAGTTATCCTGGGAGAAAATTATACTCAAATCAAACCATAAGAATTTAGTGTTTTGGGCTTGGAAGGATAATATTTGTGATAGGTGAATAGGGCATTTATTATTTTTCCAAAGTTGAACTATATTTTAAGAAATGTAATTACTCCATACATAAGAATTCAGAACACAACGTCAACAGAGGGAAAAAAAGAAGAAGAAAATGTACTTATTCTACGCTGTAGCAAACTTACCGAGGCTTTAAACGAATATATACTTATAAAATTGCTTCTGACAATTCACATGATCTGGTTTATGTGGCAGGATGCTCTGACGAGGGATTTGATTACAGGGTGCATTGAGCTGTGGCTGGGAAACAATAGCCTTCCCTGTTCATGGCTTCTGCTTATTGTTGGGAAAGAGACAGAATCTTGAGAATTAGTTATATCATAAACAAATCAATTACTGATTCAAGACCTAGGATGGCATGACATTTATGTTATGCCACTGAATTCTGTGAACGGATAATCCATTTTTCTAAAGAGGGTGTTAATTTTGATTAGGTCAACCGTTGCTTGTAGTAACTGGTCCGTGTCAAAGACGTCTTCCGTCTGTGCTGAACGATCACATAGGCCTGTAAAGACGTTTCTTAGGGAGAGGTGAGAAAGTCATTAATCACGCTTTTTCTGGGGCAAGAATTGCCTAAGACCCTGTATTCAAGTTCTGTGTAAGAGTTAAGATAAGTGATAATTTCCATATTCGGGGATAATTTAAATATTAGGGGAAGAGTTTGAATTTGGGAGAGAAGAATTTCAGGAAAGCGTACGGTTTAAGCTCTAAAAATCATAATTTTAATATAATTATTAAAAAACTAGTTTTCTTTATATTGCATTTCCTGTTAAGTAAATGTGCTTGGCACAAAAATAGATGCCATGGCAAACCCCACTGAACTCAATTATAGGATTTATATTATAAATAAGTGTATACCTATATGTGTGTGTTTATGTGTATTTACAAATTATATGAGGACAAATTATATATATATATATATATATATATATATATATATATATATCCCAAAGAATCAAAAATATTGCTGTAGCAAGTAATTAATCTCAGAAATGCAAAGTACCCACAATGGGAATAGTGATATTAGTAAATGTAAATTATGCATGTAAATTGTGAAGGTTGTATGCATTATAAAACAGATTGGGTAAAGTTTAAATTTACTTGGCTTTATTCAGTTTATTTTTTGACTCGAAGTTTGTGATGTATAGATATTTTATTTACATATGGCATAGTGTCTTACACCAGTAAAGGTGTTCAATAAATATTATTTTGATTTTAACTATGAAATTTATAAATAATTCCACATCTTCTGACACAGATAAAAACTAATGATTTATGTGATTTTTAATAATGAAGATTAATATGATTTCTAACAGTATCTTTATTGTATGATTTTTACTGTTCTTATTGCATAGACAGATCATGGTAGAAATGTTGGATCAGCCAGTTGATCCAGTCTCATTATCATCTGGAACTGCAGGGAAGATATAGACAACATTTCCTAGACCATCTTTAAGCTAGGAGTCCTGATATAGTGGGTGAATCACTGTTCCCACGTGGCAGCTGCCGCGTGGCTCTGGAGACAAGCGGTCTGGAGCACACTTCCTGGTTCCCATATTGAAGCCAAGTTATTGTGTTCCTGAAGCCAGAATTTTACAAAGTTATTTTTTATCCCCAGAGTGTGGATAAAAAGTAGTCTTGTGTCCAGCAGTTGACACAATGGCTTTCTGAACACAGTAGTTCCTTCTTATCTGAAATTTCAGTTACCTGTGGTCAACTGCAGTCTGAAAATATTAAATGGAAAATTCCAAGAATAAACCACTTGTACGTTTTAAACTGTGCACCATTCTGAGTAGCGTGATGAAATCTTGTGCCATCCCGCTTAGTCCTGCCTGGGAACTGTCATCCCTTTGCTCAGCATATCCCACTCATTAGTCACTTAATAGCCGTCTCAGTTGTAAGATGACTGTGGAAGTATAGCAGTGCTTGTGTTCCAGTGGCCCTTATTCTAATAATGTCCCCAAAGTGCAAGAGTAGTGATGCTGGCAATTCAGATATGCCAAAGAGGAGCCATAAAATGCTTCTTTTTTTTTTTTTTTTTTTTTTTTTTGTGGTACGCGGGCCTCTCACTGCTGCGGCCTCTCCCATTGCGGAACACAGGCTCCGGACGCGCAGGCTCAGCGGCCATGGCTCATGGGCCCAGCCGCTCCGCGGCATGTGGGATCTTCCTGGACCGGGGCACGAACCCGCGTCCCCTGCATCGGCAGGCGGACTCTCAACCACTGCGCCACCAGGGAAGCCCTAAAATGCTTCTTTTAAGTGAAAAGTTAAAAGTTCTCCACTTAATAAGGAAAGAAAAAAGTTGTGTGTTGAGGTTGCTAAGATCTACAGTAAGAACAAATCTTCTATTTGTGAAATTGTGAAGGAGAAAGGAAATTCGTGTTATTTTTGGTGTCACTCTTCAAAATACAAAAGTTATGGCCAGTGCGTGGGAAGTGCTGGGTGAAGATGGAAAAGGCATGGTTTGTACAGTAAGATATTTTGAGAGAGAGAGAGAGACCACACTCACATAACTTTTACTATAATATATTGTAATTGTTCTATTTTATTAGTAGTAGTTGTTGTTAATCTCTTTCCCGTGCCTGATTTATAAATGAAGCTTCATCGTAGGTATTTACGTATAGGAAAAACGGTGTACATAGGGTTTGGTACTGTCGATGGTTTCGGGCATCCACTAGGGGTCTTGGAACGTGTCCACGGCAGCTAAGTGGGGACCACACTGCAGCAGAGGCATCAGCTCTTCTGATGGGCAGGCTGTATGGTGATGCATGGGAAGGCGTTTACCAAGCCAAAACTAGCCCCTGCATCTACAGCCTTCCCAACAATCTTGTAAGCACATAAATTCCTAAATTTAATCGGTTAATGCTTGTAATACCTAAAGTTATTTCTATCAATATTACCTACATACAAATCTTAATTGTTACACAGATTAAGTTACTGATAAAACCTTGTGTCATTTCCTTAATTTTATTATATATTATGTTGCTTAAGTTGAGCAGACTGGGATTTTGGAATAGTTACTAAAAATTTAAATGCTAGGATACCTATTTTGGAGGTTTTGATGAAATAACAGGAAGAACATATTTTATCTTTCAACCAATATATATTTATTCAGTGTGAGTCCCATGACACACACGGGGATAGATGCTGGGGATTTAACTGTAAACTAAACAGAGTTCCTACTCTCTAAAATAGCAGTGTATATTACGGGGAAAAGATAGATAAATACAGAAATTAATATGCAGTTTAGTAATGCAACAGCAAAAATCATGCGTGAAATTTTTTTTTTTTAAATGTATTTTTTCTGACATATCAGGCAAACTTCTATAAAATAGACACTTGGCAAGAGTTAACCAGTCAAGTCCTGTGGGGAGTGGAAGAAGGGCTCCCGCAGCACTCCTGGCTCTAAGAATCATTAAGCTGTTTTCCTGCAACAATAAACCATTTAGTGTTGCTCGACCGTAAAATACAAAGGGATGAGAGGTTAAGTAGAGACTTAGTAGTCCAGCAGACCCCATCATGAATGACATTTTGTGGCTTTATAGCAATTTTCAACAAGACCCAGGAGAAAGGGTCAACACTGGCATGATTCAGCCCAGGAAAAGCATGACCTTATGTTAATGTGGATAATATTTTTTCAGCGTTTGTGAGGAGGCTATGTCAAGGATATGAGATAACAACTAAAACAGGTGTCGAAATAGAGTAGGCCAAGAAAGTGAGAGGCGTTTTGAAGGTAATTTCCAACTCCATGCCGACTGGAGCAGGAGCTAAAAGGAAAGAAGGTGTCTAAGCGGGTTATCAAGTTCTGGCCCGAGTGGATGGATGTATGTTGACAATACTAAGATTAAAAACAAAATAAAGAAAATATAGATAAAAAGTAGATTGGGATTGCATATGATTGATGTTTCATATTTTACATGTTTGTATATTAACTTGGGTTGTAGCCCAGTTGTACCTGACAATCATCTTTTCTCTTCATTATGTTATTTTACGTATCTTTCAACGGGTATTTTGTTGTCGTTGATCTTATACCTCTGAGGAGGAAGCCGTTAATTCCCATGTAGATCACTAGAATGTGGCTATGTAGGCTTATTGATTCTTTCCTTTTTTGTAAACCTAAAATTATATTCTGTAAAGACATAGTATATTATACATGTCCATTCTTTTTGCTGACCTGTATGTTGCTGGAATGATTGTTTAAAAAAAGACAACCTAAAGTTGCTGGCATATCAATACTCTTTCTCATTAAATATGTTTATATTTATTTTCCAAAAACGATCCCATTTTGGAGATATTTGAGATTAAAAATGTTATAATCACACAGAGTGTGTGTGTATGTGTGTGTGTGTGTGTATGTCTGTCTGTGTCTCGCAGGTATCTCAAACTTATCAAAGAGTTCCATATTCTAACACATACGCAAGCCAATCCATGTCCACACATATCCACACATACACACACATTTGTAGGCTCTGTATACTTTCAACCTCAATGCAAATTTGACTAGATTGCTAAATGGAACTTTTAGAGAAGGCTAAGGAATGAGAACTGTGAAATTTTCTTTGTAGTAGCCTTTTATACTTTAAAATATTCATAACTATTGAGACAGTACCACTTCACAAGATTTATTATATGGAAACTATTATAAGTTGAAAAACATTTCTGTGTTATGTGGTTTCTGTATCACCATAATATGAAAAGTAGAAGCTACATTTAGGTTCATCAGAGGGAAATGGTTAAAAAAATAAAAGTAAACTTTCATATAATAGAATATTACACAGTTCCTAAAACTAAGATCATCGAGTAACTAATAATGTATTTATGATATGAATAATATGACATAGTAAAAATAAGTATTATAGAAAAATCACCTTTATAATACATTAATTTTTAAATTTCTTATTAATGAAGTTATAGTTATATGCAGTTTTATTTCTATATATTTTCAAAATAAAAATAAAATAATTGTATGAAAACAAAGTGGAATTCTAGAAATTGTTCTTGAATTCACTACTTTTATATAAGTCTCATCTCTTTCATTGTATTTTATTATTATAATTAAACACAAACAAGCAAATAAATAATACTGGCAAAATTACCTTGCTCCACCTTTTACTTGATGTGTGAAATCAAAATACATACTGAAAAAGCCTTTTGAAATGTAGCACATTATTATTAGTTGGCAGAATTAGAAGCATCGGTGTCATTTATATATCACTGCAACGGTGAACCATATCATAGAAAGAACATATAAATTCTTCATATAAATTTTTCATGTAAAGAATCCTGAACTAGTGGTAGATAAACTTGGTTTCAACACAATATCACTTTGTTCATAAGAACTGTAGCCTTGAAACTTTAAAATATGACAGACTGATGTTTTTATGAGTAAGTTTAATGTACTGAAAATAAAAATTAAGAAAAAAAAGAATTATAGCCTTGAGCCAAGAGCTTCATGTTGGTGGGAAAACATCAGTTTCCATGTGTATAAATTGAAGGAAAAAAGTTAGTGCTTATTAATAAAGAAATATAAGTGTATCTTAGAGGGAATATAATATCTGATCCTATACGTTTTGCCTTGAGAAATATTCTTCTCATTTGCAGTGAAAAATGAAAGAGTCCTATCAAACATTTAGTGTTAGCTGAAGAGACCAATCATTTTTTCTAAGTGATTTCTTCATCAAATTGGAAAATAAAGAACAAATAATAATTTTTGAGATAATAGAAGTATAGCTGTATTTAATAATATATATTTTTATCTCCTAGTATGTTTATGCATACCATGGTATAATGATATAAAATAAAATTAGAGTTATTCCAAATTGTTAATTAATTATAGAACAATACTTCTCTCTTTGGAATGGGTGACCAGGGCTGCCATTCATGGTGTTGCAGGATGGGCAGTGCATAGCCAGCCCTGCTCTATGCAGAGGAAATGGAGACATAGAATAACAAGGGCAAATTTAAAAATCACCAGGATAATTTTGGCAATAAAACAAAATATGTACTTTTTTTTTTTTTTTTTTTTGCTTAATCATCTAAGTATTTCACAGATAAAATCTGGGGCTATGCTACTTCTTGATTGTTTTAATAATCCATTTCACTTTTGACTGCTCTATGTAACTTGTAAATTTAATTCTTGAAAACAGACTTGAAGTACAGAACAAAGATTATAATGGTTTGCTTTTGGAGATTATCAGTCTTGCTCCTAGATGCACATGTGAAACAATTCTCATGATCTACTGGCTAGTAGTTTTTGCTACACTAAACTTTCTCTCTCATTAAGTTTTTATATATACATATATGTACATTTTAATACTATATATTTTTATCTCATTAAGTTTTAACATAGATAACAAGTCGTGTGTGTGTGTGTACCATCTAAACCTTAACCGTTAAGACAAAATATGGGCGGTTTGAAATAAGGTATATTGGGTGTTATATAAAAAAAATGTACGGAACACAAAAATAATGTAAGACCTAAGGCAGGTTAATGGGAAAAAGTTTAAGAATCAGCTAGAACAGTGTCCTTTTCTCAGGAGGGCTCTGCCAATGAGATTGCTCTAGTATGATCTTATGTTTCCCTGGTAGGATATGTTATCACTTAGCAACCAGTTGAGAATCCTGGTACTAAGATATTGTAGATGGACTCAGATAAGGGAGTGGTTTTCCTCCTGCCATGTTACTGTATTAATTTCTTAAGCTCAGTTGTTCTTTCTGTAACTTATCTTAGGTCTCTTGTGTGCCACTGCTTCTTACTTTAAGTATATAACAGGTATCGTGTTGACACCTATAAACGAATGTCTTATATATTGTATAACTTAAAAACCAAAGGAAGTCACAGATATTACAATATACTTTAATATTTTATCAAGGAACCTTTGTGATTCCTTCTACTGGATACATATAAAATAAGTGCTTCTTCATCACATTCCTAAATAAAAAGAAAAATTAAATAACTGTTCAGAAATATTACTTCTAGATATTATTAGTTATATGGAAGATATAGATTACTAGTCTCATTATCTTTTGGAATTTATTATTATAATTATTATTGAGAACGGAGAAATACTATATACTGATTACACAGCATGACAGATAAAAATGTATTTATATATTACATGACTACCATTCCTAATAAGAAGAATCTCCAACAGATGTATAAAATTTTCAGATTTGATCTCTATTTTATGAAAATTATTCAGTGGAAATTATATTAAGGAGGAAATAATAATTATTTTGAAGGAAATGTTTCATACAAATAATTATCTTAAAATTACAAATGTGCAAATATTTGCAGAAAAATTAATTTACATGTTTTCCAGCTAAAATTCACAGAACGGATTACTGTATTCTAGCACATTTATAAATAACAAAATCAAAAACTAAATAATATCCAAATGCTATAGGAATGAATTATTATTGAATGCAAATAGTATTTTATATTTGTTTTCTTTTTTGATAAATAAATTATGTAATATTCTTCATAAACAGAATTAGATTTATTTAGGATAAGAGTTCCATATGGGAGGAAAAAACACTATTTTCAATTTGATTTTGGCTTTTATCCCAAAACAAGAATCAGGATTCATTCCATTGAAGGCTACCAAAAAAAAAAAAAAAAATCACTGAATGATTGGTTTTCCTATATTCCAGGTTTTTGATGCATCTTCTGCGAAAATGTGGTTCCTCTCAGTAGTATTGATCAAGTAGCAAGGAGCTAGCCATAAGCAGCTTAGAGGTAAGTGGAGGAAATGCAAATTAAAGCAAACAAATGAACATAATAAAATATCATAATGGTTGCAACAGAATAAATCCTGAGTGTTACTCTAAACAAGAGATCTGAGAAAATGAGCAGATAATGCCAAAGGACAGAAACTCTGCTGGGGAATTTAAACAGGGTTATCTCAGAACGAACTTTGCAGGAAGAGACAAAGCACATGAACAAAGGCCTGGAAGAGTGTGAGAAGGTGACATCACAGGAACCTGCAAGTGTTTTAGTATGTTGCCCTGGAACCGGGAGGAAGCAATAATGAGTGATAATGGAAAAGGAAACATAGGTCAGATCATGAAGATGTGCACCACACTGAAGCATTTTTTCTTCTGCTGAGAGAAATTGGTTCCATTGAATAGTTTTAAGCAAGGGAATGCATGTTTCAAGTTTAGAACAGAGGTTGGTCAATTTTTAAAAAAGGACCAGATGGTAAAAAAATTTGTCTTTGCTTTACAATACTGTTTCTGTTAGAAACTACTCAATTCTAATACTGTAGCTCAAATGGAGCTGTGAACAAAATATGTGAGGGCATGTAATTTACAAAACAGCAGTGTTGGATTTGACTCGTGGGCTGTGGTTTGCCAACCCCTGGGTTGGAAAGATCAATGTAGAAAGATCAATCTGGCCTAAGTGACGATAATGGCTGCTCCTGGGGACACAACCCAAGTCACTGTAGGCCACAGAACGAAGCCTTCGGGAATGAAGAATTACAAAGTTATTTAGGTTATAAAACACAAAGGACACAGCACCAAATTAGGTGTGAGGGTTATGGGAGAGACTAAATGTGGGACGGCTCCCAAATTGTTGGCGCTGACGAGCAGCTGCATGGTGGCAATGCTGTTGGGTGTGAACAAGAGTAGATTCAGGAGTGTGAGGGTGGATAGAAGTTAAACTCGTGTGTGTTGGGTCTTGGATGCCACTAGATATCCAGGGAAAACTTTCAGGTAAGCAGTGAAAGGTGCATCTATCTAGAGAGAAAGATCTAATCTGGGCTTTAGCATGTAGGGGCTACCTGATGACGTAGAAGCAAATAAAGTTACTCAGTGATAATATGTAGTGTGGGATGAGCTTAGGGCTTAGGACAATATCTCAGAAATGCTCACATTAATGTTATTAGCCAAGAAGACTGGATATGCAAAGGAAATGTAGGAGAAATAGCCAGAGAAATATGGCAGGTAAACAATTGTGTATTAAAAGTTAGAGATATTCCAGCTCCCAGGTTGTAGAGAGCTCAAAGGAGCATCACTCCTACCCCAACAACAACAAAAAGGCTTACCAAACTTCTAGATCATGTATGTATTCAGATACAGAGAAACCCAAAAGGTTAAATTCTAAAGCAGTACAGGGCACGTGGTGCCTTCAAGTAGAGAGGACAGGGGAGCAGACACTCATCTGAAATTGGTGCAACTGGATATGGATAAAAAGAGTTCTTCCTGAGAAATTGACAAGTGAGTACTGAGTGGAAAGACAGTGT